>NW_006399877.1:6821244-6828923 GCF_000299155.1 Elephantulus edwardii | reverse complement strand
ATTTGGTTTAACTCTTGTTTTTTTTGTCAGCTCTGTTTAAAAGTTTTTTCTATCATTTTGTCTTCTTTCTTTGTTCTTTGAGAGGAAAGCTTTCGGATTATTGGTTTTATTTTACTGAACCCTAATTCAGGTTCTCTGTCCATCTGTATTATCTTTTCTTTATATTTTTCATACCTCTCCCCTACTAGTTGTTGATTTCCTTTTTCTTCTTTTCATTTTTTGTCTTAAATAGCAAAAACACAAAGGATTCTGAGTTTAATTCTGGGTGCTTTCCTGTTCACATTCCAAAAATTGTTTATTTTGCAGTCAAAGATGTTACTGGAGACAGATGCTTTTTATGCCTCATCTTAGTTATTAAAGACATTATCAAAGTGTCTAAATGTAAATAGGAAATGGGAAACAATTCACATTCCTAGTACCCATAGATACTTGGTCGTAAACAGAGGATTTCAAAGGACAACACGGGAAGAGAAAGCAAAGTATTGCAATGAAGAACTGTACTCATCTGGCATTTCTTTTTCTTTTTAAGATTTTTTTAAATTTTTTAAATTATTTTTGTGTGTGTGTACCGTCAAATCAGATCTGACTGGTACAGGAGGAGATTGTCCCTCCTTCCCCGGCAGAGCATCTGGTGAATTCGAACCATGCGCCTCTGGGAGTGTAGTTGCAGCTCCTTGCCACTAGGCCACCAGAGCTCCCCTTCATTTGGTATTTCTTTTCTTTTCTTTTTTTTAAATATGGAACGCTTCACGAATTTGCGTGTCATCCTTGTGCAGGGGCCATGCTAATCTTCTCTGTATCGTTCCAATTTTAGTATATGTGCTGCCGAAGCGAGCACTCATTTGGCATTTTTTTTTATTAAATTTTATTAGTTTTCATGAACATTTACAGAGATTTTGGGTTTTCATTCATTCATTGTTGCACTGTTTTCTCCACCCTCCTCCCCAGTTCGTTCTTCTTCCCCCCATGTCTGTTTTAATTGTCCAATTGCCACAGTGCCCACCAAAGCCAGTTCTGATTAATCTCCTTTGTCAGTGTGTCCCTTGCCATTCCCTATCACTCCTCCCTGAGAGAGACTTCACCCTGATTCATAAGGAAAAAGGGATGGCGCATTCTCTTAGCTACTTCCTGCTGAAAAGGGACGCTGTGGGTTTCAGGGTGAAGGTCTTCTCTCACTACTCTAAAGGGCCCCTTTGGCAGTAGGAAACACATAGACTATTATGGAGATCGACCCTGGAATTTAGATGCACTGCCATCAACCGTGCCCAGCCGTACATGCTCATATCCTTGAAGATGTATCATGGAAGTGCTGCAGCCTTCAACCTGCAAAGCAGCAAGATGTCCTTCCTTTATCTTGAGTTTCAGCTCATTTTTCCTTTGCATCTCAGCGATTTCCTCTGGGGTGGCTAGTACAGGTGATGATTCTGCTACAGGTGGTGATTTACCAGAATTGCTGAGTCAACCCGAGGGCAGGTCGGTAGTGATGCAGCTCCCGCCGGGCCGCAGCTCCCGCGCTGGCTGTAGTGCATCTTTTTACCACTAAGCATAGTAGAGTTCCTCCAGCAATCGGGTGATGAGACTATCCACGTTCAGCTCCCCGTCCGCCATCTTGTCGGCACCCCCGTCCTGCCTTCCCTCCGCAGTGGAGCAAAAGCAAAAAGTGAAACTAAGGCTGGGGCGCCGGGGTGTCCACGGCGCGCTCCCGGCCCGGCCCGGCCTCCCCACAGCCCCGGGTCCGGTGGGGCCCAGGCCTGAGGCCCCGGAGCCAGGAGCAGGCCGGGCTGGGAGACCGCTCGCACACCCATTTGGCATTTCTTAAGCTGAAGAAACTGAAGAACAAGTTCAAGCTGCAAGTTGCAGTACTTAAACATGCTTTGGGCAGAATATTAAATGATCCTTGAAGCATTAAAGAAGATGAAAGGCATATACAGAGTCACTGTACCAAAAAGAATTGGCTGACAGAACAATTTCATGAAGCAACGTATGATCAAGAGGTAATGAAGGAGGAGGTCCAAGCTGCTCTGAAGGTATTGGCAGAAAGGTAGGCCCCAGGAATTGATAGAATACCAATAGACGTATTTCAACAAACAGACACTGCTCTGGACTCGCTCACCAGGTAATGCCAAGAAATCGGGAGGACAGCTACCTGGACAGAGGACTGGAAGAGATTCATATTTGTTCCTATCCCAAAAACAGGTGATCCAGCAGAGTGTGGAGTGGAAATTAATGAGCAATATCATTAATGTCATAGACAAGCAAAATCCTACTGAAGATTATCTAAAAACGACTGGAACGGTACATTGACAGAAGATTGCCAGAAATACAGGCTGGGTTTAGAAGAGGCTGTATCACTAGGGTCATTATTGCCAATGTTAGGTGTGTCTGGGCTGAAAGCAGAGGACCAGAGGCAGTCTAGCTGTGTTTCATTGATTATGCAAAGGCATTTGACTGTGTAGATCACAACAAATTGTGGCTAACCTCGAGAAGAATGGGAATCCCAGAATACTTGATTGTGCTTATGCGAAATCTACACTTGGGCCAGCAGGCAGTTGTCAGAACAGAGCAAGGAGCACTGCATGATTCAGAATTAGGGAAGAGAGTGCCAGAGATGCATTCTGCTTCCATACATTTTTAATCTGTGTGTGGAGCAGATCATCAGAATGAGATTGTGTGGCATCAGGATCGGAGAAAGGCTCAACGACCTGCGTTATTCAGATGACACAGCCTTGCTCGCAGAAACTGAGGAGGACCTGAAGTGTTTGCTGCAGAAAGTCAAGGACTGTAGGCCTCAATATGGATTGAAGCTTAACATCAAGAAAACAAAGATTCTTACCACTGAGGCGGTTGGCAGCACTGTGATGGATGCATGATATTGAGGTTGTTAACAGTTTGAGCTTCTTTGACTCCACAATCAATATTCTCGGCACCAGCAGTCAGGAAATTAAAAGACGAATTTCACTGTGCAAGTCTGCTGTCAGGGATCTCTCTAGAGTACTAACGAGCAGTGATGTCAGTCTAGAGACTCAGGTGCGCCTGATCCAGGCCATGGTCTTTGCAGTTACTTGCTATGCATTAGAGAGCTGAACAGTGTGTAATCGATGCCTTTGAATTGTGGTACTGGTAAAGAGTATTGAACATGCCATGGGCTGCCAGGAGAACAAATAGATCTGCCTTAGAGAGGGTGAAACAAAATTTCTCTTTGGAGACAAGGAATTTGAAACTCTGTTTCACATACTTTGTGCACACGTCCAGGAGGGACCAGTCCTTGGAGAAGAACATCATTCTTGGAATGATGGAGTGACAGGGCAGGAGAGGAAGACTTTGGCTAAGAAGGAATGACATGGTAACTAGGGAAATAGGACAAGGTATGTCTGAGTCAGTGAGGCTGGCTTAGGATAGGGTAGGGTTCAGAGCTGCGCGGGCGACCTGATAGCATGTAACAACTCATTCCCATCAAATATATTTTGCAGGATGCATTATTTACCCTGGTTTCTTCACAGTGAGCTTTTCCGTTATCTTACAATACCCTTTACAGTTTGCTTCACTAATCACTGCCTCCTGTTCTCTCGTATAGACATGAACAGTCATTAACCATTGTGGAGCGTTGCATTTTCCTGTCATAAATAACGTTGGGACATACATACATATGTGGTCCTTTGGCACATTTCTGGCTCTTCCCATAGTGCAGATTCTCAGACCTGGAATTTCATTTGTGGTCGAAACTGGAAACCTTTGAATGATTTTTGGAAAAGCAATGCAGTACTTACTGATTTATGCTACGTGCAAGCATCCTCTGCCGAGTGAAAGAGGGCAGACATAGCGGCTACCTGCTGGTTCCGTTGGCACCGAACCCTCCACTCTGTAGGGGTAGAAGTTGGGGTTTAGGGGTGCAGGTGTTTAGGGTTGGGAGTCAGGGTTTAGGAGTGCAGGTCTTAGGGATGGGAGTCAGTGTTTAGGGGTGGGAGTCATGGTTTAGGGGTGCAGCTGTTTAGGATTGGGAGTTAGGGTTTAGGGGTGGGAGTCAGGGTCTTAGGAGTACAGGTGCTTGGGGGTGGGCATTAGGGTTTAGGGGTGGGAGTCAGGGTTGAGGGGTGCAGGTGTTTGGGGGTGGGAGTCAGGTTGCTGAGGGGGAGCAGGAAGGGGGGGGGGCCTTGGGGAGGCTGATGGATAGGCACACATATCTTTTGGGAATGATAACAGTGGTCTGGAATGGACAGTTGCACTCGTTGTACCAGGGAGGCCTGATGGAGCTGTGTTAGATGGTTGACTGCTAACTGAAAAGTTCCAAGTTTGACTCCACCAGCCTCTCCAAGGGAGAAAGATGTAGCAATTCGTTCCTTTAAAGATTCTGGCTTAGAAACCCTGTAGGGTCGATATGCTTGTAACCTTCAACAGCAGCAAAGAGAGGGAGAATCGAGAAAAAGAGAAAAGTGCAGAAGAGAAAGACAAATGAGCTCTGTTTTAAAATGCAAAGCAAAATGAAAAATTCACATAGAAAGAATGCTAAACCTGTAAATATTGTTTTGAAATTCACTCTAATAATTTATCGCTAACATTTTCCAATGCAATTAAGTATTTATTGACAAAATATATTTTAATGACTGGGTAGTATTTCATTCCAGGGATGTAGGCTGTGTGTTGAAGACCGTTTCCGTCCGTAGGCCTGTGAGGCCTCTTGCGCTTCACGTTGGTAACTTCATAGCCAGCACACTTCCTGGCGGGTAAATATTTCAGTACATCCTGCCCTTTGTTGAGGATAATTGATGTAAATTTATTTGCAAGTTTAAGGGCCTGGGAATGCTCCTGGGGTTGATGCCTTCTCCCCGCCCTCACAGAGGCATCTCCCTCCCACCACTCTCTCCTGGAAGGGGTCTTAGTGTTGTGATCAGGAGCCGTGGAGGCGCAGGAGGTGGAAGGCTGCCGTGGGGGACTAGTGTGGGGGGCTGCTGTGGACACCTCAGAAGCCCCCAGGACCTCTCTTTGCCCTCAGGGCCACCACGAGTTGGAACAGATTTGCTTACACACAGCAACAACAGCAGCGGCTCCACAACTTTGTGAGTGCACTAAAAGCCCCCGAATGGAGCCCTTCAGACGGCTGCGTTGTGCTGCGATGTGGCACCGGCTCCCAGCCTGGCCTGTGTCCTGTCTCTGGGGAAATGTGTCCTTCCAGTGTGGAGCTGGCTCTGTGTGGGGAGACCTCGGGGACACACGGGGGCCCGTGGTGATCTGGATGTGCGCAGATCTTGGAGGAAACTCAGGTTCCATTTCAGGTCACCACACTGAAGCAGTACTGCCAGGAAGTGAGGCACACGGACGGTCAGGTCCCCAGGGTTTACACTATACTGTAACCTGTGCTGCTCCCAGTTAAGCATTGCACTGCCAACCGAAAGGTTAGCGGTTTGAATTGCCCGGCCGCTCCTTGAGAGAACTGAGGCAGTCTGCTTCCGTTAGAAACCTTGTGGAAGGTTGTGAAGAGTGGGAGTCGGTCAGACAATGGTGGGTTTGGGTTTGGGTAGTCAGAGTGTGCAAGGCCGTGATAAAAATATTGGACACAGTGTGAGGATTAAAACGTGACAGGGACATGAAGTGAGCATTTGCTGTTGGACAAAGGCCCCCATAGACCTGCTTTCCACGGAGCTGCCTTCAGTGTGTAAGAAGCAGGGTGTCTGCACCACTCACTGAAGCGAGCCTTGCCTGGGTGTGTTCACACCTCCCACGATGTCGTAGCTGGAGGCCAGGGTTTCCCTTCTGCTTGTTTGTCCTGGGTGACTGGAGGCCCTGTCCTGCCTGAGTGTAGACTGGGGGCCCTGCTTACCTTGTCCTTCAGCCCAGCCCAGAGAGTAGTGAATGTCTCAGAGCCCATCCACAGCACTGGAGGCAGTTTTCCTGTGGTGGTGGTGGTGGGGTGGGGTGGGGAACTCCTTCTCATACCCCTTCACCAGTGTTCTGGGAGCCTGAGTTCTAGGAGCCAGCCAGGACCAAGCACATCTGCCAGGACCTGGCGTTGCTGGACGTTCTGTTGTGGCTCTGGGAGGTGCAGCCCTTTTGTTCTTTTGGCAGGTTTGGCAGCTTTAAGAATGTCTCATCCACCACGGGAGAATCTTAAGTGTAATCTGACAAGTAAGGCTTCATCCTGGGAACGCGGTTTCTTAAATGATAACGGAAATCAATGGGGACAGCTGAGGGCTGTAGAAAACCTTGTTTTCCTTTCTGCCAACACTCAGCATGTGGTGGGTGCTGACTTGCTGCCCAAGGGTGCACAGAGTGAAAGAAAATGTGTCCTTTGCTCCCAGATGAAGCTCACACCTTGTTAGACATACAGACAAATGACCACAGTGCCCAGCAAGCAGTACCCAGGAAAGGCACAGTGTGCCCAGGTGATGCCCGAGGCGCAGTGCCAGGAGGAGGGACAGTGTGCGATGGTGAGGCCCAAGGCGCAGTGCCAGAGGGAGGGACAGTGTGCCCAGGTGATGCCCGAGGAGCAGTGCCAGGGGGAAGGACAGCGTGCCGTGGTGAGGCCTGATGGGCAGTAGCAGGAGAAGTGACAGCGTGCTGTGGTGAGGCCCGAGGGGCAGTGCCAGCTGGAAGGACAGTGTGTGGTGGTGAGGCCCGATGGGCAGTGCCAGGAGAAGGGACAGCGTGAGGTGGTGAGGCCCGATGGGCAGTAGCAGGGGAGGGTGCATAGCGTGTTGCTGTGATGCCCTCAGTCCTGGCTGGGACGTGGCTCAGACAGTGGAGCTGCTGGGGAGCCCCATGCCCTTTTCGGGAGAACAGGTGGGAAAGCCAGCAGATGGACAGACCCAGGGAACCAGGACGTGAGAACCTCCTGCCAGCACACCCACTGAGTGCTGCCCACAGCGTGTCTACGAGTGTGGTGCTGGGTGGCTCTCATGGTGTTGAGGTCACTTATGGTGCTGGGGTCACTCTCATGGTGCTGTATCGAGGATCCAGCCCCGATATGTCAGGAGAATTCCGCCAAAAGGAGGCACCAGGTTGAAATGAAGATGCGGAGAGGCTAATTGCTGATGACAAATAGCAAGTTTAATATTCTGACCAGGGTGTGTACGTGTACACACACGCACACACACACACACGCGCTCGCGCGCGCGCCCGCGCGCGCCCCTCAGAAACATGCCTGCGGGGTAATCGCATTATCTCTTATCTGTCCGAGATGTTGACTGGTAGATCAAACATTCCCAGATATTCACACAAAACAAAGACATCTTCCGGGATATCCTATGATATCTATTGTGATATCTATTGGAAAACAAGAAGGTATCACAATCATAGAATTCTGAGGCCTTTGGTGACTCCCTATCATTAGCATACGGCTTCCTGGAGTTGTTTTCTGCAGAACAGATGGTCAAGCCAAGATGAGTGGTCCTGCTTTGCAGGTTAACCAGGCCCTGACAGTGCTGGGGTCACTCTCATGGTGCTGGGTCACTCTCATGGTGCTGGGTCACTCTCATGGTGTTGGGGTCACTCTCTTGGTGCTGGGGTCACTCATGGTGTTGGGGTCACTCTCATGGTGCTGGGGTCACTCTCTTGGTGCTGGGGTCACTCATGGTGTTGGGGTCACTCTCATGGTGCTGGGGTCACTCATGGTGCTGGGGTCACACTCATGGTGTTGGGGTCACTCTCATGGTGCTGGGGTCACTCTCATGGTGTTGGGGTCACTC
>NW_006399877.1:6819059-6820796 GCF_000299155.1 Elephantulus edwardii | reverse complement strand
GCTGGGGTCACTCATGGTGTTGGGGTCACTCTCATGGTGCTGGGGTCACTCTCATGGTGCTGGGGTCACTCTCATGGTGCTGGGGTCACTCATGGTGCTGGGGTCACTCATGGAGTTGGGGTCACTCATGGTGTTGGGGTCACTCATGGTGCTGGGTCACTCATGGAGTTGGGGTCACTCATGGTGTTGGGGTCACTCTCATGGTGCTGGAGTCACTCTCATGGAGTTGGGGTCACTCTCATGGTGTTGGGGTCACTTTCATGGAGTTGGGGTCACTCATGGTGTTGGGGTCACTCGTGTGTTGAGGTCACTCTCATGGTGCTGGGGTCACTCTCATGGTGTTGGGGTCACTCTCATGGTGTTGGGGTCACTCTCATGGTGTTGGGGTCACTCTCGTGTGTTGGGGTCACTCTCATGGAGTTGGGGTCACTCTCATGGTGTTGGGGTCACTCTCGTGTGTTGGGGTCACTCATGGTGTTGGGGTCACTCTCGTGTGTTGGGGTCACTCTCATGGTGTTGGGGTGCTGGAGCCTCTTATGAGTCCCGTGTCACCAGTGTGACCCGTGGTGAAGGTTTCAGTGGAGCTTCCAGACTAAGACAGATGAGGAAGCAGGACTGGCTGTCCCCTGCTGCAACAACTGGCCGGTGAAAGCGTGGTCAGCAGGGGAGTATTGTCTGATGCCAGAGGATGACCCCCAGGTTGGAGGACACGTGAAACAGTGGCTGCAGCAGCGGTTCAAACACAGCAGTGGTGTGAGGTGGGGGAGGGGGCCTGCTTCCTCCTGCCCTGTGCAGGGCTGCTGTGAGCCAGCGTGAAGGCCCCAACCCTGACAGGAGAGATTTAAAGTAGGAAAAATGGAGCGTGGCAGCTGTTGGGTTTTTTCTACATTCCCTTCAGGGTTTTTCGTGGGCAAATGTTAAATTTCACATAAGCTGTACACACCAGCATTTTAATAATTTTGTATTTTTACATTATTTTATCATATACTTCCCCAGATTGAGTCTTCACAATAGTCCTTTTTCTCATCGGAGCTATTTCACTGTGGGAATGTGTTTAGAGTTGATTATTAATCTTTTTTTTCTTACTCCTGTAATCTATGTTAGGAAGTCCTGGAGGCATAGTGGACTATGTGGGCTTCTAACCACATGGTCACTGGTTTGAATCTGCTAGCTACTCCACCGGAGAAAGGTAATGCTGAGATTTGTGGCCCCGGAGACCTGCATGAGGGCTCCTGGGAACTGGATCGATCATGCCAGTGACTTGGTTGGTGTTTTGGTTTGTAGTTTGGGAGCCTGGATGGTGCAGTGCTTGGGTGTTTGCTCGCTAACAGGTTAGCGGTCTGAATTCACCTGCCTCTCCGAGGGGGAGAGCTGTGGTGGTTGGCTTCACTAAAGCTTTGTAGCCTCAGAACTTGTGGGTTCTGAACTAGTGGGTTACTCTGTCCTAGAGGGGCACTGAGTCAGGTTCAGTTGGGTAGCAGTGCTGTTGTTAGCAGCCATAGGACTGGCCCAGATCCATGGCAGCCTTTGGCACCTAACATGGAATGTGTCCAGTGCTGTGCTGCTGTGCTGGGGCTGTGCCTCAGTGTTGGGGCTGTGATTGTTGGGGCTGTGACTCTGTGCTGGGGCTGTGCCTCAGTGTTGGGGCTGTGACTCTGTGCTGGGGCTGTGCCTCAGTGTTGGGGCTGTGACTCTGTGCTGGGGCTGTGCCTCTGTGTTGGGGTGTTGGGGCTGTGA
>NW_006399877.1:6813388-6818004 GCF_000299155.1 Elephantulus edwardii | reverse complement strand
CTTGTCTAGTGGTAATCTTTCTTGATGACACCTCCAAAGTGAGTAAGTAAGTCAATGTCATACTTTTCCTGGCTTTCGAAGAGCATTCTGGAAAACCTTATGAAAAATAACAGGACATCATCTGACAGTACTAGGAATTTGTGTGTTTTCTGTTATTGATAATTCCTAGATTCAACTCCTACTACTCACCATTGAATCTGGACTGACTCATAATTGACCATCCAGCAGTTTCCAAGGCTGTCAATCAAATGAGAGGAGATAGCTCCCTTTCCCCCTCAGAGCCTGGTGGAGTCAAGCTGACAGAGGGCACTAACATTGAGTTAGCCATGCAGCTCCCTGTGGACTGTTGCTGTTGTTATGTGCTGTTGAGTCACTTGCTTTATTCTGTGCCAACCTTACCATCTCTGACACATCTATTCCCATTAACCCAATCACTATATCAATCCATTGCATCAAGGGTCTTCCTCTCTTGCACTGTCTCTCCACTCTCCCAAACATGATGCTCCTCTCCAAGGACTGGTCCCCACTTACAGCATGCCCAAAGTATGTCAGACGAAACTTCAGAATCCTTGACTCCAAGGAGCAGCCCAGCTTCACCATCTCTGGGACAAACCTGTTTGTTCTCCTAGCAGTCCATGGTTTATTCTCCAGCACCACAGCTCAAAGACTTCAGTTCTCTATCATCCCTAGTCATTGTCCAGTTCTCTGATGCATAGCACACAATTGTGAAAACCATGGCCTGGATCGAGCTCACCTTAGTCTTCAGCCTGACATCGTTGCTCTTCAGTACTCTGGAGAGGTCCCTGACAGCTGACTTTCCCAATGCAATTCGTCTCTTGATTTCCTGGCTGCTAGTACCAAGACTATTAATTGTGAAGCCAAGCAAACTAAAATTGTTAACTATCTCAGTCTCGTCACCATCCATTATGATGCTGCCAATTGGCTCAGTGGTGAGAATCTCTGTTTTCTTGATGTTGAGCTTCAATCCTTATTGAAGGCTGCAGTCCTTTACCTTCTGCAGCAAGCACTTCAGGTCCTCCTCAGTTTCAGCAAGCAGGTTTGTGTATCTGCATAATGCAGGTTTTTGATGAATCTTCCTCCAATCCTGATGCCACTTTCCTCCTCATACAGCCCAGCGTCCCGGATGATCTGTTCTGCATACAGATTGAAAGGTATGGAGACAGAACACGTCCCTGGTGGACCCCCTTCCCAATTTTGAACCATCTGAAATGCGGGTGGAGAATGAAGGGCTTTGAATGTGGTCTCCCTCTGAGGGTCACTGTGATGAAGCCCCTGGTCTAGGTCCATTTTACATGTCACCTGCTGTAGGACTGAGAGGGGGAAGTCCCTTGTCATGTGGCAATTTTTGTGTTGGTTTGGGTACTGGTTCACCTGTGCTTGCTTGCTTGCTTGCTTTCTCTCTCTTTTTTTTTGTGTGTGTGTACTCTTGAGTTGAATCCAAATGACACAGGAGGAGATTGTCCCTCCTTCTCCAGCAGAGCATCTGGTAGCCTGCCTTCGGGATTGCAGGGCAGCTTCTTGCCACTGGGCCACCAGAGCTCCCTTACCTCTCGTTTCTTAGATAGGCTGTCACCGGAGTTTCACACACCCTTGGCCTCCAGACTCACTGGTGGCAACCTACATAACCTGTACAAGAGGCTGGGTTTGATGATGGGGAAGTGGTGAGATCAAGGCTCTCCATCTTAACCCTTTTAAGAACTAATTATTTTCTCCTTTGAATATTTTGCTAAAACTGTGTGCTTTCAGTCATGGAAGGCATTTTGGATTAGAAAATTTTTTTAAGGCAACAAGAATTTTTATGTAGTTGGTGGGTATGCTTCCAACCCAAAGGTCCACAGTTTGAATCCACCCTTTGCTCTGTGGGAGAAAGGTGAGCAGCCACCTCCATGAAATTTATTGCCTTTGAAAACCCACTGAAGAGTCAGCTGCGGGTTGGTTCGGACCCGATGGTACACGTCAACAAGATACGTCCACATGAGTGTCTGGAGCTGGACTTGGGGACATGAAGCCCTTTCCTTCCAATTTATGCAGTTATACAGACCCCCAGCAGATGGCAGCACCCTCTAGAAGTGGGATAGCACTTTCCCATTAAACCAAGAGGATGGATGTAGGTGGGCACTGTTTGTCCCACTGATCACAGAGCTTAAATGATAGGCTTGGTGGAGAAAGAACCATGAGTAGAGAGCCGAATGGAACCTCTGGGAGGAGGATGTGAGGGCAGCCTGAGGTGTGAGTAGTGGCTGGGTGTGAGTGCAGTCTGGCTGGGTGTGAGTGCAGTCCAGGAGGCAGGAAGGGTGGGCGGTGAAGGTGGGCAGGGAGTGGGCCATGTGAGGGAAGGAGGGAGCTTGGGAAGTGGGCAGAAAGTGAGACAGGAAGACCTGCGGACTTCCTACCAGAAGAAGGAAGGAAAGGACAGGTCCTGGCTTTGCATTTTAAATTTCAGGAGAATGGGTCTGCCCCATTGAGGAGTGAAATAAAGACGGTTTCAGTGTAACTGGAATGAGAAATTTAGGCTGTGTGTGTCTAAACAGCTGCTTCTGCGTAACATCTGTGCAACCCCAAACGTACTCCGACCCACAGCCGCTGCTTGGCTTATGATCATGGCCCCGTAGGGCAGAGGCCAGCTGCCGCAGTGACCCTGAGGCCGTCACCTCTGCAGATACAGCCATTTGGTCTCTCTCTTCTGGGACGGTTGGTGAGCTCGAACCACTAACCTTTGGTTAGCAGATGAGCCCATGGTGCCATTAGGATGCTGTATATGCAGCATGGCCTGTGTATGAGGGAACTCGTATCTAATGCATATACTAATTTTGGTGAGGAACTCTGGTGGCCTAGTGGCAAGAAGCTGCACTGTAATTCCGAAGGCACGCAGTTTGAATCCACCAGCTGCTCCGCGTGGGCGAAGGTTGGTCAGTCTCCTCCCATGGGATTAACTGCCTCTGAAAACCCATTAGTGGATCAGTTCTGAGTCCCATTATACACCACCACCTAATTGTGGCAGATAATCATATTAGTGCAGATTACAATCAGTGCTGGGCACTGTTAGTTTCCAGTGACTGATGTAAGTGCTGCTAACCTCCTGTTTGAAGCCACCAGACATCTGCTTTAGTCCAACTCTGGAGGCCAGAGCCTAAAATGAAGGTGTGAGCCTGCCGGACTCCTTCAGGAGGTGCAGGATGGGGCCGGGGACGCTGCCTTCCTCCTCCAGCTCTGGAGGCTCCAGGTGTATTGTGGGCTGGGGCTGCATCTCTGCAGTCTTGGCCTTCACATGGCTCCTTCCTCCTCCTCCTCTGCTGTTTTGGGTAAGGACCCTTGTCTTGGGTTTAGGGCACTCCCCTACATAGTCAGGGTAATTCCTCTTCGCAGAATCCTCCATGTTACGTCTGCAAAGACCCTCTTTCCAAACAAAATCACAGCATAGGTCCCTGGGATGAGGACAGGGCTTATCTTTTGGAGCGATCACCATGGAATCTCCTCCAGCTCCTTATTCCTCCACGTGAGAGATGCAGTCCTTGGAGCAGTCCACCCGCTTGATCCACAGGGTCATCTGCCCCTGCTGGCTGCCAGAGCTCTGGCCATCATCACATCTTCCTCCTGGGGAGCCGGAGGAGAGACGAGCAGAAAGGATGTTGCCTGGCAGGGCCTCTTAATCTGGGTTCATAGACCTCCCACCACTAGTGGATTTGGATATGATTATATGAAGATCACTTTTCACTGCAGTTCAATGTGTCTGGATTCTTGGTTTAGAAACGTACTGAGAAAGGGTGCCACGAGCTTGACTGTCTACCAGAAAGGCGCGTGCCCTAAACTCGAACGGACTTCTCCAGGTCTGATGTGACACAAGTGTGATGTGACACGGGGTGACTACTTACAGCCCGCTGGCCCACAAAGACTTGGGCAGTCTGTGGCTGTTGCCATGGAAACCTGGCAGGTTTGCGCAGTGTGGCATCATGCTAACTGGCCTTGGTGGTTAGCACAAGCACGCCCCATGCTACACAGAGAGCAAGATGGGTCGTCTGTGTCTGTGCCTGTAAGTTCCCTTCATGGAGCCCTGATGGCACAGTGGTTAAGTATTTGGCTGTTCTGAACAGGTGAGTGGTTTGAACCCACTCGCTCGCTGTCCCACGGGAGGAAGGTGCAGCAGGCTGCTTCTGCAAGACTTCAACGGTACAAGTCCTGTGGACACGGCTGCTTGGCCCGTAGGGTGACTGCGTTGGAACTGACCGGATGCCGGTGGGGTGTGCTTTGAATTTCCTGGTACTACTTTTTTTTTTTTAATTTCTTATTAATTTCCATGAAAATTTACGGAGACTTTGGATTTCTATTCCTTCATTGTTGCACTTTTCTCCCCTCCTAGCCCTCCCCCTAGTACACTACTCTCTTGGAAAAGTAAAAGAAAAATTCTTTCATTGTTTTATTATCCCTTCCCCAGGTCCACTCCACTATGCAGCCTTTGCTCTGGACTCCTGTCATGACAAAAATACCCAATCACATATCCCTTTTAAACAGTTTTCTCCCTCATCTGTTTCAATGCAGTTTACATTATTGAACCCATCTTTCTCAGTCTCCCCCCAACCCCGATGTCAGTCCTGTTT
>NW_006399877.1:6809816-6811614 GCF_000299155.1 Elephantulus edwardii | reverse complement strand
TTTTTACCCTGTTGGAGAAGTTTTTGGATGTGCATAGGGATTTGAGTCTTAGAAGATCCCATTCATCTACGTTATCTTCTCCTGGTTGTAGGTTCCCTCAAGGTTTTATAACGAAGGCATTCTTTCCTAGTTGTGTGGCCAAAGGTAACATATTTATTGATTT
This sequence comes from Elephantulus edwardii, assembly GCF_000299155.1. Classification (NCBI taxonomy): domain Eukaryota; kingdom Metazoa; phylum Chordata; class Mammalia; order Macroscelidea; family Macroscelididae; genus Elephantulus; species Elephantulus edwardii. The sequence goes on along the minus strand of NW_006399877.1, from coordinate 6,811,451 downwards.
TTAAAGAATCAGGATTTCTCATCTGCATAAGTGAAACCCATCTTGAGCCTTCTGGTAGAATAGGCAACCTTATGCGGTCCGGCCCTGGGCTTCTTGCAGTCTGCACTTGATCTTAGCCCAAAGGCCAAGAAGTGATACATTCTTGGCAATCTGAATGTTTCCCAGCTTGACCTCCATCACACATGTGAACGCAGATAGGAAGAATAGAATCTGGCTGCCAACCTCTGGACTTATTTCCATTTACAGGAATTCCAAAGGTTTCCAATGAGGCCAGTTTTATTATCCATGTTTAAAAAATCATTTTCATTTGCAACTGAAGAGTAGATACCAGGAAAGAGTTACCATCTCTAAGTGTTACTACACAATAACTGAGAGGAAAAACACTGGTTAACGGAAAATGAAATCTGTTTATCTGTGTAGGTGCGGAGCAGAAGATTAACATATGTAAGAGCGTTCTGTGGTGTTTCGGTTGCTTCAGTCTTGTTTCTTCGGCGTGCAGCCGCTCTCCACGTTTGTGGAATGACTGACTGCACGTCCTTTAATCCTCCTGTCTACGACGTATTGTCATTACATGAGAATCTGCAGTGATTCCAAGACACAGTTTAATTAAAACGAGTAAACATGAGTCTTTACTGCCTGTGGGGAGTTCAGAATTGTCCCTCCTGTGAGTGACTCTGACCTTTGTCCAGATTCAAACGTCCGTTTTCCTTTTCTTTTAAACTTTTAATTTGTGACTTTGAGTGAACATTTATAGAGCCAATAACGTCTTTTTCCATTCCACCATTCGTACCCATTTTGTCTTGTGACACTGACTTCGGGCGCAGGGGGTGGGGACCCGTGCAGCCTGGAGGGAAGCACCTGGCCTGTTGAAAGGGGGGCACCTGCAGCAGGAAGCTCGTCCCCGCACCCCGCTGTGCTGCACTCAGAAGCAGGACGGAGCAGGCTGGCAGCCAGCGTGGGGCTGGCTGTTTACTGATTGTGGGGCTTGGCTGAGGGCACCTGCTCGTGACACAGAAGTCCCGGGAGCAGGTGGCCCTGGCGAGGCCTCCGGAGCCAGCTCCCAGGGTAGCTCCAAGTGGACAGAGCTGGGGGACATGCTGTCATTTTGGAAGGCTGGCCAGTGAGTGACCATCTGGACGTGGAGTCGCCTCAGTGTGGCCGGGGGCAGCAGATGTCAGTATGGTTGGTGCTGTGTGCTTGGCTCTTGGGAGCTCATCTGTCCTCACAGCCGCGGGGTGTGTGTGTGTGTGTGTGTGTGTGTGTGTGTGTGTGTGTGTGTGCTTGTGTTTGAAAGAAATTGGATAGCAACGTGAATGTGTATGTAGGTGAAAGTGTGCGCGTGCACACCTGTATCTATCCATGGTCTTTGTGTCAGAACAAACCCAAAACCTAGTTGTGTTTTGTAAGTATGTGTGTGAGAGTGTGTGTCTGTGAGAGAGAGAGAGAGAATTTATATACTTACTGATGGTCTTTACAGAGGTCGGAAATGGGCCTTGAGAGACTGGTGGACGGCAGGGTTTAGTCTGAGGGAAGCTGCAGGGGAGGTGTGTGGGTCTGGTGGAATTGGCTCAGGAGGCCCAGGAAAGATGAGGCGTTTTAGCTCTTCCTTCTTTTTTATTAAATTTTATTAATTTT
>NW_006399877.1:6796387-6809486 GCF_000299155.1 Elephantulus edwardii | reverse complement strand
GAAGATCTTCTCTCACTACTCTAAAGGGCCCCTTTGGCAGTAGGAAACACATAGTCTATTATGGAGATTGATTTTGGAATTTAGATGCACTGTTATCAATTGTGCTTAGTTATCCATGTTCACAGTTCTTCCTTCTTTACTGCCCTGGTAACTGTGCCAGCATGTGTGTGAGCCAGCATCGCCCTTTTGTTCTTGTTTGTTAGAAAAACGGTGGTGTTCTCTAAGAGATTAACATTACAAGACCTACTTTGCATCTTAGAATAACCTGCTAGTTCAGGATCCCTGCTTCCTTGAAACGGCTTATGCTCCATGAAGAGAATTCCCTGCCGAGTAGCTGGAAAACTGCTGGTTTTTTGAGTCAGTGGTTCCTCCCCTTTAATAAGGAAAACGTGTTTGGAAATGTAAACAAGAAGTGAAGAAGGTGTGTGACCTCCTCCCACGGTTTTGTTAGCCACTTCTGTTAGGCTGTAGGGCAAGGCCTCCGCGGCTTGAGCCTGGTATGGAACCTGGCAGGTAAAGTGGACACAGCCCGGGCTCACTGGGTTCCTGCTGGACTTGGTGTTAGAAGAGTCTGCTGTGTTATGGAGATGGGTGGTCCAGGTCACGGGAAACTGGGAGAAGAGTTAGGAAATGGGACAGTCCTTCGGTTTCTTCTCCTTCAGGAGGAAGTGGGTCAGAGGGACATGGTTTGGAGGCAGGAGTGCTGGTGTTGGTCCTGTCCTGACGTTGACTGGAGATGGATCTGATGCCTCATTGGGGACACTCGGGCAGAGGCTGACGGTGGAGACTGTGGCCAGCCCTGGACCAGGGAGGAGGCTGGCCATTTGGTGTCTGTCCAGCTGTAAGTGTTGGCTTGCACCTTTGGTAGATGAGTTAGCACCCGTTAGTTATGTTTAGCACCCACACTTCACTTGCAGTTTTCTGGTTTGGATGATAAAGTCTGTGGTCACCCTAATCATTCACAGGAAAGCTCACATTGTTCTTTCTGGAACATTCCAGTTTACTAAAATATGTTGACATGAAAACATTTACTACTTAAATGAGGTGAAGTTTTGACGTGTATGTGTGTGAATTAAAACTATCTCTACTGACAGATAACACACATTTCTGTCATCCTAAGAGTTTCCTTGAGGAGGAGAGATTTCTTCCCCTCTTGCCACCCTCACAGGCATACGTAGTTCTGCTTTCTGCAATTTTAGTTTAATTTATTTTTAAAGATTTCTATAAAAACTAAAACTAAACCCACTACCAATCATTTGTGACGCTGTAAATCTTAATAGGAGGAATGACCCCATCTTCCTCCTGTGGATTTGAACACCCACCTTTTGGCCAGCAGCCCAGTATGAAATGTTCTGTTCCACCAGGGCCCCGTTAGAGAACCCCACGGACGGCTCTGCTGTGTCCTGGTGCTGCGCTTTCAGTCACAACGACCCCGTGGCAGAGGGGCTGCGTTTCCGCGGGCCTGTTGGGTTGTCCCAGCAGCATTTGTCAAGAGCCACCTCTTTCCACACTGGACCACTCTGAGGTCTTGGTCATATACTTGTCTGTGTTGGTCCCCAGTTCTCACCTGCTCTGTTGACCTGTTCGCCTGTCCTCACACTTGTTGTTGTGAGGTAACATCGAGTCAACTGTGAGTCAGAGCAACCCTATGAACAACAGGTCTGAACCTTTACTGGTCCTGCACCTGTGAGGAGCCCACTGTCACAGTGACGGGCTCAGCCGTCTTGTTGAGGCTCTTCCTCTCTTTCTCTGACTCTCCGACAAAGTGTACGTTTCACCGTCCATTTCTCTAAGGAACTCTGGCTGGACTTCCTCCAAGCCAGCCTGATTTGGTCTTCCGGCAGTCCATGGAACATTCCATACTCTTCTCTAACACACAGTGCAAAGGCATCAACTCTTTTGTCATCCTTGTTCCTTATGCAACTTTCAGGTGCATAGGAACAGTTGAAAACGCCATGACTTGGATCAAGCACGCCTTAGTCTTTAAACTGATGCCATTGCTCTTTAGCACTTGGGCAATGTCCTCAACAATGCATTTTCCCAGTACAAGTGTTTTGATATCTTGACTGCTGCTTCCGTGGATGCCGGTGGTGGGTTCAAGTGAAATGAAATCGTTGACCACTTTAGCCTTTACTCTGTCTGTCACGATGCTGCCTTTTGGCCCAGAGAAGAGCATTTTTGTTCATGTTGAACTATCATCCTGTTGAAGGCTGTAGTCTTTGTTCTTCGCGACCTAGCTTGCAGGCAGAGAAGAGGACTTGAAGCACTTAACTGCAGAGGATCCAGTCAACAGCCCTCCCACGAATCCCACACTTTCTGATAAGGGATGAAAGCAACGAGGGCAGGTCGCCTCACTCGCACGTTCTCTGAACACTGGGAGTTAGGCTAAGTCATTTGTGTTTGTATATGAACCTAAACGGTAACTTGCCAGTTTCCACAGAAAAACGTTTTCTGGGATCTTGCGTGAAATTGCATAGACATTGAGCTTTCTTTTTTTTTTTTTTTTTTTTTTTATTTATTTTTTAAATTTTTTTTTATTTAATTTTTTTTTTACTATTTTTAAAATTTTTTTATTATTTTTGTGTGCGTGTACCGTCAAATCAGATCTGACTGGTACAGGAGGAGATTGCCCCTCCTTCCCCGGCAGAGCATCTGGTGGATTCGAACCGTGCACCTCTGGGATTGTAGTTGCAGCTTCTTGCCACTAGGCCACCAGAGCTCCCCGACATTGAGCTTTCAAATCCATGTACACAACAGATACAGTTCTCGTTCCCAGGCCTTTTACATTCCCCTTAGCATGTTATTGTTGTTTGATGCCGTCGAGTTAACTTCAACTCATAGCAACCCAAGAACAACACTGTGGAACCCTGCCGTATCCTGTGTACGTTAAATTTCAAAAGCTACTGTTTCCCCGACATTTCCTGAACCCTCAAAAACAACACCCCAGCTAGAGAGTAGGTGTGCGGTTCCTGTCAGGTGCTGTTGAGATGACTGCATCATAGTAATTCTGCGGACAACAGACCTGAACCTTCTCCTGTCCTGTGCCGTTCTGATAATCCCGGCCACGTTCAAGCCCACTGTTACAGGCACGGAATCAGTCTGCCTGGTTGAGGGTCTTCCTCTCTTTCTCTGACCCTCCAATTTTCCCAGTATGATGATGGTTTTTTTCAAAGGCCTGACCCCTTCTGACAACATGCCCCAGAAGTACGTGGGGTGAAGTTCACCGTCCTGGCCTCTGAGGAACACACTGGTTAAACTTTCTCCAGGACATAGTCCTTTGTTCTTCTCCATGGGATATTAACCTCTTCCCCAGCACCACAATTCAAAGGCATCGATTCTTCTGTCATCCTTACTCATTGTCCAACTATTAGATGAATAGAAAGCAATTGAAAACCCCATAGCTTGAGTCAGCGCACCTTACGCATGGAGGTGCTGTCGAGTTGAGTCGCAGTGACCGTGTGAACCACGGATCTGAAGCCTGCCCTCGCCTGTGCCGCCCTCCTCATCTCTGACACACTAGAGCCCATTGCTGCGGTCACTGTGTCATACGTATGGTGGGGGGGTGTCTTTGGCTGACCGTAGTGTTTGATAAACTGAGCGCTCTTCAGCTCTTTTCTAATTTCCAGAGTAGAGGGCTTTAGCCTGTTTTGTTGGTGTCATTCCTAATTCTTTAGTGGAGTTGCTTTTCCCCAGTTTTATTAAGTGAGCAGAATGAAAACGTTTTTTCGTTCTCTGACACCCCCACCCACCCGCGTTGCTGTTGCCGCATGAGAGCGGAGGGGTGAGGATGGTGCGGGTAGAGCGGGTTCTAGCTGCTGGTCACAGGGTCGCTGTGAGCGCCGGTGACTCAGTGGCACCTGACAGTAACTACACAGGAATCGAGTGGACTTTGTGGCCTTGCAGAGGACAGCGGTTAGACTGGTAGTTGTCTGTAGATTTCTCTGGGCTTGTCTGTAAATAGTCCCGCCGTCCACAGGCAGTGCGCGCTGCCTTCTTTCTGCTGCTTGTCTCTTTTGCTGGCCTTGGTGCAGACCCAGGACTGCCGGGCTGGGCTGATGGGGGAAGGCAGGAACTCTTCCATTGTTTCTTAATCTTAACAGGAAGCAATTGGCTTTTCACAGTTAAGTGTGATTGTAGCTGTCGCCTTCTGGAGGGTGCACTTTATTATTGTGAAGATGTTTCCCCCTTGTTTACGGAGCTTTGACTTGTCCCAGGCTTTCCTCTTGTCTACTGACATGATCACAGGGCATTTCTCTTTTATTTGGTTAAAATGGTTGACTGCACTGATGGATTTTCAGATGTTGAACCAACCTCAGCTTCCTGGGGTAAACTCTGCTTGGTGCGATGCCCTTTTTTTTTTTAAAAAAAAAAAAAAGGTATTTTATTATTTGTGTGTGTGTGTACCGTCAAATCGGGTCTGACTGGTACAGGAGGAGACTGTCCCTCCTTCTCCAGCAGAGCATCTGGTGTCTCTGGAGACTAAGGTGTGTCTGATACAGGCCATGGTCTTTGCAATCACTTGTTATGCATCAGAGAGTTGGACAATGACTAGGGAGGATAGAAGGAGAATTGATGCCTTTGAGCCGTGGTGCTTGAGAAGAGTATTGAATGTACCATGGACTGCCAAGAAAACAAACAGATTCATCCTGGAGAGGGTTAGACCAGGCTGCTCCTTGGAGGCAAGGATTCTGAGGCTTCATCTGACATACTTTGGACATGTTGTAAGGAGCGACAGGTCCTTGGAGAGGGACATCATGCTTGGGAGGGTGGAGGGACAGCGCAGGAGGGGAAGACCCTCTATGAGGTGGATTGATTCAGTGACTGGGGTAATCGGGATGGGTGTGTCAGAGGCAGTGCGATTGGCACAGGATAGAGCAGGGTTTAGGGCTGTTGTGCATAGGGTCGCTATGAGTCGCAAGCAACCCGACGGCACATAACAACAACCACCTCTGGGATTGCAGTGCAGCTTCTTGCCCCTAGGCCACCAAAGCTCCCTTGTGATGCCCTTTTAAGCCGTGGCTATGTCATTTCTCTCCTTGGCATCTGTTCTGATCCATAGCTGACCCTCCTGAGGGGCTCTCCACAGCAGTAAATCATGGGAGTAGACTACCAATCTTTTCCTCTGGAGAGACTGGTGAGTTCAAGCCTCCAGAACAGCGTGGCTCTTGAGTTAGTAGGACGAGTCCCCATGAACTGTCACCAGAGCTCCTCGTAGGAGCAGATACCGTAAGTGGACGGTTGTAACAAACCAATTATTCTCCAAGGAGGCGAGAAGCCCAAATTTAGGGGGCCAGCTCCCGGGGATAGATTTCTCTGGGTTCTAGAGGTGGATCCGTGTCTCCTTCCGCACCTGTGGGCCTGGTCTTCCTCGGGAATCTCCCTGTCTCTTGACTCCCCCAGTGTCAAGGAACTTCGGAATGTAGGTACCTGAGCCCAGAAGGTCATTCTCCTCTCCTGGTGGAGTGGTTGCTGGTGGCACCCGGTGGTACCGAGGTTGGTGGTGGTGCCTGGTGGTACTGAGGTGCTCCTTCTCTATCTCTTGTGAGATAAAGGATGTCACAGGCCATACCTCGGGAAAGGCCCCTCACAGTGGACCCAGGGTCTGATGGGATGAAGGAGTGTTGCACTTCACCGTTGGTCACTTTGCAGCTCTACTGTGTCCAATCATGGAGGGTCAGTACCTAGCTTCCACATACATGGAATGTGGGGGCACACAATTGAATCCATGACAGTTAATGCTGGATTCCGTTGGCTGATGTTTTGTTAAGAGTTTTTGCATTCACGTCTGTGAGGCTGAGAGTCCCATCCTCACATGATTGAGCCGTACACCGTATGTGGAGGAATGGCTGTGTTACTACAGAGCCTTAGTGCAAACACAAGGGTCTGCTGCCCTGAGTCCCTTCCCCTGTGTGGTCTGAGCGGCACCGTCTGCACCCTTGCTGGTTCCCCATGACGTCAGGCTCCCTGGGGTCCCTGCTCCTTTCCACTTAGTGTTCTCCACGCTTACCTCTCCCTCCACAATTAACTCCAGCCCTCGGGTCTCAGCTCCTGGAAGACAGAGGTGACTCAGGTCCCATAGTTTGGGTTATTGTCTCTGTGTCGTGATGAGAATGTGTCTCAGTTAAAGCTCGGTTTGGAATGTTTATCAGAAGATCCTGCTGGCAGTGGCTTAAGGAGGGTCGTGGGTGGTTTTTCTCGTAGAAGAGGCTGCACCCAGTCACCTTGGGCAGCACTGCCCAGCCTCAGATCCTCTAAAGCTCTGCAGTTGGTAGTAGGTTCATGCTCAAGGTTGCCTTGTGGTGAAACTGCCCCCATGATGTCAGCTCAAGACTTGGGAAGGCGTGCACGCTGTCTGTCTGTCTCTTTCTTCCACTCTCTTTCTGTGTGTCTCTCTCTTTCTGTCTCTCTCTCTGTCTCTCTCTCTCTCTCTCTGTGGCTGTGGGGAAGGTCTTGTGTCTCTAGCTTCTGCTTCCTGGTTCCTTGGAGATCTCTGTGTGTGGGGGCCTCTGTCTTACCCTCTCTCTTATCAGTTCCTTTGTTTAATCTATCTCACCATACATCTGACACTAGCTTGTCATTAACAAAGAGAACATATTCTCAAATAGACATAAAAACCACAAACCAAACCCACTTAGGGTTACTTGGCTCCACTATCAGCACCCATGGTAGTGGCAGTCAAGAAATTAAAAACCGTATTGCATTGGGAAAATCTGCTGTCAGGGACTTCTTTAAAGAGCTGAAAAGCCAAGATGTCAGTTTAAAGACTAGACCAACCATGGTCTTCAGTGTAAAAGTTGGAAAGTGACTAAGGACAACAGAAGAATAAACTTTGCCTCTGAGCTGTGGTGTTGGAGAGAGTACTGAAGATCCTGTGAGCTGCCAAAAGAACAGATGGGTCCGCTTCAGAGGCGGTGCGACAAGGTGTTCCTACAGTGGGAGGTGCTAACACTTGGCCTCACACACTTTGGCGTGTTGGGTGGAGAGGCCAGTCCTTGGATAAAGCCATCGTACTGAGAGAAAGAGAGGAAAGCCTTCGACTAGATGGAGGGACACATGCCTATCAAAACGGGCTTGCACACGCCAGCGATGGTGAGGTGGCGCCGGTGAGGGCGGCCTGCAGATCTCCTGTTCATCGGGTCGCTCTGAGTCCTAGACGACTTGATGGTTTCTAACACCAACAACAAACGTCGGAGCAGAGCTGTTCTTTAGGGTCTCTGCGACTGTAGTCTCACAGGACCGCGGTCACATCTCTCCCGTGGAGGGACTGGCAGGTCTGACTTTAATGCACCCCGCGGCTCCTGTTGGGGTGTAGAATTCACATCATTTGGGGACGTAGTTCTGCCCATGAGTGTCAGGGTGCAGGTTTCGAAGCAGGGTGGGGTATAAGTTTACCCTTCTCACCAAGCCTTGCTTCCTGGCGTGTGGCCCCATCTGCCCTCTGCCTGTGTCGTGTGTTATTGTGTCACTGTGCTGTGTAGGAGGGAGCCAGTGGATGCGCTGGACGTGCAGACAGGCGGACACAGATGTGCCCCTCGGGTGGTGCCCCTCGGGTGGTGCCCCTTGGGCAGCGCCAGCGCCCCATCAGGCTGGTCTGAGTGACGGAGGAGTCTGTCCACGTGGCTCTCACTCTTGCCTCGTCTTTTCTGGATACAGTCCTTGTAATGTCGCCTAGATAAGTGTGGGTGTCCATGTGCCAGCCAGCTGATTCTGGCTCAGCTCGCCCGTGGCTGGTGGAATTGCTGGACTTTGGGTTAATGAATAGATGAGTGCTTTACCTGTGCGCCACTAGGGCTTCCCATTTGAGTGTGTGCCTCAAAAGTTTCTGGAGAGAAACACACCAACCAGGCAGGTTTGGTGACCGCTCTGCTGCCCTCTCCCCCAGTTCTTCCAAGAGGCCATCCTGAGCCCCGCTGCCTTTTCCCCCGGTCCATCATCCTGAGCCCCGCTGCTTTCTGTCCCCTGGTCCTCCCTAGAGGCCATCCCGAGCCCCACTGCCTTCTCCCCCAGTCCTCCCTAGAGGCCATCCTGAGCCCCGCAGTGGGGGGCTTGTCTCCGGCCTTCTAGCAGACCTTCACGCTGTCTCCCTTCCTCCACGCTGTGCGGGCTGCTGATCAGAAGGTCGAGTTCAAGTCCAGCAGCCACTTAGAGGAAGAAGATGTGGCAAGCAGGGCCACAGGCGTTTCCAGCCCTGAGACTCCTTGAGGCACTTCTTTGTCACATGGGACGCTGTGAGTTGGAAGTGGGTTAGTTTCTACATGTAATTCAGTATCGCCAAGCTCTCTGTGAGCAGTGTTTTTCTGGTGAATTTGTGTGTTTCTGTCTCGTTTTCCTGCGTGTTCTCTCTTAACCGCGCTGGAGCCTTTTCTTGGCGGTGGCTGCTGTCTCGTTACTGCTGTCTCACTCAGATCAGTAGGTTTGGGGTATCTGGCTCCCCCCGCCCCAGATGACATTTCTTCTCGTTTTTATTGTATATGTTCATAGAAAGTGATGTCTTTGCAGGAACTCAGATATCGCCTTGTGACCAGCCCTGCAGTGTTTGGCACTGCCAATTCCTTTTCCTGCTCTCTTTCATTCAGATGGCCTATTGATTATACATGGTAAAGTGGGGTGTCCAGAGCCGCCAAGAACACTCAATGCTTTGACCACCAAAGTCATGGTCCCCCAGGCTGCTGAAGGAGGCCCGATGGCACCGTGGTCAGCTAACTGAGGGGTTGGCCGTTTGATCCCACCAGCTCCAAGCTGCTCCCGGATAGTACAGCCCTGGAGACCCAATGGGGCAGGGATGGTTCCTCTCCACCCTAGAGGTTGGCTCTGCGTCGAGATTGCCTTGATGGCAGCAGGCTTGCTAAGAGGCCGGTGGTGCCCAGACAGGAGTAGAGGCGAGGCAGGGGCAGGGAGGGCGATTTGGGCGCTGGCAGTGTTGAGAGACCTTTCCCTTGACACAGATCACGGCGCATTTGTGTGAATGGAGGCCGGGGAAGCTGCACAGTGACGTGGGGACTGCCCCACTGCAGAGACATCGGCTCCTCGGTGCCGCGGGGCCAAATTGAGAACAGGAAGCCTGGGAGGCACACGGCTTCTCCCTGAACTTCAGACACGCACCAGCTTTGTAAGCTGCTTCCGTGCCCCCCGTGTGCACCCTCATCTGGAGTCAGGGGCCCTTCGTGGGGAGGTGCCACCGTGTGTTACCGGTGGCGGTGCTTGGAGGTGTACGCTGTTTGTGGTGCTTTCTTCCGAGAGGCATGCTGAGTTCATTGGTTTGCACCATTTCCTGCCCGCTGTGGGCATCACCCCAGAATGTGAGGTGCCTGGTCGTGTGTGAGAACACTCCCTTCCTCCTGGCTGCCCTCCCCGCCTGAGGCAGTCCTGAACTCGGGGGTAAAAGGCAGCCGTGGAAACAGTGAAGGGATATGTCTGTCATGTTGTACTTGAACTCGCATAACTTGGCTGTCTTCCCTCGTTTTAAACCATATGTGGAGATAAGTGACGTGTGATGCTAACCTCTGTGCTTCGTGGGGTCTCTCTGTGCCTGGTATCCGGGCTGCCTGTGTCAACTGTCCTTCAGGGATTCTAGGAGAGTCAGTCCACTGTGGGGGCGTGTCCCCTTCTTGCTCTAAAACTGCCCTGCCCCAGGACAGGAGTAAGGTGCCGTGGGGGTGACAGCTCAGGGCCGAGCTCCCTTTCTGCAGGAGCTTGTGGGGTTCATAGTGGGGGTGGGGGTGGGGGTGGGCGATGTTTATAAAAAGGCCTTGTGGCATCTGGCCTGGCCGCCCTGTGGCTCTGAGCTCAGGGCCCTCCAGAGCTTGTTTGCTCAGGGAGCGGGGAGGGCTGTGTCTGGGGTCACGCAGTGCCCGGAGGAGGCCCTGTGCCTGGCACGGCCAGTGGCCTGCACAGTGTCTCAGGACTTGAGGTGGGGACTGCATGGGGAGCCTGACGGGCAGGATGTGAGTAAGAGGAAGTGACAGATCCTGCGGCCAGATGCAGCTTCCCGGCTACCTTCACGGCTCCGCAGCCCATGAGCTATATTTAGCCGAATATTCCCAAACTCTGGCTGGCCCCGCCTGTCCCCTTGTCCTCTTCCCTCAGTGGTCCAGCTCGCAGGCTGGTTTGTTCTCGGACTTCTCGTGTGTTCTCGCCGTTGGGGGCTCCCCAGGGATCTGTGCCCCTACGTTAACCTCTCGTCTGGCTTTGGGTGCTTTGACTTCTGTTCTGATGCAGGTGAAGTGGGCAGCAGGTGAGCGCTCCAGGTGCGGTTCGTGGGAGGCCCTGGGTGGACGTGGAGCCGGTGGGGAGCCGGGGAGAGCTGGCCTTTGTCTGACATGTGGACGTCTGAGGTGATAGGCTGGCGGGGTGTGTGGTTTCACCCCCGTGTTGTAAACAGACCCTGCTTGTCACCTGGCTGCTGGATGGAAGGCCTGCAGGTGGGGTACGTTCTCTGAGGTGGAGTCCGTCCTCTCAGCCTTGTCACCAGAGACCGAGTTGAAGAGACTCCTGCCACTGAGGGAGTTCTGACTCCTAGCGACACTGTCCCCAGACCCCACCCAGCCGGCTCTGGCCATAACCACCCTCTCCTGGGGCCCGAGGCTGTAAATCTTTATGGGGTGTCTTTCTCCCAGAGAGCAGTGAGGAGCTCACACCCCCGACCTCTCAGTGAGTGGCTTGAGATGTCACACACTACACCATGGCATCTTTATCAAGCGGACAGCTAAATTTTTCTTCCAAGAAGCAGGCGGTGGGTTCAAACTGCTGACCTTTTGGTGACAGTCTGGCCTGAAGAGACAGCGATTACGCTCACTGGCACTGCGGTGGACGGATGTGGGGTTTTGCTGTGGTGTCTCCCCACCTCCTCAGATGGGCTGCAGGCAGGCTCGCTCAGATGCTGTCTCAAAGTGCCACTGAGAAGGTGGCCGTAACAGTGGACATTTACTGTCCCAGGGTGGGTGCTGGGAGGCCAGCTTCCAGGCCAGCAGCCCATGCTTGTTCAAAGGGGAGGAGGTCCTTGTCACTCACCTCTGGCTGGCGCTCCGTGGCCCTCGGCTTGTCCCTCCAGGATAACGCAGTTACCTCGTGTCCACCTTCTGTCAGTGCTGCCCTCTCTCCTCCTATGGGGGACACCACTCAGATGGACTCTACGTGGTTACCTCGTGTCCACCTTCCCTCTTCTCTCCTCCTACGGGGGACACCACCCTGATGGACTCTACGCTGTCACCTCATGTCCAACTTTTCTCCTGCTGCCCTCTTCTCTCCTCCTACGGGGGACACCACCCAGATGGACTCTATGCTATCACCTCGTGTCCACCTTCCCTCGGTGCTGCCCTCTCTCCTCCTACGGGGGACACCACCCAGATGGACTCTATGCTATCACCTCGTGTCCACCTTCCCTCGGTGCTGCCCTCTCTCCTCCTACGGGGGACACCACTCAGAGGGGCTCTATGCTGTCACCTCGTGCCCACCTTTTCTCCTGCTGCCCTCCTCTCTCCTGCTGTGCAGGGACTACCTCGTAAACTCTTAGTAACAGATGACATCTTCACAGACTCAGTTTCCAGACAAGGCCCCGCTCACAGGTACCTCATTTAATCAGGGGCATCATTCACTCGTCACAGCCGACCTGGCTGCTCTGTGCCCAGGCCTGGGTGTCTGCTGGATTGTGTCACACGAACTGCTAGAACACCCGTCGCCCTGTCCCATGAATCGCTCTGCACCCTGCACTTTGCCACCTTCCTGTACCACCTCAGGGGACGGGAGCTGCCAGGGCCTCTGAGGACCAACCTCCTGACCTCAGCAGGTGACAGTTGCCACTGCTGCCAGTAGTCCTGGCCACAGTCCTTTCCCCATGGCCCCACTTCATCCTTGAGCGGCTCCGGAGTTAGATGAAGAGTGAGGCTCCGGGACATGTGTGCTTTGTACCGGCTCTTGGACAACGTGCCCTGTGTATCTTTGCAAAGCTGACAGACTGCCTTGTTTTCCCTGTGCCGTGCCCAGTGGGTCCTGGCCTCTGACCTGCCCGTGTGCCTGTGACCCTTTCAGAGATGACAGTGGAGTGTAGGAAGGTTTCTATGCACTGGGAGACGGTGGTTCACTTGTTTCCTGTGGTGATCGTCTGCAAACTCAGTCTCTGAGAGGTCAGCCTTGAGTCAGGGGCAGGGCCTGGTGGGATCTGGGTGACCCCGGGCATGGCTCGCAGAGGGGGTGCAGGTGGAGAGCCACCTGTGTGTACTTTGAGATGAATGGACACCAGCTCGGCTTCCCGGCAGATGCCCCGTTACTACAGAACGGTCTCCACGCCCGTGAGGCCGAGCCCCGATGCCAGGCAGGTCTCCCCACACTTCTGCGGCGTGGCACCATGCTGAGACCTCTCTGGGTACCACTTGGTGGTGTCCACACGCCGTGTGTGTGCTGAGCTGCGTGGAGGACCTCAGGTCGCACTGCCCTCACCACTATGGGCAGGCCCCCCCCTCCCCCCGTTTCTGAGGGTAGAGGTACCAGTGAGCCCACCTTTGGTGTGACGGGGTGTTGTCACATTGCTGCCATATCACCTAACAACACCTCCATGGTGCCTGATGACCTCATCTCCAGTGTGTCCACAGTATCTCTGATGCGTTAACACAGCAGACACTCCCAGTGCAGACGTCCTGTGTGAGGACAAGGGCCCTGGGACTGTGGAGGCAGCGGCTGACCAGTGGTTTCACAGACGTGGCCACCTCAGCAGACCCAGGACTGAAAGACATCCTCTAACACACACTGTAAAGCCACCTTCTACACATTCCCATCTGAAGATGACCAGCAATCTCCGGAGTCCACCTCCTCCTGCCTCCACTGACCTCACATCTTCTCTGGGTGGATTACTGCGTGGTCTCCGGAAAAATGACCTGACGTCTGCCCACCTCTGCTGTCAGCCAGTGTTCCCCAAACCAACCAGACCACAGCTAAGAAGGCCGCCTCGCCCACTGGGGGAAAGGCCAGCTCTCCTCTAGTCTGCCTGTTCAGCCACACCGCAGTGGGGTCACTGCTGCTGTCCCCACCAGGGCCAGTCCCACCTGTGGCTTCATCTCCTCGCTCAGTCCCCCTCCCCTCCCCTTCCCCCCAACTCCCCCTCCCC
>NW_006399877.1:6791670-6796122 GCF_000299155.1 Elephantulus edwardii | reverse complement strand
TCCCTCACTTCCTTCATCACCTCCCTGGCTCTGCTCACCTTCACCTCCTGCAGTCTCCACTGCAGGGCACCTTTCAGGGGTCCTGCTAGACTGCCCCCCCCCCCATTTAAAAGCACTGGAGCAGCTGGAGCTCCCTCTGCTAGATCATTTACCTTTCATTGTCTGTTGACTGTCTGCCCCTTGAACAAGCCCCGTGGGAGGGGACCAGGGTCTGATACTTCAGTGGGGAACTGCCTGGCCTCCTCTCTGTTCTGAAGGCGAGAGGCCTCTGAGGATGACCGTCAGGAGGGGTCTCTGGCTGGGTGTTGTGTGGCAGTGGCCAGGGTGGCCTGGTCAGCAGTGTGGCAGGACGTCCCCTCGGGTGTGTGCCCAGGTGGGCATGGCTTGTTCTAGTGGCTTCTCTGGTGGAGTGCATGCTGTTCTTTGCAATGGGGCCAGCAGCCTGGCAGCCCCACGTGCTGGCAGCTGAAGCAGGTGGTCTCTGGTCGCATCCTCTGTCCCTGGTGTCCTGGCAGACACAGCTCTGTCATGTTGGGAAGGAGGCCACTTCCCGAGCAGTACCTTCTGAGGCCAAGTTCTCCCTCCTGTGACCGTCCTCCAAGAACTGAACAACGTGGGTGTGTCTGCCCCCTGGGACGGCTCCCCTCTCCCACTGTGACCCCCCCATGTGCCAACAGCAGGGTGGCCTAATGGGGACCTGTCAGTTTGGTGAAGGACACCTGGTGGGTCTGGTTTGGGGCAGTCAGGGTTGCTGGCTGCATTTGGGGACAGGTGTTCCTGGGATCGGCACAGCCCTGGTTGCACATAGTTGCTGGTCAGTGTTTCAGGAAGTGCTGCCCCAGCCGTGTGGCTGGCAGGTGGGCTGCCCCAACTGCAGTGTGTGCCCAGCCGTGCTCGCCTCCTGGTGGGGCTGTGGTGGGCCGGTGACTCTGCGTGTCCCTGTGATCCGGGGACGTCCGGCTGGGAGGGTGTTTGCTTTGGCTCGCGGCGCCAGCAGGACGCAGTGCAGAGGATCTTGCTATTTTTGTCGTCTGAGTGATCGCTGACGGGTCGTGTGTGCTGCCAAGTCCATGATCAGCGGCTGCTGGACGGGACTTGGCAGCTGTGGCGGTGATCCAGTCCCCTCCTCCGGACCTCGTGTCCCATCTTCTCATTGCCTTCCTTGGGAGACCTGATCAGGGGGCGGGCAGTCAGATGACCCGAGGTGACGTCGGTGTCCTCTGGCAGTTGGCGCTCCAGTTTCTGCCAGGACGGAAATGAACGGCATCAGCAAGTGCTGGCCTTTGTGGTTGAGGTGAATGGACGATAGCAGGGCAGAGGATGGCATGGTGAATGAATGCTTCTCACCTTTGCCCTGGTATCAGTCATTCATGACACCTTGCTCTGAACCGAGCTCCCTCCTCCCTCAGCCATTCATTCACTGTCCTGCCCTCTGAGCTGGGGCACCTCCGCCCTCGGACCGGGCATTTACCACACTGTACTCTGAGCTGGGGCACCTCCGCCCTCGGACCGGGCATTTACCACACTGTACTCTGAGCTGGGGCACCTCCGCCCTCGGACCGGGCATTTACCACACTGTACTCTGAGCTGGGGCACCTCCGCCCTCGGATCATTCCACGTGGGGCTCTGAAGAAGTGGTTGCACCTGCACCCAGCCTGCCCTCGTGACAGTCATAACTGCTGTCCGCAGCCAGCGCTCTTCCACCCAACCTGCCCTCCTGCCGTTCATTTCTCGTGCTGCTCTCTGAGCCGCTGCATCTCCACCCCCATATCACTCATGCCCTGGGTTGTCCTCTGAGCTGGGGCGCCTCTGCCCAGCCTGCCCTCCTGCCGTTCATTCACTCTGTCTTCTCACGAGGTGAGTCTGTGCTGCCCGCCCGCCTGTCACGCATTCACCCTGCCCTCTTGGTCCTGCCCTGTGCTGCTGGCCAGGGCTTTGAGATAAGAACACTGGATAGGAGGCCCACGCCCCAAACCTCTCTCCTCCTCCTTCACGCTGGAGTGGAGAGCGTAGAGGAAAGGCAGGATTCTGCGCCCAGGCCCCAGTGTTACTAGTGTGGACGCCCTGCTGGAGCTTACAGGATTGTGCATTTGGGGGAGCTTGTGTCACAGTGAATGTCCAGGGACATCAGCAGCTCAGTGCATGCCAGATACCACGAGTCATCAAGAGCTACAGCAGCAGGTGCAGACGGGGACTGAGGCCTGAGGGGCCCAGAGTCAGGCCCAGTCAGAGCTGGCCTGTGGACAGCAGCGGGAGGGCCTGATGGCAGAGACGCTTCTGGGTGAGTTTCCTTCACTGCACCTCCCCCACGATGACCCTCGTGATTACAGAGGGTGACGGTCGGTCACTAGACGGTGCTCAGGGAGAAGAGGCCTCTGAAGGGCCAGTGCTGGGTTATGTCTAATTATGCCCGTAACTTACCTGCCAAGCGGTGGTGCCTGCTGGCCTGCCTTCCTGCCTTGTCACAGGGAGAGTTGGGGATTCTGAGAGCCATTTCTCAAATGTGGACACTGTGGGGTGAAGGTGGTCATGGGCAGTGGGACCAAGGCCTGAAACAGAATGAGACATAAAAAGAAAGCAAACCTTCATTATCATTCGTAAACACCCTGTTATATAACTCCTAGTAAAACCCCTAAGTAGCCGAAGTACACTACCTTACTGCTCCCTGACTGTGTTCATTTTGCTAATTATCAACTATTAAAACACACCCCAGATTTAGTAATTGAAGAGTGTTTGCCCAGCGTTTATAGACAGGCAGTAACTGATGAGAATTACTTCAGCGACTGGGATCCGTAGATGGGGAGTTGAAGGAAAAACTTGCAGAAATTTGAGTCACAAATGAAACAAGGAACAGAAAAACATCAAGGGGAGTTAGTGAGACCACAGACTGATCCTCTGAAAAGAGAGTGAGACTGGTAAGCATTTCGTGCGTCTGAGGAAGAGAAAGCGTTGTTGCAGCGTCCCTGGGTGCCAGCCGGGGGAGCGCCTGCCGGGGAGCCTGCTGGCCCTGCTCCGTCCGCAGTCTCTGCTGTGCCCACGCCCGCTGTGCGCTCCCTGTCTTCCCGAGGGTCTGCCCTCTGAGGACCCTCTGGTTTTCCAAGCTGGGTGTCCTTCTCCAGGTGCCAGCCCCTCCTCATAACTTGTCTGAAGTACGTGAGACAAAGTCTCAGCCATCCTGGTTTCTGAGGAACTCGCCGGGTGTCCTCTGTCCAGGACAGACTTGTTCACTTGCTCCGCAGGCCGTGGTGCAGTCATCGCTCTCCACCAGCCCACGACTCAAAGGCATCACTGCTGCTTCGATCTTCCCGAGTCGCTGTCCAACGCTCACATGCGTGTGGAAACCGTGAAGGCGCCCTGGCTTGGCTCAGGTGCACCGTAGTTTTTGAAGTGACGTCTCTGCTCTAATAGCCACTTAGCGAGGTCTGTGGCAGCAGACTTGTCTAACGTATTATGTCGCACATTTCTTGACTGCTCGTTCTGTGGACAATTTCCCAACTAAAATGAAATCCTTGACAGTAGCAATCTTTTCTCCTTTTATCATGATGTAATTGGCCCAGGCACTGGGCTTTGCATTGCTGTTCAGAGGTAACTCGTGGTTGCTGTGATGCTAAACACTGTGACACTGATGTGTCAGAAATGATAATGGTCACCCATGGTGGACAGTGTTTGGTGGAGCTCCCCAATTAAAACAAGTGTGGAAGCAGGAGTGGCATCCACATCTGAAATAGCTTGCCTCCGGAAACCCTATGAACCTGGAGGAAGGATGACAGTTATACAGGTGACCAGCCTTTGATTCATAGGGTCGCTATGAGTCGTCTGTGACTCAACGGCACTTAACAGCAACAACAGCAATGGGCCCAAGTTTGAGGATGGTTTTTTTTTATACTGAACTATAATCTATGGGGAAGACTAGTCATTGTGTATTGATAAGTACTTCAACACCTCTTTGTTTTCTATAATAAGCACAGTTAGATTTTCTGCATATTTTAGGGTGTCAATAAGTATTCCTTCAATCTTCATGTCCTGTTCTTCAAAGTTATCCATAAATTATAAAAGAAAGAGGAGACTCAAATTATTAGACTGGGGGATAATAAGAAGGGATATTACTACTGACTTTGCAGGAAAAAAAAGGATTATAAGAGAGGGCTTAGAGCAGTACAAGAACTCTGGTGGCACGGTGATTAAAGCACTTAGTTGCTCACCAGATGTCCATGGTTTGGACCCACCAGCTTCTGCATGGAGAAAGATGTTGAAGTCTGTTTCTGTAAAGACTGTCGTTGTGTGCTGTTGACTCAGAACCAACCCATAGCTGACCAAGCGGGTTTTCAGAGGCAGTGAGTCACATGGGAAGAGACTGCCCATCTTTCTCCCACCGAGCAGCTGGTGGATTTGAACCGAAACCCTGCGGAGCAGTTGTTCTCTTTTCCTGATCCTTTACTTTTCCAAGCATGA
>NW_006399877.1:6776473-6790895 GCF_000299155.1 Elephantulus edwardii | reverse complement strand
AAAAAAAAAAGAAAAGATACTCTAGCAATCAGAAACACACATGCACAAAAGTGAATTTGAGTCTTCATAGTATGCAATAATTTACTCAAAATGGATTACTTAAATAGAACAGCAAAAATTGTTAAGGCCTTTGGAACCTTGGGTTTTAAGTCTTTATGATTTGAGTTTCTTAAATGTACCTTAAAAAACACAAACAACAAAATGGAAAAATGGGTAAACAGGACTTCAAATAAGAACATCTTTGTGTACATCAAAGCTGTTGAGTAGACAAGCACTAGGAAGTATTGGTTGCACAGTGACAGGAATGTATCCTACCTGGTGATGGTCCTTGAAAACGCTTTGCTAAGAAGCTAGACTTTAAAAGGCCACTTATACTGTGATTCCACATGGTTAAAATGACCAGAACAGGCAAACTCACAGACAGACCTTCTGTAAGAAGGACTCCACAGCAGAGCGGGGAGGTGGACGGGGGGCGGGCAGGACTGCCTTCTGTTGTACACAGGGTTTCTGTGAGTCCATGCAGATCTGAGGCTGCCCAACAACACAGCCACGTAGAGGCTGGGAGTGGGTTTAAGAGCTGGGGGAGTGTGGGTGGGCAGAGTAGGCCAGAGGGGTACAAAGTTTTTTGTTTTTTTTTTTAAACAGGGTTTCATTTTGGGATGATGAAAGTGTTTTGGAATGAGATAGGAATGATATGTGGGTGCACAGATTGTGACAGTCCTAAATACCATTGAGTCATACATTTAAAGTAGTTAAAATGGTGAATGATAGATTTTTTTGGCCTTCATCTGGATGAGAAGGATTACACGCAAACTTGAAATCAAAGTTAACATCTGCTGGTTAGGAAAAGAGTTCTTTTCCTCTCTGATTCACTTTAAATTAGAATCCATGAGCATTTCCAAAAGCAGCAACATTCGTATTTCTTTCTCCAGTTGTTGCATAAACAGGAAAAGGAAGATGAATAAAGTTGCTGCCGAGTCTGGCACTTTGAGGTCTTGACCTGGCCGAAATGGCGAGCCCTTTGTGTTCACATTTCATGTTAGACTCTACCAATGGAAAGTAGATTTTAAGAAACAATATGTTTGTAAAAATACAGCGTTCTCTGGAGGATCTGAAAGCCAGAGTGTAACTGAAGTTAAGTAAAAAAAAAAAAAAAATTAAAGTGATGTTTTGTAGAAAATAAGATTCTTACTGAAAAGTGTATGAGATCTGCATTTAATGAAAATATTTTTAGTGCATGCTTGTTCCGTTTTTCTTGTTATTTACAAAGTGTAAGTTTGTACTCAGAGTATTTAAAAAAAACTCTTACAACTCAGTAATAAGAACATAAACGAATTCGTTAAAAAGTAGCTAGAGTTGAACTAATCCATCCTCAGAACAAACACATCACAGGAAAAGATCCATCTTGGTCCCTCTCTGCCCCCCCCTCCTCCCCTTCTCCCTCCCTCTTCCCCCTTCCCTCCCCCTTGCTTCTCCCTCTCCATCTCCCTCTTCCTTCTCCTACCCCCTCCTTCCCCTCCCTGCCCACTGCCCTCCCCCCTCCCACCCCTCCCACTTCCTCTCCCACCTCCCTCCTTCTCCCTTCCCCCTCCTTCTCCATCTCCTTTCTTCCTCCCCCTCCCCCTTCCTCTGCTTTCAGAACTCATATGTGACCCTCTTTTGTGTTCTGTTGTGATAAATCTCATGGGAGGAGATTGTCCAACTCTGCTCCTGAGAACACAGGTGGGTTCCGTCCACCACCGAGGCGTTGGGTTAACAGTGCTGCTCTGGACCGAGGTGCCACTAGGGCTTCTAGGAAAGGTGGCACGTGGGGGTCCAGCTGACGTCACTAAAGCAGTTTCATTGGCTAAGTTTTCTTTCAGTTAATTTGATTTTGTTGTTTTAAAAAATAGACCAGCAGAACATAGAGCCGTGTTTGTACGTCAGGACGTTGATGGCATCTGAGTTGTGTTCTGTTTCTGTGTCTCTGAGGTTCTCGTCCGGGGTTAACATGACTCACTGCTCCCCAGCCTCCTGTCTAACCTCTAGAGGTACCGCGGTCACTTCCGTCTGGTGCAGGTAGCATTTTGAGAAGAATTGCTTTTTGTTGGGAACTTAGATGGCAGCACATTTGCCAGTCGGGCAGTTTTTATGTACACAGTTCAGTGACCGAGATTACTCGCCTCTAAAAGTTACGCACCGTTGTTCTTACTTCTTTTTCTGAGCAAACCCCCTCTTCCCTCAATAACGAAACTCCCTGCTCTCTAAGGTTTCTGCTGTGCTTGCTGTTAGCACCTTGGTCCCATGTGCATGGCTTCTAAAGAGCATAATGCTTAAGACAGTCTCTTATTTAAATTGGTTAAGCTATTCCAAGATTGGGTGTGTAAGATGACTTTTGGGCATATTTTTTTGGTTTCAGTTTTAATGATCTCTGAGCAATTGTTTCATGGGTGTATCTACCCTCCGTGGCTCTAGAGTGTCTCAAGTTCATGATAATGTGAAAATCTCTCCTACATTCTCCCCTTTTGATCAGGATCACCCAGAGAACCTTGGCTCTGAATGGCCAGTAATGTGAGTGCTTGTGCAGCTCAGTGTAAATGCTGTCACTAGATGATTACATGTAGAGATGGTTGACTTGGTGTATGTTTACGTCTATAAAACAGAAAGGCCACAAAGTTCATTGCTAGCTGGGTACCGTCCCATTCCTGTGGATGACAAAGAAAGCAGTTGTTCGTGGAGACAGCGGCACCTTCCATCTCTTCAGCGTGTTCCTGGTTCTCTTTCTTCCTCTGTTGGTCAAAATTAATAGAGACCAGTATTTGTGCCTGGGATGACTGCTTGTGAGCTTTGCAGATACCACACATTAGGGAAGTAGAGATAGAACAGAACACTAAACACATTGGTAGGTTAACGGGGATGTTCCCTGAAGCCATGACCCTGAACCTCCGAAGCAAGGAACCTAATCCTGGGAGTGTTTGGTTGTGTATAAGCAGCTTTAGCAGCTGCCCTTTTGTTAATATTATAAACACCACTCAACTTTTGCCAGTTCGGCTTTTCACAGATCTGTAGTTTTGAAGCCCCAGTTATAATAAGGATTAATCAGTTCCGTTTTCCCATCACTATAAACCTCCCTTTTCCTGTCTGCCCCGTCTCCGGTAACCGCGGATACCTTGATCTCTGTAGGTGCCTTTTCTTGTCTTTTTACGTAAGGGAATTTGTACATTATTGGCCATTTTGTGATTGACTTCTTTTGCCCCGTGTAATGTTTTTCAAGCTCTGTCCAAACAGATGTTTGTATCGAAACTTCCCAGCTAATGGATTAGCGTCTAGTTGAGCTCGTGCAGAACCCGTACAGGAACCTAGAAGCAGTTGTCTGACCAGAACAGGGTATTGCCTGGTAAAATCAGATAAGTTGTGTATCAAAATTGCTTCCTTTCACCCTAGCCATTCAGTCTCTGTACAGAGAACAAGAACCTGCGATAAGGAAAAGACGACGGCGTTAGGATCAGAGGAAGCCCATCAGCAGCCTACATTATGCCAGGGACACTGTGCTGCTTGTTCAAAGTGAGGACTTGTTGTTGTTGTGTACTGTAGAGTGGGAACCGACCCATAACTGACCCTTCGGCAGGTTTTCAGAGACGTCAGACCCGTGAGAGGAGATTGCCCATCCTTCTCCATGGAGCAGCTGATGGATTTGAACCGTGTACCTTTAGGATTTCAGCGCAGCTTCTTTCCTCTGGCCACCAGAGCTCCCAAATGATATGCATCCAAAGGTCATACTGTTGTTGTGTACTGTAGAGTGGGAACTGACCCATGGCTGACCCTTCGCACAGAAGGAGATTGCCCACCCTTCTCCAAGGAATAGCTGGTAGCTTCGGACCGTGTCCCTTTGGAATTGTAGTTCAATTCCTTGCCCGTAGGCCACCTTAAGCACTTATTAAAAGATAATTATAGGCTACAGCCTTCAATATGGATTACATCTCAACATAAAGAAAACACAATCCTTCCAGTAGCACCAATAGGCAATACCATGATGAATGGAGAAGATTGATGTTATCAGTGAAGCTGTCTCTCATCCCTTGGGCTTGTTGCTAGGAGACAGTATTTCCTGGAAAAGACATCATGCTTGGAAAGGTGGCTGATCAGGGAGAGAGAGGACCTTCAGCAAAATGGACCGACACAGTGACTGCAGCAATGGGTTAAGTGTGTCAGAGGTGATGAGGGTGCCAGGACAGGACAGAGTTCAGATCTGTTGTCCCTGTGAGTCCTCCTCGACTCGGTGGCACCCGTCAGAGGTGATGAGGGTGCCCAGGACAGGACAGAGTTCAGATCTGCTGTGCACAGGGTCCCTGTGAGTTCTTGGATCCATAATCAACACCCGTGGTAACAGCAGTTAATAAATCAGTAGACGTATTACATCGGGCAAATCTGCCATCAAAGACCTCTTTAAAGTACTGAAGAGCAGTGCTGTCAGTTTCAGGCCTAACGTGTGCCTCACGCAAGCCATGGTATTTTGAATTGTTTCATAAGCTTGTAGAATGTGGACCATGAATAAGAAGACTTAGGATAAACTGATCCCTTTGAATTGTGTTGTCGAGGAGTATTGGCTATTCCAGGTACAGCCAAAAGAGCAAACCAGCCTCTCAGAAGAGGGTGCTCCTTCGAGGCAGAGGTAGGTAGACTTGACCTTGTATTCTTTGGGCATGCTGTCAGGAGGGACCAGACAGAGACCCCGTTCTCGGAGCTGTGGAGGTTAGCGGAGCAGAGGGAGGACTTCAGGAAGCTGTGCTGACCCGGTGACTGCAGCAGTCGACTTCTGTGCAGCGGAGACTGTGAGAATGGCCCAGGCTCAGGCGAGGTCACCAAGGAGCTGGAGTCGTTGTGACTCGAGTCCCTGTGAGTGGGGATGCCCCAGCAGGTGACCGACCAGTGGTCCATTGTGTGGACACCGGTGCCACGTTGTGTTTATCTCCTCTTCTGTCTGCGGGCAGTTAGCTCGTTTCTGCGTTTCAATTGTTGTGAATAATGGTGCAGTAAACACTGATGAACACGTACTGGGTGTTTTCCATGTCTGTGTTCTTTCATTTTTATTTATTTGTGTTCTTTCTTTTTTTATTTATTCATTGTTATACATTTTCCTCCCTCACAAACACTGATCCTCTGCTTTCAAGCCTTTAGGGTATGTTTTAAAGAATAGAACTGCTAGCTCATACAATAATTCTATTTTTATGGGTTTTTTTTAGTATTTTAAAAAACTAACACAGTTTTTCCAAAATAACTGTACCATTTTTATTCCCACTAGCAGCGAATAAGTGTTCTCATTTTCCCACAAACTCATCAATAGTTGTTATTTTCTTCTTGGGCTTTTAGTATCCTTTTAGTTTTAACTGTCTTCGCTCAGAAAACTCACTCACTGCTTTCAAGTGGGAACCCGTTCGTAGCTGACCCTCCAGCGAGTTTTCCGAGACTGTAAATCGTGTGGGAGGAGGGTGCCCATTTTTCTCCTGCAGATGCGCTGGTGAAGCAAACGGCCAGAGGGGCCGACCTTTGGGCAGGTAGGGCCTCTCCCCGCAGAGTCGAGAACATCCTTCAGCAATCTTGCTGTTGTTACCATGGCGTTGGAAATGACCCATAGCCGACCCTCCAGTGGGTTTTCAGAGACAGTTAATTGCACGGGAGGAAGCTGTCCATCCTTGTCCTGAAGAGCAGCTGGTGGCCTTGAACCGTGTGCCTTCGGGATTGCAGCTCAACTTCTTGCCACTAGGCCACCAGAGCTGGTATCCCATTATGGTTTTGATTTGCATCTGCTCTTGTGCAACTACGGGACCGTTTGATGTAGTCGTATGTTGTTAGGTGCCGTGGAGTTGACGTAACACAGTGACCCAGTGAACAACAGCTCTAACCGTGGCCCTTTCTACGCCTCCTCACAATCCCTGTCGTGTCTAAGTCCAGTGTTGTAGTCACTGTATCAATCTTCTTGTCAGGGATCTTTCTGTCTTTTGCTGTTGAGAACATTTTGAAATCAGGAAGAGTGAACTCCACTCTGTTCTCTTCCAACAACTGTGAAGCTTATTGGGGACATCTTGCTCTTCCGTAGAAAGTTTAGAATCAGACCACACAACAAGGAAAATTGCTGGCGTTTTGATCAAGATTGTGTTGAATGAGTAGATTGTGTTGGATAGTATTGGCATCTGAACAGTATTGACTCTTACAGCCCACAAACAAGAAACATCTTTCCATGAATGAAGTCTGCCTCTGAGCAGTGGTGCTTTCGTCATTTAAGTCCTTCACGTCACATTGGCTCCATTCTCAAATCCACACACATTCTCAGAGAGTCGCTTCTGACTCCTAGAGACCTGGATCTCAAGCCGACACCTGACAGCTTTGCTGAGCGGTGGGTCGGCTGTGCTGTGGTGCGGGTGTTGGGTGATGGCCCCCCCCCCGAAGCACCTGCCCGCCACCCCCCCAGCCGCTGTCTTCTCTCCGTGTCCAGGCCCTGCCTCCTCCCACATGCAGCCTGGGCTTTGTTGAAAACACTGCCAGGGTCACCCTTCACAGATAGTCTTAGAGAAGTAAGAGAATCTCAGTAACCCCATTTACAAATGTTCTGAGCCAGAAACACGATTTCGGGGTTGCTTAAGCAGGGTCTTTGTAAATTGGGTCATCCTAATAAAAATTAAAACTATAATCTGGGTGAAGAAATCGAAGTGTTAAATAGCACACTTTGTTGCAGAGTCCACGGGGAAGCAGACATCTCCACAAGCCCACGGGGGGTAGAGAATACTGCAGCCCCTCCGACGGGTTATGAGCTGCTGGCAAAGTGACTCCTTGGTGGAAATCATTTTCCTTCTAGAAAGTGACTCCAAAGGCACGCAGTTACAGACAGGAGAAAGTGTGTGCAAGGCTGTTTGAAGCGAATGGTCCAGACAGAGTGAGGCAGGTTGACCAGATGATGGGGCCTCGTGCAGTCAAGTTTATCCAGCTGCAGGGGAGAGGGAGGGGCTCTGCCTGTCACTGAGGGGGGGGCTGCGCTCTCAAAAAGGGGGAGTGTGGACCTAGGTGGGTATTTGGCTATTTTATTAAAAATGGAAGGATAAACCTTAGTTGAAAATTTTTTTTTTAAAAAAAGAAAAAAGCGCTGCCTGTGAGAAAGGGAGGGAGCCAGGTGGGTGCCCAGGTAAAAGCTGGCTTGGGACACAACATGTTGATTCGTGCATTTGACTTTGGAGCCAGTCACTACAAACCCAGTTGTTGCTATGTACCGTCAACTCAGAACCAACTCCTAGCTGACCTTCCAGTGGACTGGCCATTCCTGCTGCCCTCCAGAAGGCTGGTCCTCTCGTCGCCTCCTGTTACTATTTAAGGGGTGTGCTTTCTGCACCCCTTTGCCAGTGCTGGATTATTGTCTTTTCAAGCTTTAGCCATTCTGAGAGGTGAGAGGGGCTCAACGTTTTCATCTACACACCCAGTGACAGGAGTGGCTAAGCCTCTCTTCATTGGGTTACCAGTCATTTCCTGTTTCTTCTGGAAAGTGCAAGCTCATGGCCACAAAAAAAAAAAAAAGGTTCAACCCCCCCCAAAGCAAACCCATGCTGTCAGATTACTTCAGACTCCTGGCGACCCTCACAGGTCCTCAGAAGGGACACTGCTGCTCTTCCCTCTGTCCTGCAGGGCCACTAGGAGTCAGAACCAACTCCCCGGCAGGGCTAGGTCTGGGTTGAGACCGTGTCTGGGTTTTAGTGGCCCTGCTGGCCGTGTTTAGGCTCGCTCTGCGTATCTCAATGACAGAGGCATCGACACCCACAAACTGGCTGTGTCTAGGAGGTGGCTTCTGTAGTGCTGATGGTTGACTGGGGGATGCTGGGGATGCCGAGTGATGCTGGGTGGTTCTGGGTGATTCTGAGTGATTGTGGGTGATGCTGGGTGATACTGGATGATGCTGGGTGAAGAGTGATGCTGGACGATGCTGGACAATGCTGGACGGTGCTGGACGATGCTGGGTGATGGGTGATGCTGGGCAGTGCTGGGTGATTGTAAGTGATTTTGGGTGATGCTGGGTGGCACTGTGTAGTTTTGAGTGATTAAGTGATTTGGGTGATGCTGGGGGACCCTGGGCAGTTCTGAATGACGCTGGGCAACGCTGGACACTGCTGTCTTCTCTGTAGGTTATCACTCCGTGCCGGAGGCTCATCTTGTGTGCTGACAACAGGAAGGAGATGGAGGATTGGATCGCGGCACTGAAGACCGTGCAGAACAAGGAGCATTTTGAGGTTCGAGCCGAGAGCCTCCCTCACACCTGTCTTCTGCCACCTGTCTTCCCCGCTCTGCCGGCGCAGTGCCCCCCGTGCATGGGCACAGCCTCCCGTCCCAGCATGTGCCTTGTTCGCTTCCCAGCAGCCCCAGCGGGATGTGACCCTGTCCTTGAGCAGCCCCCTCCCGTCCTCTCTCATCCCACGCACACGTGTGTGTGTGTGTGTGTGTGTGTGTGTGTGTGTGTGTGTGTGTGTGACACCGTCCCTGTCGCCCACAGCCCTCACAGTACAGCGTGGACCACTTCTCAGGGATGCACAACTGGTTCGCCTGCTCCCATGCCCGGCCCACCTACTGCAACGTGTGCCGGGAGGCGCTGTCTGGGGTCACCTCCCACGGGCTGTCCTGCGAGGGTGAGGACAAAAGGGCATTGCCCCTTGGGGAAGGGTGTCCTGAGGCTTTGCTGGGGATCCCGCGTCCAAGGACTCCTTCTAGGACGCTGCTGTTCAATGGAAAGTCTCTGACACATGCCTGCATGTGTTTGTTTGAAATCAAGCAAAGTTCTGGAGTGGGAGTTACAAGTAAGGAGGAGCAAAGTGGAACAGAGAACGCAGAGCGAGGGGCGTTTAAACCCCCGCAGGCGGCTGGCCTGCCCGTGCTCTCCCTGCCCCACGTGGGCACATGGGTGCGGCCCTGTGGATTGACCTGCAGGCCACGGCTTCGGTACTTGGGTAAGAGGGGCCAGGCCAGCGGCTAGGGCAAGAGACTGGAGCTGGCCTTGGTCAGCTCTGGCCGTGGGTCAGGTGCCACCTGCCTCTTGCTTTGGCACTGGTTTTTTGTTGTTTTGTTTTAAAATGTAAATTTATTTCTCAAAGGTGAAGGGGTGGGCTTGGAGGAATAGTTTTTTTTTTCCCAAAGACACAAGTTACCAGTCTACCGGCTCTGTCTTGCTCTAAGACTAGCGGGTGCTGTGAGTCCTTCCAGCTGTGTCTGCACGCAGCGGAAGGTATGCAGACAGGCCAGTGTGCACCGAGTGAGCCCAGGAGCGGGGACATGTGACGTGGGAGAGTACACCCGAGAGTTCCTGCTGGTCAGCTGTCCCCGTGAGAAGAGAATACTTAGACTGTTCCTTATGGAGCAGAGCATAAAGTGCAGTGTCAGGAATTCACGCGTCACTAGCAGTGGCCTCTCTTGAGAAGTCGTTTAGAATGACAGTCCGTTATACTTAGTGAAGGGAGTGGTGCATTTTTCAATGGCTGAACAAGTCAAAAGTAAGAGTATCAATTCATGCAGTTGTGACAATAACATGTTTCTCATGCCACCTGTCCCTGCTGGCCAGCAGTGTGCCGTAGTGCTGTACCCCCAGCACACCTGGCCAGGACGGAGCCTGCACGCTGACACGCCCCTTCTGTCGCAGTGTGCAAATTTAAGGCCCACAAGCGCTGTGCTGTGCGTGCAACCAACAACTGCAAGTGGACCACACTGGCCTCCATCGGGAAGGACATCATCGAGGACGAAGATGGGGTACGACGGGCGTCCCACGTGGCCTACTCCCCCTCTGAGCCCATACCCCGTGCTGTGGACTGTGGGTGTTGGTGGGGGGCACACAGAGGAGTACCCCTGTGAGCATGGCAGTGTCATTGCTGAGGCTGTGCCCTGGGCAGCACCCTGCAGGCTCAGGGCCTCTCTGTCCCTCCCATCAGGGGGGGCCCTGTGAGGGTGCTGGAGCTCTGGGCGTCTGTCCATGTCCCCACCCCACTCTTGGTTTACAGATCGCCATGCCCCACCAGTGGCTGGAAGGGAACCTCCCCGTCAGTGCCAAGTGTACAGTGTGTGACAAGACCTGTGGCAGCGTGCTGCGTCTGCAGGACTGGCGCTGCCTCTGGTGCAAGGCCATGGTGAGTGTGCCGTGCAGGGTCCTGGAGGGCACCCTGCTCTGCTGGAGGACAGGCGGGATCCTCTAGAGTAAGGCCATGGTGAGTGTGACATGGAGGGGACAGGCGGGCTCCTGTAGGGTAAGGCTATGGTGAGTGCACCATGCAGGGATGTGGAGGGGACACTGCCCTTCCTGGGGACAGGTGGGATCCTCTGGAGTAAGGCCATGGTGAGGGGGACGTGGAGGGGACACTGCCCTTCCTGGGGACAAACCCTTCTGGGCAAGGCCATGGTGAGGGGGACGTGGAGGGGTCTGGCCCACTCCTCAGGACTGGCGCTGCCCCCGGGGCAAGTCACCCTGCAGTGAATAATCCTTGTTTCAGGTGCACACAGCATGCAAGGAGTCCCTGGTGACCAAGTGCCCGCTGGGCCTGTGCAAAGTGTCGGTCATCCCCCCCACGGCGCTCAACAGCATTGATTCGGACGGTAGGTGCCCTGCCCGGTCCGCGTGCCCCTTCTCTCACGCCTGTTTCTTCAGCGTCTCCTGCTCAGTCCTTGGACAGGCTCTGCTGGGTGCTGGGTGCAGTCAGGCAGGAGCAGGTGCCAGCACTGGGGTGAGGCGTCCCACAGGGTGCGCTCTGCTGTGTGGATCAAGTGCTGGGTCAGGGAGGGAGTGGGCAGAAGCCGGTTCTCAGACCCATGTCTTTGATGTGGGCCTTTCAGGTTTCCCATCTAGTGGACATATGCTTTAAACGCCTGCTGTCACATAGTCTTGGACGTGGGCCTTTCATGTCTCCATCTAGTGGACACATGCTTTAAATGCCTGCAGTCACATGACCCCGAATGTGGGCCTTTCAGGTCCCCATCTAGTGGACACATGCTTTAAATGCCTGCAGTCACATGGCCCCGGTGCATCGTGACTAGTACTGACCAGCCTGGGTGACAGGTGGTAAACTATGAGAAGTTCTCCAGGGAGATTGCTTCCAAGAGATTGGCGATGGTGGGGACAGGCAGTGTGCCGACCGTGGTTAGTGGGGACCTCGTGTGTCGTTGTGGAGCTGTGCCCCACAGATTTCCAGAAGCTGTTGGTTTGGAAGCACATCACCAGGCCTTTTGTCTGAGGCATCTCTGGTTGTTCTTTAACCGCTAGCCTTTGGGTTGACAGCCAAGCTTGTTAACCTTGGCACCAGCCTGGCGCTCCTGAGGTAGAGTCTTTGTAGTGTGAAGGCCAGCTGGGTGGGAACTGGCTTCCTGGTGTGCGGGGAGTGGGGGTGTGGAAGTAAACTTGCTGGCCTGTTGACGTACGGGGTGTGTGTACACCCCCACACACCCTGGAGGAGCCCCCGGTTCTCAGTCGGCGTCTTCCAGGACTCCAACATCATTTTGTCTTTCTCTGTTCTCCCGTCCAGGCTTCTGGAAGGCCACATGCCCCCCTTCTTGTACAAGCCCCTTGTTGGTCTTTGTCAACTCCAAAAGTGGCGACAACCAGGGGGTGAAGTTCCTTCGAAGGTTCAAGCAGCTACTGAACCCCGCCCAGGTCTTCGACCTCATGAACGGAGGGCCACACCTCGGGTAGGCTGCTTGGAAAAGACACCTTCTGTGGAGCTTGGAAACATCGGAAGGCGGTGCAGGCGTGATTTATAGTAACGGGAAAATTCAGAGAGACGACCGACCGTTTTCAATAGGACCTACTTAATGAGTCCGCACCTCACCTCAGCGGTCAGCCCACAGAGTTACCCCTCATGAAGGTTAATCGAGGGGCGCTCACCTCAGCGGTCCGGCCCAGAGTTACCCCTCATGATGGCTAATCGAGGGGCGCTCTCCTCAGCGAGGGGCGCTCTCCTCAGCGTTCAGCCCACAGAGTTACCCCTCATGACGGCTAATCGAGTCCTGACGTTAGAATAGCCGACTTCAGCTGTGCGCACACAGTGTGGTCGTTGTGTCCTCCTCTTACCTGCTCTTCTGTGGTGTGTCCCCGGGGTAGCAGCCCTGTGGGCGTGTTCTCCTGCCAGTGCTTTGAGATCTGCCCTTCGTGCTGTGAGGGCTGTGGTTCTGACTCGGTGGTCATTGCAGGGCAGAGTGCGCCCCGGAGGTCACTGGACTGCACTCTAGGCCAGCAGGCTGCCGCGTCTCTCTTCACACTCCCTGCAGAGTGGCTGGTGGGTTCGAACCACCGACCCGGGGAGCAGCTTACCCATCCTTGCTCCACTGAGGCTTCTTTAGATGAAGCAGGGAGCTCATCCGAAGGAGAGTCCTCACTTTGAGAGCTCGCCACGAGGCAGCATTCGTGAGAGCGCACGGTGGCCTCCTGTGGGCACAGGGCCAGCTCTGGGCTGTGCACCTGGGTGTGCTCCTGGCTGGTGGGAAGAGCTGGGAGGGGGCAGGACGGGATGATAATGGTGGGCACTGCCTAGGTGTAGCTGCGAGGCCCAGAGTCGCAGAGTGTACCAGCTTGTGCCTTGGTGCCCCTGGTTTTGGTCAGAGGGCATGGCCGGGCCACAGTCACTGTCATCTCCACTCCCCCCACCCCGTAGAGCAGTTCTGGCTGGAGGAGCAGTGTGGACAGCGAGTGTCCCCTGGGGACATCACAGGTGGAGAGTGGCCAGATCAGGTGTACAGATGCCGTCCAGGATCAAGCCCTCTGGAATCTACCTTCTGTAATGCAGAACATTTCCCATTTCTCTTTTCTCCCCAGCTTGCGATTATTCCAGAAGTTTGACACGTTCCGGATCCTGGTGTGTGGTGGGGATGGCAGTGTTGGCTGGGTCCTGTCTGAAATCGACAGCCTCAATCTTCATAAACAGGTGCTTGACGCTCCTGTTACTGGGAGCAGCTGGTCTCTGCACACGGCGCTCCTGGGACTGGGCGGAGGGCGTGCACCGGGCAGGGGGTGTACAGCGGGGGGTGCGCTGGGGTGGGGGGACACCAGGCGGAGGAGCAGCTCGCTGGGCAGGGGGAGCAAGGGGCACGCGGCAGGTGGGGACTGCACCGAGCAGGGGATGCGTCGGGCGGGGGGGCGCACTGGGCAGGGGGTGCGCGGCAGGGGAGGGCGGTGCACCGGGAAGGGGAGGCACGGGGTGGGGGGTCACCAGGCAGGTGTTGTACGGGTGGGGTGTGCGCCCGGCACTTTGCTTGCCCCGGCCCTGTCTCCTTGCGCACTCGGCTTGGTGGTCAGGAATCTGGTCACCCTCTCACTCCATCTCATTTATTTGAGGGTCAGGAATCTGGTCACCCTCTCACTCCATCTCATTTATTTGAGTGTCAGGAATCTGGTCACCCTCTCACTCCATCTCATTTATTTGAGTGTCAGGTGTTTCTTTGGTGTTTCTGTGACACCTAGGGGACCTCTTGTCCCTTGGCCCCCCTAGGACCCCTCCCTCCTTGTGGTGTGTCTCCACTTCCCATCACCCCCTCTAGAGCCTGGCCTTCTTCTTGTCCCCTTCTTGTAAGGTCAGCATGGTGACCATCTTGCTCCCCTCTCACATGCCCTCAGGCCTGTCCCCTCAGAGCCTCCGCCCTGCCTCCTAAGCCAGGGCCTTCCCACCCCACTGCACTTCCCTTGGATCTGAACGTGTCACCCGCCCAGCTGACCAAGCCTGAAATCGGGGGCCTTCCTTGTTTCTGGCCACTTGTTAGCACTCTATTCTGACTCTCAGGGACTCTGGCCCCGGCTGCCTTTGTGCTTTGAGCCCAGGCTGTCACCACCCAGCTCCATCACCAGATCTGATACCTTCTTGAAGGACAGCGACTGTGGGCACCTTCCTGAAGCGCCCACAGGCTGGCACTCTGTCCTAGGGTGTGAGTTGTGCTGTGCTGGCCGGTAGGCGAGATGGCTGTGGTGGGGCATCCCTGGGAACACAGACAGGACACTGCAGTGGCAGGGGGTTTCTACAGTCAGGTGAAAGATGCCTGGTCGAGGTGACCATTTCTCAGAGCATGTGTCCACTCCCCTGTCTGTGAACTAGCAGGTGGGCCGGTGTGGCCAGACCCTGCCTGGCGGTGGCCTTAGAAGGCACTAGAATTGCGTTCAGAGGGGTAAGGTGACACCAGTGATGCTTCTGGGCAGTGAATTCGGCCTTAAGAATGAGCCGTCTCAGGGATGGGGACAGTGCAAACTGAGCATTTGGAGGCATGAGACCCGCAGCTGCCTCACGGGAGAAAGGCGGCAGTATGCTCCAGGAAGGACGTACAGCCTCGAGAACGCCGGGGGCGGGGTGGGGGTGGACTGGCTCTACAGAAGTGGGTTTGGGTGGATGCAAGGTCTGTGGGTGTGAGGGCCTGGGGGTGGGCATGAGGGCTGTGGGGTGGGCGTGAGGGC
>NW_006399877.1:6772980-6775910 GCF_000299155.1 Elephantulus edwardii | reverse complement strand
GCTGTGGGGTAGTTGGGGTCCTTGTCTCAGGTGCAGACACTCACATTGTCCTGCCATCTGGTCAGTGTCAGCTGGGCGTGCTGCCCCTGGGGACCGGGAATGACCTGGCGCGAGTCTTGGGCTGGGGCTCAGCCTGTGATGATGACACGCAACTGCCCCAGATCCTGGAGAAGCTGGAGCGGGCCAGCACCAAGATGCTGGACAGGTGAGTGGACACACGCTCTGAGAAATGATCCCCTCGACCAGGCGTCTTCACCTGGGCTGTGTGGAGACTGAGCCCTCCAAGCTCCCTGCATCTGACCCGAGTGTGTGTGGAAAGGACCCCTTGTTCATGAGGAGTTGGAAGTCCTACCTTGGTGGCCAGGTCTTCACCAGAGACAGGCTCTGACAGCCGCAGAGCTGCGAGAGGACACTCTGTAACCTTGACCATCCCAGCCCAGGACTTCGTGCTGCCAGCAAAGCTCCCTCTCCCAGGGTCCCATGTCTACATTCTGGCTCTGGAGGAAGGAGGTCGTGTGTTCTGGATAAATAGCATCCATGTGTTTGAAGGTTTTTGGCATCATTTTCAAGCATAGTGCCTTCTGCCACCTGGCCACGCACCTAAAAAGCATTTACTCTCCATTTCCGGTGTGTGTCTGAGACTGGGCTTCACTGGGTTTTCAGGGCTGCGATTTTGGAAGTAGATCCCGGGCTTCTCTCGAGGCGTGCCTGGGGTGAACGGGGCCTGATGGGCTTCCTGTTGCCCTGAGGGCTGGTTCTGAGCGGCAAGGACGGCTGCTTAAGGGAGACCCGGCTTCCTTGCCTCCTTGGGGGGCGTCACAGCCTCCAGGGGTCCGGCTGTGTGTGGACCGCCCGGCAGCTGCTGGGACAAGGGTCAACCCTTTTTTCGAGATGTGCAGCTGACCGGAAGGACCGATTCCAGCCCCTTCCTGAGGGCCAGCTGCTCTTGATGGAGATGAAATCACAGTTGTTCTCAGCTAAATGAGGTCAGGGTGGTCATGTCTGGGGAGCCATGGAGCCCTTCTCAAGGGCTTCCAGATGGAGCTAGGAATTCATGGGTCTACGAGTCCTCAGCCGCCACTCTCGTGGTCACTGGGACCTCGTGCAAGCGCGCTGTGTCTGCAGGTGGAGTATCATGGCGTACGAGACCAAGCTCCCGAGGCAGGCCTCCTCGTCCACCGTCACCGAGGACTTCAGCGAGGACTCCGAGGTGGGTCCTGCGAAGCTGAGTGAGAGCTAGAGCCCTGCCCGGAAACCGGGGGACAGGAGGCCTCGCCCGCACCTACACTGGACTTGCTGTTGAGGCAGCGTCTTTTAAACCTCAGCCCCCAGAGGCCCAGGATGGTTGTGCGTTTTAGTTAAAGCTCCTTCCCCTGTGTTACCCACGTCCAGTAGGTGGACGGAGATGTGAAGTCTGCCACGTAGCTCTGGTCTAGGTCAGCGTTTGATGGGACGAAAAGCCGGGGCTGTGTGAGACGGCTTAAGTTAGGAAAGCCACCTCCCCTGGGAGCGATGTGGGCGTGGAACCCTTTGACTTGGTGGCCAGGCGCTCCGTCGCTGAGCCCCCTCCTCTTGTTTGGGGCTTTTCAGGTGCAGCAGATCCTTGTCTACGAAGATTCCGTCGCAGCCCATCTCTCTAAGATCCTGACCTCTGACCAGCACTCGGTGGTGATCTCCTCAGCTAAGTGAGGTCGCGGGCACAGGGGCTCAGCTGGGGGCCCACGTGCTGGCTCCCGCCAGACCTCTCTGGAGTGACCCTGTGTGTGTCCTTTCAGAGTGCTCTGTGAGACCGTGAAGGACTTTGTGGCTCGTGTGGGGAAGGCCTATGAGAAAACCACCGAGAGCTCCGAGGAGTCGGAGGTCATGGCCAAGAAGGTCTGCTCCTGGGGTGCCTCAGAGGGCGGTCGGGGGGCTCGGCTGTGAGGACCGGCCCTCCACGCCACTCTGTCCTCCCCAGTGCTCGGTCCTGAAGGAGAAGCTGGACTCTCTCCTCAAGACCTTGGACGACGAGTCCCAGGCCTCCTCGTCACTGTCGAACCCGCCGCCCACCATCGCTGAAGAGGCCGAGGACGGGGACGGGCCTGGCAGCGTGTGCAGCTCGTCCGGGGACCGTGCCGTGTGCCCCACGCGGCCGCAGATCTTCCGGCCTCGCGAGCAGCTCATGCTCCGGGCCAACAGCCTGAAGAAGGCCATCCGCCAGATCATCGAGCACACGGAGAAAGGTGACCTGTCCCTCTGAGCAGGCGGCCTCGTCAGCTGGTAGACCCAACCGTCAGCCGCGCAGGCCGCAGGGGGGCTTCCAGATGACAAGGGTGGTGGCGTCGGGATGCAGCGTTCCGCGGAGACGACCTTGGAAGGCTCCGGGCTGAGAGGTGGGGAGTTGGCACCCCGTCCTTGCGCTCAGCCCCCTGTCTCCCCCAGCTGTGGACGAGCAGAATGCCCAGACGCAGGAGCAGGAAGGCTTCGTCTCTGCCCTCGCTGAGTCGGAGGAGAAGAAGGACCTGAAGACAGATGACAGAGTTGGCCCGGCCCCTCCCAGCGAGAACTGTGGGGTCTCCAAAGGCAGGAGCCACCGCAAAGGTACCCTGGTGACAGCTGCTTCAAATGTCAGCTTGGAGAGACAGGAAACTCTGTGGAGCTGTAGAGGCTGCCTCGGAGGTGGGCACTTAGCGGGGTAGAGTTCATGGCCACGACCTGCCCTCTGGGCTCACTCTCTTTATGTGTCTGGGACACAGCTGGTGAGCATCTCCTCACTGCCAGGGCACCTGGAAGAGGACTGGGCCTGCTCTCCTTCAGTGTCCTGGGAGTCTCTGAAGTGCACCTGTGTCCTCCCCTCAGACCACCCCCCGTCCCTGTGTCCTCCCCTCAGACCACCCCCATCCCCCTGTCCTCCCGTCAGGACATCCCCCCCGTCCCCTTGTCCTCCCCTC
>NW_006399877.1:6744386-6772822 GCF_000299155.1 Elephantulus edwardii | reverse complement strand
CCCCGTGTCCTCCCCTCAGACCACCCCCGTCCCCGTGTCCTCCTCTCAGACCACCCCCGTCCCCGTGTCCTCCCCTCAGACCACCCCCCGTCCCCGTGTCATCGTCTGAGAGCACCCCGTGGCCCTGTGTGTTCTCCTTAGTACCTGCTCTGGGCCCCCCGTGGTCTCTTCAGTACCTTTCATGGCCCCTCAGGTTGCTCCTCAGAGCCACAAGCTGTGTCCCTCTGTCCTCTGCCCCGGCTCCCCCTCTTGTCCTCAGCACACCCTCAGGCCCTCCTCCTGTTCTCAGCCTGCTCTCCTCAGTGGGCCCTTGTGTTCCCGGTGTGCTCGCCTCAGAGCCCACAACCTCCTCATGGTTTCCTTAGGGTCCCCCTTCCTCTCCTCAGCCTCCCTCGTGTCCCCACATGCTCTCCTAGGAGACCTGGGTGCCCCTGAGCCTTCCTCAGTGATGAACTCCTGATGGGTTTCCTCCTGGCACTGACCCACCCTGCCCCTGACCTGTGGAGGGGGCCCTGCTCCTGCACCCCCACACCCTGCACCCCACATCATACACCCCCACATCCGGCACTCCTGCACCCCCACACCCTGCACCCCCACATCCTACACACCACACCCTATACCCCCACACCCTGCACCCCTACACCCTGCACCCCCACATCCTACACCCCATACCCTATACCCCCACACCCTGCACCCACACTGATGTTGACTGATGCCTCTGTCCTCTGTGCTGAGGGCAGTGCCCTCTCCATGCAGCCTGGCCAGCACCCGCCTCACCCCCACTGTGCACACCAGCCCTTTCCTTGGCCTCTGTGCCTCTCTTGGTGCCCGACAGTGGAAGCTCTCTGTCCCCCAAGCCCAGCCCTTCCGCTCATTCCACTGTCCCTGCTTCCCAGGCCTCCAGTGATGCTCTGTCTTGAGTGACCGTACACTTTCCTGCTTTCAGTGTGCAAGTCCCCATGTGAGAAGCTGATGTCCAAAGGAAGCCTGTCCCTAGGTAGCTCAGCGTCTCTCCCTCCTCAGGCCGGAAGTCGGGACACCCTGCCAGCCCTGAACACAAAGATCCTGTATCCACGTGAGTGCCTGCGTCTCCTGCCCGGGGCCAGAGGGGACAGCACTGTCCGCGTGGCCACAGAGGAGTCAGTGTGGGGAGTGCCACGGCTAGCAAATCCCTGCTGCTCTCCCAGCACTTGGAGGTCTGAGAGATCCCGGAGGCCTGCGGGAAGCAGAGGCAGACTCAGCTCGCATGTGCCTGATACAAAGAGCAGACCCACAGCTGCATACCTGCCCTGGCCTGGGGAGTGGATGCTGTGTCCTCTGAAGGGGCGCTGGGGTGTTCGCTGTTCATGCTGCTGGAAAGCTCCGCTCACACAGGCCTCTGAGGTGCCCAGGGTGTCTGTCCATGGACGGCACACCAGGCCCCGCACACGCACACACGCACGCACAGCCCTCTGCCCTCTGGACGCAGTCTGCCCATTTCTAGATTGAATCTCAGCTCACTAGGAAGGAAATCCCCGAGCTCTTGGGACCTGGCATTCACAGGAAGCTTTGGTGGATGTGATCCGTGACAGAGTCCTGGAACGGGGTATGGGCAGAATGTTCCAGAGCAGGGCTCTCTCTGCTTCAAGCGTTAAGCATTTCAGACTGATGTGTGCAGCTTGAGAGTTCTGGTGACCTGGGCTGTCTTCACGGTGAGGGAGTTTATCAGGAGTGTCTGACTGGGAGCTGTCGTGTCAGCCATTCTAACAGGCCTCCTCTTTGGTGTTCGTTTCTGCTGCCCGTAGGTTTATTCTGAGTCAGTCAACGTGGGCAGGTTAAGGATGGCCCCCGTTGACGTAAAGCTATTGACCTTTCAAATTTGGACCTGTTTGTGTAGGATTTTAAAAATTCACAATTCTATTACTGCTCTGACGAATACATACTGGTCAGCCTGAAAACCAGTAGATTTTCGGAATCCCCCGGGCCAGTGTGTTGCCTCGTGTCTCCCGTCCAGATGTTCGAGCTGGGATGTCTGGTTCATTGCCGGGAGGTTCTGTCATCAGTCGACTCCTGATCAATGCGGACCCCTTCAACTCTGAGCCAGAAAACCTGTGAGTATCGGGGAGACCCTGGGCCTCTGTGAGAAAATGGGGAGCCCAGAGAACAGGTTCCAGGATTAGCTGGAGGAATGAGGGGGGATTTGAGCAGTTGTTCCTTCTCCATGTAGTGTAAGCTGGGGAGGAAGCCTTGGCATTGGGACGTCTGCCTACCCCACGCTGCCTAAGCCAGATCTCTCCGACGGACTCCTCGGCCTGGTGGAACTGCCCATGGGGTTTCACGCTCTGGCCTTGGCGTGCTGGTCACTGGCCTTCCTGCCGAACCGTTTGGTCCTGTGGTGGGCGGAGTAAACGGGCTGCGTCCTCATGTGGCTCGTTCCTCAGTTTCCCCTGAAGATACAGAACATCTGGACGCCTTTTGCAGATTCAGAAGCCAGCTGTCCACCTTCACTGTGGCCTCCAGATGGTCACTCACCGGCAGACCGCTCGCTGACTCTTTTAGATAGCCTTCTCCCGTCTGCAGGTGGCTTCTTCTTGGCTTTTCCCTCTTGCTGGTGGCCAGGGCCGTGGACGGCCTGTGTTTGACCTTCGGGAGACTCTGACTCTTGCCGCTCATCTCTGTGTCGGGTGCAGCCCTTTGGGGGGTGACCTCCCCTCCCCTCAGTTTCCAGGTCTCGAGGACGTCCGTGCAGGAGGCTTGTGGGGTCTGTCCTGTGAATGTAGACCGTGCCGAGGCTACACAGGGTGTGTGAGAAGCTTTCTAGCTGTTTTCTTCCTCTTGGCTGATGAGCCCTGGTGGCACCGTGATAAAAGCACTTAGCGGCTCACCAGAGGTGGGTGCGCACGCATGCTGTCCTGCTGCCCGCTCCCTGGAATCGCAGCCCTGGAGGCCGCGGGCAGTCCTCCGCCCGGCACAGTCCCTCAGTGTTGGAATCGGCTTGGGTGCCGGCGGCTTGTTTTTGACTTTTCCCTTGACTGTTTCAAGCTGTAGGGGACCAGCAGGGAGGTTAGTGCCCACAGGCTGGGCAGCTAAGGATGTCCTCCGGTCACTTTCCTTTTCGTGTGGAGGCTGTTGATCAAGTCTAGGAATGCTTGGGAAGCTCAAACACGTATGCATTTACTGCCCAAAGCCAGTAATTTGCTCCTACTGGTGGCAGCGAAAAATAGTGCACCTCCCAGGAAGACAGCCTGGCAGGTTCCCTGAAAGGTTGGTCAGGTCGGAGGTGCCACTGAAGTCGGTTCCAGCACACAGTGACCCGTGTACAGCAGCCCGAAGCCCTGCCTGGGGCAGTGCGCGCTCTCAGCGGTTCCCTGGCCTTTGACCCCTTGTTTCTGCCCCGTATCAGTTCTGATCCTGTGTTCAAAGTGCGTGAAGTAGAATCCAGCATCCTCACGTCGGAGGAGCATTTTGACTACTCCTTCGAGACGGATTTATTCCTTATTCTGACGGTCCACGTGTATCCTGCATTCTTCTTCGTCTTCACCATTCACATGTCCCAGTTCTTCCGCTCCTTGTTCATTGTCCAGCTTTCCCATGTGTGGAGCCAATGGAAAATCCTGTGGGCTGGGTCAGGAGCACCTCAGTCCTCAGAGTGCTGCCTTTGCTTTTCAACACGTCAGAGGGAAAGTTCTGCAACAAACCTGCCGATTAGGTTTCTTGACTGCTGCTTCCCCGGGTGTTTGGAGAGTCAGTAAAACGAAACCTTGACTTCATTTCTCGAGGCGTTGTGTCTGGTTGTGCATATTCTTGCCCTCTTTGTGTTGAGCTGCAATCCGCATGGCGGTCTGTG
Source organism: Elephantulus edwardii (assembly GCF_000299155.1). Lineage (NCBI taxonomy): Eukaryota > Metazoa > Chordata > Mammalia > Macroscelidea > Macroscelididae > Elephantulus > Elephantulus edwardii. Next base: position 6,768,996 of record NW_006399877.1, on the reverse strand, counting down.
ATCCTTGACCGCATCAGTAAGTGCCTCAAGACTTCCTAACTTGGAGCGAGCAAGGTTATGTCACAAGTTATTAGCAAATCTTCCTCTGATCCTGAAGCTCTTCATAGACGGCAGCCCCTCCTTGTATAGTGCGTACTCGGCGTGTAGACAAGTTTGTACCCTGATGCACACCTTTTCTGATGTTACAGCAGGCAGGAGCCCCTTGTTCTGTTCCCATGACTGCTGCTTGGTCTCCTGCATGAGTGCAGTGAAGGGCTCTGGAATTTCCATTCTTCTCAGTTTTGTTCATAATTTGTTATGATCCACACAATTGAATGCCTTTGCGTAGTCAGTAAATCCTGAGTAAGTGTCTTTCAGAAACTCTCTAAATCATGAGCCGTCTTTATCAACACCGAGATCCCCCCTTCTACATCCACATGGCCCAGCAGGTCAGCTCCTGCATATATTCCCCCATGGGAACTGAGACACGTGTTTGCATGGAAATGCACATACACGGTTCGAATCCACCAGATGCTCCGCTGGAGAAGGAGGGGCAGTCTTCTCCTGTACCAGTCAGATCCAGTTTGACGGTACACACACAAAATATAATAATAATAATAATAAAAATGAAATGCAGACACAGGTGCTCACAGCAGTAACAAGATAGATAGCTCAAGAATGGAAGCAGCTCCGATGCTCAACAGCTGGTGAGCGGACAGCCGTGTGGTAATCCCACACATCAGCCCGTAAGGAAAGAGTAGGGTACTAGTGATACATGGTATAACACGGATACCCTTTGAAAACATGCCGTGTAGAAAAAGCCACACGTGTGATTTTGTTTTGAGATATCCAGAACAGGCAAACACACAGAGATGGGAAGTGGATTAAAGGGTGGCAGAGGTAGAAGGAGTGGAGAGTGGAGAGTGTGTGGACGTATTTCATCCACACTGACACTGACAGTGGTTGCATGACTCAGGATACACTAAATACACTGAATTATTAACTTATTCATAAGTATATAAAATTATGATTCACAATTAATTATCCGGGGGTGGATTGTATATGTGAATGGTATCTCAGTAAACTGTTAACCCTTCCCTCTTTTAAAACAAAGACGAGGTATGTCCTGAGAAAGAACTGCTTAGAGCTTGGGAGGCCGGGGTGAGGTTGCTGATGACAGCTGGCTGTGACAGACTGGATAGCAGACTCGACCCTGGCTTTGCAGAGAGTATTACACCGAGAAGTGTGTCATGAACAACTACTTCGGCATCGGCCTGGATGCCAAGATCTCCCTGGACTTCAACAACAAGCGTGACGAACACCCAGAGAAGTGCAGGTAGGTGCTGAAGGGGACGGGGAGCCCTGGCCGACCAGAAGGCGCTTTGTGGAGACTGTACCTGGATGGAGGCTGCGGGGGAGCTGGGATGAGCGGGCAGGACGCTGGCGTGGGCGGGGCTCCCACCGTGGGGTGGCCGGGTGGTGACCGTCTCAGGTGGCAGCCAGCCAGCGCTGTTGTCACTGCGGTGAGCTGCTCACTTAACCAGCTAGGGCGTCAGGACCCGCTGAGCGGCCACTCAGGTGCGTGCTTTGGGGTTCATCCACCATAGAAGGAGTCCTAGTGGCACAGCGGTTAAGCACTTGATTGGTAACCGAAACCTGACAAAGATCCTGCAGTAATACCTGGACCAGCGCTGTGAGGAGCCGCTGTCGTGGTCACCTACACAGACAGCCTTCCTGGTCACTGTCACTCCAGCCGGCCAGAGCCCACCTCTGGGGAGACCAGCCTCCAGGGGTCGCTGCTGAGGACATCCGGTCTCCGTTCCGCAGTTATCAGATGCTGGCTTCCCCAGGCCCGACGAGAAGCCAGAAAAGGAAAGTTTCCTCCCTTCTGAGCTGGGGTAGAGCTCTCCTCCCCTCGTGGAAACATCAGGTCGAATGTCCACCCATGCCACCCACAGACTGGTGTGGGGAAGGAGGCTGTGACATCACAGGAGAACTCGCAGGATGCCAGGTGTGCAATGTCCACCATGCCACCCGCAGGCCGGTGTGGGGAAGGAGGCTGTGGGCTGTGATCTTACAGGAGGACTCGCAGGACACAGGGTGTGCACTGTCCACCATGCCACCCGCAGGCCGGTGAGGGGAAGGAGACTGTGGGCTGTGACCGTGTCACAGGAGGACTTGCAGGACGCCGGGTGTGCAAGCAGTGGAAGTACCCCTGGCTGGCCACCCAGCCATCCTCCTGTCAGCCTTTCTGCATCTCGGGTCAGCTGCTGGCTTCTGCCTGGAACTCGTGGTCACCGTCACTTACGGGAAGTCCTGAGGAGTGTCTGGGGAGGAGCTCCTCAGGGGTCACTCAGAGAGTGCTAGAGGCCTCTGCAGTTGGAAACTGCTAGAAAAACTGAAAACCAAGCATAAGGACTCAAAGTCCTTGAATTCCAGGACTCTTTCGTTTAGGAAGTGGTCGTGAGGTCCCAGGAGCTGCTCTGTGACACAGCACGGAAGCGCCGCGTGTTCAGACACCCCTGCCCCTGGAGAAACGGGGGTGAGGCATCCGACGCAGCCGAGTCCAGCCGGGGTGTCTGCCGGAGAGACTGGAACCTGCCAGGGCCTTCCCGCGTCTGGCTGAAGACCTGAGGGATGGTCTACTTAGAAATCTTTCTCTCAGGGTCTGTCCTAAAGTGATTGGGCAGGTGAGTGAAGAGGAGATGCGGACACCTCGCCCCTGAAGAGCTTGTGAGCGCTCAGAGCGGGGTGACCTGAATCCCGTCAGGACTACCTGGAGGCAGTGAACGCCAGGCCGAGGAGAACTGTCCGTGACAAAGAGCGACAGAGGGTGAGGCACCGAGCGGAGCCGCTGGGCCACCTGGTGTGGCGACGAGGTCCTCGCAGGAGCTCATGGTGGTGAGAGTCCGGGCGTCTCTGTGAGCTTGCCCGTCTGGGCTTTGATGGAAAGCACCATCGTCGTGTCCAGTGTTGTTCTCACAGAAATCCCACAAGAGAGACCTGCCCTCTCACAGTGCGGGAGGCCGGAGGGCCCTCGCTGGCTCTGCGAAGGTCATCGTCGCCTCAGCTTCTGCCCCTCGGCTCCCTGGCCTCGCCTTGGGTGCTGGCATCTGCTTTACTGTATCTTCCCTCTGCTGTATCAGGAGAGTTTGATTTGAAACACATCCTGCGCTAATCCTGCCTCATTAACAAAACGAAGATGACCCGTTCTCAAATGGAAGGATAACCACGGGTCTAGAGGTTAGGGTTTAGAACACGTAGATGTTTAGGGGGCTATAATTCAGTCCCTAATATGCAGAGTGTTAAAGCGCTGTTCATATCAGCAGTCAGCAGGTCCTGCCTGGAGGCAGACCGTCAGTTGCTCATGTGCAAGTGTAAATTGAAGCTGAAGAAAATGAAAATAAGTCCCCAAGGTCCAAAGCAGGGTCTTGAGTCTGTCCCCCCTGAGCTGAAAAGCTGTCTCCAGAACAGATTCAAGGGACTGAACGCTAAACCGTCCAGATTCGGATTTGTGGAAGGAGGTGAAGGGTCTCATCCACGAAGAAAGCAAAAAGTCCTTATAAAGACAAGAAGAAAAAGAAAAGACCTGTTTGTGTTTTACTGACTCTGGAAGGCATTCGGCTGTGTGTATTATAACCAGTTACGGCTGACACTGAGAATGGGAGGCCCAGAACCATTATGCTCACACAAAACCTGTGCCTAGAGACAGAAATTGTCTGACTAGAGCAAGGGATTGTGGTCATGGCTTAAAATCAAGGAAGGTGTGTCAAGGCTGTCTCCTTTCTCTATGCCCGTTCAACTTGTATGCTGAGATCATTCCAGAAGCTGGCCTTTATCAGAATGTGGCATCAGGGTTGGAGGAAGACTCACCAACCGTCTGTATTATGGAGAGGACAAAAACTTGCTTACTTAAGTAAAGGAGGACTTGCTCTCTGAGGAAGACGAGGTCACGCTTGCTGGCCTGCGGTGTTCGCCCGCTCGCGCCCCTGACTCACCGCTGTTCACTCTCCCCGCGGAACAAGTCGGTCAGGAAGCCGCGCCGCAGCCACGGCTCTTACGGACACCCGAAAGATGCCCGTGGAACTGGAGGTGGCCATTCACCGAATTAGGATTACCCTAACCAGCCGCAATGTAAAATCCCTGGAGAAGGTGTGTGCCGACTTGATCAGAGGCGCAAAGGAGAAGAACCTGAAGGTGAAGGGACTGGTCAGGATGCCTCCCAAGACTCTGAGAATCACTACAAGGAAGACTCCTTGTGGGAAAGGTTCCAAGACCTGGGATCGTTCCCAGATGAGAATCCACAAGCGACTCACTGACTTGCATAGTCCTTCTGAGACTGCAAAGCAGATCCCCTCCATCAGCATCGAGCCTGGAGGAGAGGCTGACGTCACCACTGCAGATGCCTAAATCAACTATTTTAATAAATGGACTATCTGCTGGTAAAAAATAAAAAGAGGAGGACTTGAAACACTTGCTGCAGCCTTCCATATGAATTTTTGTTGTTGTTGATTGCCTTTGAGTCGAGCATGACTCAAAGTGACCTTATGAACAAAAGGCCTGAAGCCCCTCTTCTTCAACTGTCAACATTTATCCACGTTCACAGGGCTTCTGAAGGCAGGTTGTTGAGGAAGTGGATGCCACTCCTGCTCCCAACCAATATGAACGACATCTCAATATTAAAATAAAACCACACCACCAAAAATCTTCACACTGGGCCAACAGTCAGCATCGTGATAGATGGAGAATAGATAGAAATCGTCATTGAGGTCAAGTAGCTTGGAAGCTCACTTCACAGCCTTGGTACCAACAGACAGGAAACCCAGAAGATGTGTTGCGTTGGGACTCTCTGTCAAGGACCTCTTCAGAGTGCTAATAATCAGTGATGCCGGTTTAAAGACTGAGCCAAGCCGTGATGATTTCGGTTATTTGCTAGGCATCTGGAAGTTGGACGGCTAATAAGGATGATAGAAGAACCGATGGCTGTGTGTTAGGCTGGAGAAGAGCACTGAATACCGCATGAACTGCCCAAGAGTGGACAGACAGTGCGGGAGAAAGTGCAGCCAGGGTGCCGCTTAGAGCCAGGATGATGAGACTTCTCATTTACGATGGCCGTGTCGTCGAGAGGGAGGACGTCCCTCAGCAGGACGGCTTGGCACCGGGACGGCAGCAGTGGCCTCAGGGATGTCAGAGGGTGGGGGTGGCACAACGCCGTCCAGAGGGTCCCTGTGTGTCGTGGTTGCCCCCTGGCCCCTCACTGCAGCAGCTGGCCTAGGATAGGGGGTTGGGCTGCCAACCCCAAAAAACCCCAAAGTGGGACGTTTACCATTCATTTCAGGGGCTGTTACTTTCTTGTTCAAATGAACCTTTTAGCAACAGTTGGCAAATTTGCCAATCAACGTGTGTAAGTCACCTGCCGGTGCGCTGATTACGTGTTTGGCTGGTAACTGAAGGGTCTGTGGTTTGAACCCACCAGCTGGCCCTGGAAAGGAGACTGAGCAGTCTGTTTCCGGCAGTTCCCAGCCTGGAGTCCCCAGCGCAGCTCTGCTCGGGAGGGCTGTGAGAGGGCTTGACAGGGAGGTTGGGTTTTGGGAGGGTGCTGGCTTGAGCAGGCGAGGGTCCCCTCCCCCACGACCCCAGCTGCTGCAGCTCAGAGCCACGCAGCATCATGGCCCCCTCCTGTCGTCCGATGTCTTCAGACGCTGCAGGGACAGCACGGTTAACTGTTGGAAGGTCGCCGAGAACATGCACCTTTGCCTTTCAGGAGTCGGACCAAGAACATGATGTGGTACGGGGTCCTGGGGACCAAGGAGCTGCTGCACAGAACCTACAGGAACCTGGAGCAGAAGGTGCTGCTGGAGGTGAGAGCAGAGCCCTCGCTCCCTCGGGGCTCCCTCGGGCAGGCTCTCCCACAGACGCCCCCCTCAGCCCGGGTGCTTGAACCCCCACGTGTACGCCCGTCCTCTGCTGGAGAAGGACCCAGTGACAAGGTGGTGTGTCTCTCCCCACACCCCCACCCCGCAGTGTGACGGACGACCCATCCCGCTCCCCAGTCTTCAGGGGATTGCCGTCCTCAACATTCCCAGCTACGCCGGAGGGACCAACTTCTGGGGAGGGACCAAGGAAGACGACGTACGTTGGGGTGATCGCTGGGGTGGCCTCCACCCTGAGCAAAGGGTGTAGTGAGAGCCTTCAGGACCATGCGGGGCAGTGGTCAGAGGTCAGGGCCGTGCAGGGCAGTGGTCAGCACACAGGACGGTGTGGGGCAGTGGTCAGAGGTCAGGGCCGTGCAGGGCAGTGTCAGAGGTCAGGGCCGTGCAGGGCAATGGTCAGAGGTCAGGGCCGTGCCTGGCAGTGGTCAGCACGCAGGGCCCTGTGGGGCGGTGGTCAGAGGTCAGGGCCATGCAGGGCCATGGTCAGAGGTCAGGGCCGTGGTCAGAGGTCAGGGCCGTGGTCAGAGGTCAGGGCCGTGGTTGGCACCTAGGGCCGTGCGAGGCAGTGGTTAGTACCCAGGGCTGTCTGGTGCAGTGGCCAGTGGCCAGGGCCGTGTTGGGCAGTGATCAGGCCCGGTGTCCACCTTGCAGACATTCGCCGCCCCGTCCTTCGATGACAAGATCCTGGAGGTGGTGGCCGTGTTCGGCAGCATGCAAATGGCAGTGTCCCGAGTCATTAAGCTGCAGCATCACCGAATCGCACAGGTAACTGCCTGGTGTCATGTGAGGGGCCCTCTGGGGGTGGACACACAACAGTGCTGGGCTATGTGGTGCCAGCGGGCCCCTGTGCGCAGGGACACTGCCTGACATCCTGGGTCCCCCGGCTCAGAGAGGGGAGAGGGCCTGAGGGTGGACTCTGGAGGGGCCTCAAGTGAGCGGTGTGTAACGGCCGGTGTGTCTGCAGTGCCGCACAGTGAAGATCTCCATCCTGGGCGAGGAGGGCGTCCCGGTGCAGGTGGACGGTGAGGCCTGGATCCAGCCCCCGGGCTACATCCGGATTGTCCACAAGAACCGGGCACAGACGCTCACCAGGGACAGGGTGAGGGGGTGCCCCAAGGTCCCCGCATGAGAGCCGGTGGGGTGGGGTGGGCAGGATGGCAGACGGCTGGCCTCCCCTGGAGCTTGGGCAACTTCGGTGTGTCCACTGGGTAGAAAAATGAATCCTGAAGGCCAATAATGACTCCTCGGGGCACAGGGCTTCTCCCTGGGGGTGCTGCGCCCCAGATGCATGGAGGCAGGTGCCGACACGGGGTGCTGTGCCGGGGGGGGGGCACGCCACCTCAAGGCTCCACCCCAGAGAGGGGTGAGCTGGACCCAGCCCCGCCTGCCCTGTGAGGGTGCACCTCTGTCCAGCTGGGGCAGTTCACACCCCATCGGCCTGGCCTGGGCTCTCGGGTGTGCCCCTTGATGCTCTGAACCAGGTCTGGATAGCACTGCCGGGCCTCACCAGGAGGGCGTGCTGGGGGTGTGCTTGGGGGTGTGCTCAGAGAGGAGAGCAGGGCTGACCGCACGCAGACGGCAGAGCAGTAGGACGGTTGCTTCCCGAGTGCGCTCCCGGCCAGCACGCCCTGTAGGCAGGTCAAGGCCCCCTTCTGCTGTGGGCAGTGCTGCCGCCTGTTCTGTGTGGTGGACAGGGTGTGACCCCACGCTCTGCCGCAGGCTTTTGAGAGCACCCTGAAGTCCTGGGAAGACAAGCAGAAGTGTGAGCTGCCACGGCCCCACTCTTTCTCACTGCACCCCGAGGTCCTGTCTGAGGAGGACTCCACCCGGATGAGTCAGTTCGGTCAAGCGGCAGGGGCCCTCATCCACAGGTGGGCCACCCTGGGAGGGTGGGGGGGGTCGCATGGTGGGGGGCCCTCATCCACAGGTGGGCTGCCCTGGGAAGGTGGGGTGTCAGGGTCACATGACAAGGGGCCCTCATCCACAGGTGGGCCGCCCTGAGGGTGGGGGTCACACAGTGGGGGCCCTCATCCACAGGTGGGCTGCCCTGAGGGTGGGGGTCGCACGGCAGGGGCCCTCATCCACAGGTGGGCCGCCCTGAGGGTGTGGGTCGCATGGCGGGGGGCCCTCATCCACAGGTGGGGCTGTGCCGAGTGGATTATGAGTCTCTTCATCCAGAGGGGCTCCGTCATCCCTGACACAGAGTGGCCAGGCGTGGCTGCTCCGGGCCCCTTGGGGGTGGTCTGTGGGATCTCTGCCCCCTTTGTGGCACCCTGGTGTTGCCATGGTTCTTGGTTGTGAAGACTGGCACCCCGAGAACTGGGCAGCAGTGTATCACCGTGCAGACACATTGCAGCCGTGCACACCCGGGGGTGTCTCCTGTCTCGCGGGGGCTCTGAGGCAGCATTGGGCATTTTCAGTCCCTTTGCAGCAAGGCCCCTGTGGTTGGGCCCCAGACCACTCGCTGCCCCACGGGCCGTGTATCTCGTTTGGGGTGTCTCAGCAGGGTCTTTCTGGACAGAGTGGGTCTCCGCGCTGGTTCTGCGGGGACCCCCGTGCTGGTTAGGGGGTGTGCTGGGCCCCGCCCTCCGGCCGCTGTCTGAGCGCGGGGCCTCCTGTCCCCAGCATCCGGGAGATCGCGCAGTCCTACCGGGACATGGAGCAGGAGCTCGCCCACGCCGTCAACGCCAGCTCCAAGGCCATGGACCGTGTTTACGGCAAGCCTCGCGCCACAGAGGTAACTGACTCTGGCCCCCTTCTCTCTGTGGGCAGTGCCCCCAGCCGAGCTGGCAGCCCGGCGGCCCTGTGCCCACCCTGTGTCGTGTCCTCACAGGGGCTGAACTGCAGCTTCATTCTGGACATGGTGAGCAACGTGAGGGCCCTGCGGAGCGAGACGGAGCTGCTGCTGGCCGGCAAGGTGGCCCTGGTACGACGGCCGCCCTCACGCTGCGTGGCGGGGCCCCGGCCTGTGGAGGTGTCCCGGGGAGTTCTGGGGGGATGGAGGGAGCAACTGCCCGGTCACACTGCTCAGTGGGCAGCCAGGCCGTTTCAGATGTGCCGGAAGCCCTCAGCAGTCCTCACTTCCTTGACCCTGTGGGTGACGGTGTCCCTGGTAGTACACTGTGCCTGTCCTCTCCGCACCCACCGCCACGACTCCCCGCCCATCAGCCCCGGTGCGGCCAGGCTCACCCAGCGCTCACAGGCAGAGCCCGGCGAGCTGATGCTCGAGCAGTGGACACTGCCCGGAGCCGGTCGGTGCCTAAATGAGGTCTCCACACTCTGCCCCTTGTTCAGCGCATCGCTGCCATGGGAAGGGTTTCAGCAGCACCTTCCCGTTCTACCTGCCCTGGGTGCATGTGAACAGCCCCAGGTGCTGCTCTGTGACTCGCTTTCCCAGATGCTCTGTCCCAGGCGAGCCTCCGTGTTTAGCAGCCGGGGCCCCACCCACCAGGTGTGCTCTTCTCCCCTCTCCTGAGCAGCAGTTGGAACCCCCACAGAAGGAGCGGCTGGCAGCGGCCCTGGCCGAGATGGACCTGCAGCTCGGGAAGCTGGCAGACACGCCCTGGCTGTGCCCGTCCCCGGAGCCCGGGGAGGATGAGGTGTGTGACTCGGAGCAGCGGCCCCGCACTCCCCTGCCTTGCTCTCCCCAGGAGTAGGAGTGACTTCAGAGGACCAGAGGCGATAGGAAACTGAGCAGGGGGACAGTCAGTGGCTCAGACAGTGAGGCCAGGGCAGCATGAGGCCTGGAGAAGCCCCCTCCCTGGTGGACTGCCTGACGGCTGGGGCAGCCAGCCTGCTGTGAGAGTGGAGGGTGTCTGATGGTGGAGGGGCGCAGCCTGCTGAGAGGCGGTGGATGTCCGATGGCGGGGACACCCAGCCTGGAGAGGAGAGTGAAGGCTGTCTGATGGCAGCGGCACAAAGCCAGCTGAGAGGTGGTGGATGTCCGATGGCGGGGGTGTACAGCCTGCTGAGAGAGAAGGTGGACAGTAGACTGAGGGTCCACAAAGGCTTTGACTGTCACATATACTGTGACTGAAACACTTTTAATTTAAAAAGTTTTAAAAGCAGATTATCTCCAGGTTGTGTGCAGCTGCCACACACGCGCAGACCACCACGCGTGGCTCCCACTTCCTGAGCACGTGCTCACTCACACACATTGTCAGAATTTTCTCTCACATACACATGTCCGTACTCTGTGTAGCGTTCTCTCTGTCACCCATAGAAGCACACGTGCACACACACGTGCACACACACGTGCACACACACGTGCACACATCTCTCTCTGAACTGCTGTGGTTGAACTGACTCTCACGTGGGCCTGAGGCATGAGTGAAGGCTGCAGACCTGAAAGGTCTCCCAGGTCTTCCAGACCTTCCAGCCTCATAGGAGTTAGACACCTGGCCCTGTGGCAGGCCGGATTCTCTAGAGAAAGAAGATCAAGCAGCCTTTGTCTCTCTCCGTAGGGAGTTCAGGTGGCCTAGTGTGCAGGTGGTTGTGCTACCAACTCACAGACTTGTAGTTCGAATCCACCAGCTGCTGTGTAGGAGAAAGGTGGGCAGTGTCCTCCCGTGCGCTTTGTAGCCTCTGAAAACCTGCTGGGAGATGAGCTCGCTCTCACTCATGAGGGAAGTGCGTGGGGGCCGCACAGAACTTGGTAACAACTTGCTTTAAAACCATTTAAAAAGTCTCAGTGTGTGTGAGAGGCCCTCTGAGGCCGGCCAGTCTCCAGTGCACACATACGCGTGTCTTCTCTCACTCACGACCCCGGTCCGTGTGTCTAACCCCCAGGAAAGTGGGGAGAGCTGGTCAGGACCCTGCAGGTGGGCGTCAGCTGAGGGTCCTGGAAGTAACTCACCGAAGATTCTGGAGACATAGTGGCCTTCCTGCCCCCCGCACCCCTGCAGGGAGGTTATTGTTGTGTGCCATCGAGTCAGAACCGACCCATAGCAGACCCTCCAGTGGGTTTTCAGACACAGGAAATGACACGAGAGGTGATTGTCCATCTTTCTCCCTCAGAGCAGATGATGAATTTGAACCGCCTGCCTTAGGGTTCACAGTGCAAGTTCTTAGCACTAGGCTACCAGATTCCCCCCCAAGGGAAGGGGAGAGGACGAGCACAAAAAGGAAAGAGGCCTTCAGGGCAGGGCGAGGACAGAACGTCCATCAGCGTCCAGACCTGAAGGCAGTGAAAGTCCGTCAGACCCCTGCTGACAAGTACGGTCAAGGGGAAAATGAGCAGAACGAAGTGACACGGTCAAGGGTAGAATCTTGTTACAGAAAGTCATATCAAGGTACCGTGTACACAGAGAAGGTACCGTGTACACAGAGGGTACCGTGTACACAGAAACGTGTACATTTATGGAACTGTTGAATTTCAGAGAAATTGCTAATTACAGAAATGTAAGCCGTAAAGACATTTGTCAAAGATCCCTAAGTCACTGAACAGAGTGCAGAATGCTCTGTGAATTCCTTCCAAGGGAGACACTGCAGAGTCTAAATGATTTCTTCACTAGAAATAGTGTACAGGCTGGAGAGAGATGACCATTTCCCTTTCATCCTTCACAGCGGGCACCTCGGATTCTGTAACACTGTGTCTCAGTCTGAAAGTTACAGTGCTTACGATTAGAAACATTCTGATTTTAAATATAACTCTCGATTCAAATTCAGACTCTTTCTTCAGAGATCCTCCCATGCACAGGAGCTTCACGACAGGAGGGAGAAGGTGGGGATGGGACCACTGCTGTCCTGAAAACGAGAACAGATGTTGTGGGTGCCCAGATCAAAATTCAGTAACTTCAGGACACTCACATAGTGGGCACCAGACATTCTGGGTAATGTAATTCATGTTAGTGTGTACGAGTCATTGAGTCAAACACTGATAGTCCTTTGTAAACACTCTCTCTCTCTCTCTCTCTCTCTCTCACACACACACACACAACACACCTGACTGCTGACTGAAAGGGCAGAAGTTCAAGTTCACCCAGGGAACTTTTTCTGAAAACTCACCCACTGAAACCCTGTGGGGCGCAGGTCTACACTGATGAACACAGAGTCTGCCAGGAGGCGGTGTTTTTTAAATGAAGCAGATTTAAGCAGATGTCGTCTGTGGTGGAGCGCTGTTAGACGCAGGGTGACAGGCTGAATACACAGATTGGATACTTGCCTGGCTCCTAACAGAGAGCAGTGGGCAGAGGCTCATGATTCAGGGTCACTGTGGGAACCTGGGCCCGACCAGGCCCGAGAGCTGCTGACCGTGGGAGCCCCAGGGGCCACGTGCAGGGATGCAGCTGTCAGAGCCGCAGTGGGAGGCCGTCCAGAGGACAGGCAGCGTTTTTTAGGAATGGAAGGAAAGGAGTGAGCGAGGAAGAGCCAGTAGCCAATGCGGCAGCTGGGAGAGGGCGCTGGCAGAGCGGAGGGAGCGATGAGGCAGTGAGTCGTGGTTCTGTCACGGCGCTGGCGTTTTTGAAGGGAATTCTCATTGTGACGGCAGAGCTGGTGGTCTGCTGGGGTGGGAGCTGTGCTGCCCGCATGAAGGTGTTCAAGTCCCCCGCAGGCCTGAGGGAGGAAGCTGGACGGCCCGTCCTGGGTGAGGATCCTCTGAAAACCCCTGGGAGATCTGCTGTGACTCAGGTCCAGTGCAGCACTGTGTCCGAGTTTGAGTATCCTTGGAGTTGCCTGTGAGAGTGGAGTATTTAAGAGTGGAGTAATTTGATGTCTGAGCTTGATTTTTAAAAGGAGGTAGAATACCACTAGGATGGCTGTTACCAGAGAAATGGAAATGAAAAAGTGTTGTTATGGAGAAATTGGAGCCCTCACCTGCTGCTGGCCGGACTGTAAAATGGTCCAGCTGCTGTGGAAATCAGCGTGATGGTTCCTCAAAATGTTAAACTCCAGGACGCGGCAGTTACGCTCCGAGGGACACATCTAAGACACTTGTCCGTTCCAGCTTATTCCCATGAACAGGCACGTGTCCATTACTGGTGAGTGGAGAAGTAACACGTGATCTCCCCACACGACGGGCTGTTACTGAGCCGTAAAGAGAAGTGAGCTTCTAACACCTGCTGTGGCAGGTGACCCTGAAGAACTTTGTTCTCAGTGAAATGAGCCAGACACGCGAGGATAATTGTATAATCTCACTTAGGTGAAATCGCCAAAACGGCCGAATGCATGCAGACCGCAAGGCACTAGTGGTGACCAGAGGCAGGTGGGAGGAGAAACGGGGTGGGTGGGGGGTGGTTGTGTTTAGGGATGCTGAACCCCTGCTCAAAATGAGGAGCCTGGAAACAGAAGGCATTGTCCACGGAAAGCGGTCAGTGTCACTGGACGGGGCTTATAAAAATGGCTGAAATAGCACAAGCTTTGCTCTCACTCACGGCTGGCAAGTCAGAACCGACCCCTGGCTGCCCGTCCCGCGGCCGCCCCTCGCTTTGCCAGAGGCTGTCAATTGCATGGAGAGATCCCTGATCTCCTGCAAAGCTGCTGGAGGATCCGACCGCCAGGGACGCACCACCTTGGTGTTTGCAGCACGGCTCTGCTCACACTGCGTCCCCGGAGCGGAGTTCACGTCACGTCATTGTACTTTGGGTTTGGGGTTTTCACTCCCCTCTGCAGCTGCCAGACTGTGTTTTTGTCGTGTCCTGTGGAGTCAGAACGGGCCCCGGCTGACCCCCCAGCACGTTTCACAGGCAAGCAACTTGCACATGAAGGAGACTGTCCGTGGTCTCCCATGGAGCAGGTGGTAGATCTGAACCTTGTACCTTTGTGTTGGCAGCCACCAGAGGCCCCACACTATACACTTGTCTAAGTGATGCATACTCATGTAGTATGTAAGTGGGTTGTGTGGTTTGCAGGATAGTGGACAGCACTTCCATTAGTTGTGTTAGTACAATGGTATATTTCACCATGCACCAAAAAAAAAGAACAGTAGGAGAACTAAGATCGAGAAAATATTTATAACCCAGCTTCACTGTCACGCTAGGAAGGGATAACAGTTACATTAAAAGTTAGGAATGTGCGTAACTACTGTATGTGAATTGAAAAGAAATGGAAATCAAAACAAGTTATTAAAATAATGAACAAGATTTCTGAGTTATGTGAGAGACATCCCCCTCCTGCCGGAGCCTCCGAGGGGCAGGCTGGGGGCGCAGCTCAGCAGACACTTCCCCCCGGGCAGTTGTACCTTTTTTGAAAAGAAAACACAGTAAGTGAAGTTGATGAGGTGTTGAAGGAAATAAAGGTTAGAATTAGAAGTAAAGTGTACCTAGTTTAAGAAACCTGTAAAATAAGTCACTTCCTTGAATAATGTAGAAAATTCTAGTACGATGTCAGGAGTAAGACAAAGAGGCTTGCTGGGAAATAGTTACAGCTGCAGGTGGAGACCTGGAGGCCATAGAGTCCAGCATTGTGAGAAGAGGCGACCTTGTCCTCCAGGACGTTATCAGCAGATTACGTGCAGGCAGTGGCAGTTACAGTTTGTAAGGGAGCGAGTCTATTTCCTACGAGCTGTGTCTTGGAGCCCAGCTCGTGAGCGATTGTCAGAAGTAGCTCCGTATGCGCTGAGCAAGGCTTTGCCCAGGACCATGATGCTAAACATTTCCTCACAAGGGTCCCTTAGTTTTCTCAAATAATCCACACCCTTGGCTTCTCCACTCCTAACCCAGGGTCCGTTTTGAGAGCATTCCTGGAACTCCAGACATGCAGGATAAGCTAATGTTTACTTTTAAATAAAGGATGGAGGTTTGTCTCGGACCCAGGTGAGCCCTTTCCAGGCAGGCGGAGCGGAGCAGCTCAGCCTGCCTCGGTTCCCGTTGATTGCGGGTCTCTGTGGCGCTCCCCCCGTGGCCATCTGCGGCTTGGGCGTCTTGTTGAACCTTCGTGTAGTTGCTCATACGTCTTGCAGAACCTAGACCTCATGGACTGGTGTTAGTGGCAGCCAGGTGCCACCCAGTTGAGCAGGCTCTTTGCTGCGGCCACGCAGATCTGCTGGTTGTGAGGTCAGGGCGTCTGTAGAGTGTGGTCGTGCGTGGAGGGACCACTTGGCATGAAGAGCAGCTTCGTCCAGGTGAGAGGTGCTTTCTCCAGCGTCAGAGTTCCTGGACAGGTTAGGGGTTTGGTTAAACGTTAGGGAAATGTGCATCTGTAAGGTCTGAAAGAATTCTTTTCTTAATTAAGATAACCAAACCCGTTACAACCAGAAGTAGACTGTTAGGTAAACAGCTGAGCCTATCATGGAAAGCAGAGTCAGGCCAAGGGGTATTGGGCGTTCTCCCTGTAACAGACGCAGGTAACCTGATTTTACTTGGACTGCTGGGGGACTCGAACCACAGGAAGTATGGGTAGAGGATACTGATATTTAAATGACGTCTACAAATTGCTTTGATCTCATAAGAAATGTGCATGTTTTATAAAGGGAACAAAAAAAATGGATATTGCATCATCACTACTTTTTAAAAAGCATGGAAAACCAAGGGTACATGAATAAAAATTGAGACTAAATAAAGGGTGAGAGATTTCTGCTGCTTTACCAGAGCAGGCCTCTGCGGCCCAGCATCCAGCCGGGACCCCGGGCAGGCCCCCAGCTCAGAGATCCTCCGGTGACTTCTCCCTTCCCCCTCCCACAGGGTGTGATGCTGGATCTTTCCAAACGCAGCCGCAGCGGCAAGTTCCGCCTGGTGACCAAGTTCAAGAAGGAGAAGAACAACAAGAACAAAGCCGCCCGTTGCAGCCTGGGAGCCCCGGGTACCTGCCACCTCCCGCCACCTCCCGCCGGCCACCCTGACTCCTCTGCCGGAGTCTTCCCCCTCCTCCACCCTGCACCCACCCTGTCCCCTTCTCCACTCACTCCAGCCACTCGAAGCTCTGTAGCCCCAGACCTTCCTGCCCTGTCTGCCACACTCAGCCCTGGTCTTGCTGACCAGGAGGATGTCAGGATGAGGGTCCCGTGGGTCCTCCTGCCCAGGACTCGGGGTGCAGTGCTG
Source organism: Elephantulus edwardii (assembly GCF_000299155.1). Classification (NCBI taxonomy): domain Eukaryota; kingdom Metazoa; phylum Chordata; class Mammalia; order Macroscelidea; family Macroscelididae; genus Elephantulus; species Elephantulus edwardii. The sequence continues at coordinate 6,753,107 of NW_006399877.1, read as the reverse complement.
GGGTGGGGACAAAGGTGACTGACAGCCTTGTGTATGTACACGCACACATAGACACACACTCTCACACACTCCAGAGCCAGGCCGCCTGTCAGCACCTGTCGCTGGGGCCACTGTACAATCAATGCATTCGTTGATCTGCCTGGGCCCGAGGCCGCCTGTGATTGTGGGCAGCGCTGTCCTGTGCCAGTAAATCGGTGCTTCAGTCTCACTCGGAGGTGTGGGTGTCGAAGGCCGCCTCTCAGGACAGGCTCTGGGATTTTCGCGCATGGGTGACAGGAAATCGGGGTGTACCTGATTGTGGCCAATCACGTGAATCCACACCCTGCATGTCACCTCCTGCCAGGTCTGGTCACTCCTGCTAGCCGACACTGTGGCCAGGCGACACGGCCCGTGTTTGGGCCTTCACCCCTCAGTGTTGGGAATGTCCTTGCTGAAAGCCGGTGACCAGCCTGGCAGGATGGCCCCGCCGCTGCCCGCCCGCTGCACTCTGCCTCCTGTCGCCCTGGGTGGCGGGTGCGCACACTCACCGCTCCGCTTTCCGTCCCTGACAGTGCACCTCTGGGGGACAGAGGAGGTGGCTGCCTGGCTGGAGCACCTCAGTCTCTCTGAGTATAAGGACATCTTCACACGCCATGACATCCGGGGCTCTGAGCTCCTGCACCTGGAGCGGAGGGACCTCAAGGTACATGACAGCCACCTCCCGAGGGCCCTGTCCCCGCTGCTGCGCCCCGCGGGCGGCCCTGGCCTGGCATGTGGCCCTGCTTCCCGCTTTCTGCACACGTGGGAGAGAAGGGCCTGCCCTCGGCCTCGCATGGACGCGCGGGCGGACACTGCGCACAGTGTGGCCGGTGCAGACGGGCAGGGTGCGCGGTGCCAGGCCCAGGCAGCAGCGGGCACGGAGTCCGCACGACGGGTGTCAAGTTCAAAGCCACTGCCATCGAGTGGAAGCGACCCTCCAGGGTTTGGGGGTGGTCAGTCCTGCAGAACCGCTCGCTGGTGGATTCGAACTGCCGGTTAGGCGCTGCCTTGGGGTGGGCAGCCCCACCGCGGAGCCCTGCCTAGTTAGGAACATCCCCACTTGGGGGGAACCTCCCCTAGACTGGTCAAGCCGAAGATGCGGGTCGCAGCCTCAGCCAGGCCGAGGGGCTGTGCAGTCGCCCCCGGGTCCGGGCAGCTGCGCTCGGTCTTGGTGGTCGCTCCGCGCTCAGAAGGTCCAGCTCCGGGCCTCCCGGGGGGCTGTGACCCGGTTCTCGGTCGTTCTGCCCGAGTGACAGTGAGTGCCGAATTTGGGGTGCCGTTTAAGTGTCGAGGCGAGTGCCAAGATGAGTCCGGGAGAGAGGGTGGGCAGTTCAGTGGCCAGACAGGTGGCCTTGGTGACAGCCCCTCGCGCTGGTGACCGCCAGGCCACTGCGCAGGCGCCCAGGCATCAGTCATTTTTGGGGGAACCACCTTCCCGCTTGTCTGTGACATTCGGGCCGAACCTGGTTTGGGCCCAGAAAGGTGACAGGCCCCTCTGGGTGCCCTGGACAGCGGCCCCATCTGCGCGCCCTCGCCATGCTGCGCGCTGTCCCCGCCCTGCGCCCGCACCCACCACTGTCCTCTCTCCCGCAGGACCTGGGCGTCACCAAGGTGGGCCACATGAAGCGGATCCTCTGCGGCATCAGGGAGCTCGGCCGGGCCGCCGAGGCCTAGCGACGGCGCTGAGCTGCGTGCGCGCGCGCCACTGACGCCATGGTGCTACCGGCCGGGGCGCGGGGGGCGGCCCCTCGTGGGACGGCCCCTCGGTCCAGGCGCCCCATCCGGAGAGGGCGCACTGGCCAGGGACCTCCCTCTGAGTGCGCGCGGGTTGCGTCCGGGGGTGGGGGGGCTGTCTTGAGTCACTGGGGGGCAGGGGGACGTGTCCACATCTAGTGCCTCAGAGGGGACACCCACTTCATGGCCCCCACGTGCCTGCGTCCCCCTCTGCTCCAGCCGCAGTGGTCATGAGAACTGAACCCCTGGGCCGGAAGGGGAGTTCCACGCTGGGACTTTTTGGCTGTGGGGGGCAGAGTCTTGGGAATGGCCAGTGACCTCTGGGCCTCTTTTGTCCCTTCCAGACATGCTTACACCTCAGAGAGTACGTTCTGGGGAGTGTTTCCCCACAGAGAGCCCTGCCCATCTGAGTCCCCCGTCCACCAGGGCCCCTGGGCGATGCCCCTTGAGGGCCTGGCCCTGGCTGTGGTGCTCTGCCCTGAGCCATGGCGCTAGGAGAGCTCGGCTCCCTGCTCGGGTCGGGGTGTCCTCCAAGAGGTCAGGTCCGGGGGTGGGGGGCAGAGGCTCAAGAGGGGTGTCCCTCACCCCAGGGCCGTGCTGAGTCCTGCCACCAGCCCCAAACCCAGGACCTCCCCGGCCCGCAGGATGGGGCTTTAGGACTAATGAAAACGCACCCTTGTCCTGGCCAGCAGGGCCTTGGTGGCTTCTAGAAGGGATGTGGGGTGGGGACACGGTGGCCTGTCTGTGCCTGGGCTCCAGGCATTCTGGGAGGAGTCTCTCAGAAACGTGCTTCCCCAGCTTGGGAAGGAGGAGTGGACAGGCCCCGAGGAGCAGCCACCCTGCAGGGTAGGGCAGCATCCGGGGTCCCCGGTCCCCAGTGTCTGTCCCGGGAGCTCAGCTCCAGTCTGTATTGTTATTAGTCGTCAGTGATTAAAGCTGGCATCTGCGGATGCCTGTAGTGACCTGCAGTCCCCTTAGGTTTGAGGAGTGATGGGTGCTGTGTGACCACCCTGGGCCTGCTGGGCTGTGACCCGAGGCCTGGCCTGAGGCTTCGTGCCCTCTGGGGGCCCTTCCCCTGTATTTATAATCTTAATTTATACCCTGTGAGAGAGATGCCCCTTGTATGTTATGTACATAGTCTGATCGGATGTTGTACAGAAGTCCTTGCTGTGAATAAACACACCTGTTTCGGACCTGCGTCTTCCCCGCCGTCTGTCATTCTTGTCTTGCCTGCCGGGGTCGCTTTCCAGCTCCCCTAACAAGGAGTGAGGAATGCCGAGTCCAAGGTAGGCAGGCGGCCACTGTTCTTCAGGTGCAGCTCTGAGCTGTGGCAGGTGGTGGGGTGTGAGGGGCAGAGCCAGAGGGGAAGGGGCAGGCTCTGTACCCAAGTCAGGACCGTCGTGGGTGAAGGAGAGCTGAGTGGGCCTGGGAAGGGTTGGCCTCTCCAGCAGCTCCCCGTGGGGGCCACTGGGGTGGTAGTGAGGGGCACGTGGAGCTGGGGAGGGCGAGTAGGGAGCCTGATGGGGGTCAGTCCCACCACAGTGCTGCCAGCTCACGAAGAGCGTCCAGGACTGCTGGGAGGGACGACTTTGGCCTTGGGGTTGCTGCTGACGGGAGCACAGCCATGTGTCACCCAGTTCCAGGACCGTCACCAGCAAAACCGCAGGCTGGTGGAGGGCTGGGTGACTCAGTTCCAGATGCGCTGGGGTGGCCAGTGAGGCGCCTTCTGCTCAGCAGAGCGGTCCTGCACCCACCACTCACCCCATCCTTGTCCTTCGTCTCTGGTGGGATTTAACACTCTCATTCGGCCAGCGCAGGTGCTGACCAGGAGGGCCCACCTGCCAGAGATCGGGCCTGGGCACAGGCTAGGTGGACACCAAACTGCCCTTTGGGGAGGACTCGGGAGGCCAGGACCGTGTCCCTCGGCCTGTGAAGATGTGCAGGGGTGGTGGGTGGGCTGGTGACCCTTTGGGCCCTCTCCTGGCAGGGGCAGGTCGATAGCAGAGCTGAGGTCAGCTCTGGGCTCCCCTGGGGGGCTGGCATGCTTAAGGTGGTGGCACCCCCTCAGGAGGTGGCAGGACAGGTGTCCACTCTGAACCCCAAGCTCCAGTTTCAGGAGCCAGGATTTGCCACCTGGGTCTCGTCACTTGCCATGACCTCTGGGTGGTGCAGCTGGGCCACATCTGGTGGGTGACACCCAGGAATGACACAGCCCTTGAGTGTCAGCGACCTTGTAGTGCAGCACCCAGGCAGCTCGCACTGACCTCGGGCCTGTGTCCTGGCCGTGCTGGGATGGCAGAGAGACCGAGCTAAGCTGCCTGCATCCTCTTCAGAAGTGGATCCCTAACTTGTCACCTACCTTATTTGTGTTAGAAAAACCTGTTGCAGTGTGATGAGTGCTTTTGTCAGCTCACCCAGCACAGCCTTAGAAGGCAGGAACAGCACGATTCCTTCCAGTAGGTTTCCCCGTGAGACTGATTTATTTAAACCCAATCATGCTTTTATCACTGCAGCCACACTGCAAGGGAACATCCCATGGGGATTCTGCTGGGGGGGGGGGGGGGGACAAAGTCCAGAGAGGTTTCTGCTCTTAAACCAGTATGAATTCTTAAAACTCGTGAAACAGCATAAAGTAGAAACCAAAGGCTAAAACTTCAAAAACGGTTTATTTTTTTTCTTTTACAAAATCTTGGTTCTTTCCCTGGAGGCCCCATTCCATTTCTGAATTTAAAAACGAAACCAAAACAAAAGTGAGCTGGCAGGGCCAAGGCTCCCAGGGCCCATGGCTCCAAGGCACCGTCTGTGTCGTTTCAGGGAGACCTAGGTCTTCTCAAAGCAAAGCCTTTTGGTGTTACAGGAACATGGTCACTGAGGGGGCTGTCAGGCGGTCAGTGAGGCTCGGGCGGGAGGCAAAGGGACACTGACACATGGAGGGGAGCCCGGCCACCTCGTGAGGCAGTCAGTGTCTGCAAGCCCGAGGGCAGCGTGCTGTCAAAGTCCAGTTTCTTACAAAGCAGCTCCAGGTGAAACCAGCGCCTAGCGCTGACACCCGGGACTCGAGGCTGTGGCCCGTGGTGGACGGGGCTGGCGGGGACACTTTCTGCCAGGTCGGAGGGCAGGGGCACAGGGCTTGGACCACCTGTAACCGCTGACTCACACACATCAGCAATCAGTGGTCCTGAGAGGGAGGCAGGGCCGAGGGGCCCGTCTGCAATGAAGGCTGCTCACTGAGCGGGGTCACCTGTCAGGGGCCAGTCTCGTCACTTCCATTCGGAGGGGCCTCTGTTTATGGAGCTGCAGGACACCGTTGACCCTGGACAACGAGCTGCCCCCATGGCCGCCCCTATCCCAGCCTCCTGCCCGCTCTAAGTCATCTACCCAGCCTTGGAGGGGCGAGCATGGGACAGGTTGGACCAGCCAGAGTCCCTCCTGTGACAGGAGAGCCCACGTTATCAGACCAGAGAGCCACCAGCAAGCGTGTGGACAAGTGACCCGACAGAGCTGTCGAAGACCGCGGTCAGGGCTCGGCATGTGCGTGGTCTCCGCACGTGGGACCAGTCATGTGAAGGCAGTGCACGTCCTTACAGAGAACACAGGAAAGTGCTGTGACGGGCACGTGAGGCTTGGCAACAGTGCAGCTGGCACAGTGTGGAAAGTGCGTGTGCTGGCCTGAGAACAGTGGTCAGTGCCGGAAAGCTGAGGACAGGGAATCAGCAAGGCCACCAGCTTCCAGGGACCTTGGCCAGGTGCTGCCCGGGGCACGTCCTTGAGGCGGGCAGCGGCTAAGGCTATCTGAAGCTCCCCACGTGGATGGAGAGAGAGGCTTCTGGTCCCCGAGGCCTGGCTGGGCTCTCCGAGAACAGGTCGCTGCTCTGGGCATGCTGGACTTCTTGGCTGTGGGGGACACGGGGCAGCAGACCTTAGAGGTCACGTCAGAACACGGCTGTGTCTGCCCTTCTGAACAGAATCCTCCCAGAACCATGTCAACAGGGAACAGTCCACCACCCGCCTCCCTGCCCCACAGTGGGTCCCCAAGTACTGGGCACATCGTGTTCCACAGCACAGACTCAAGTTGAAGTGCCTTATTCCTGAGAAAACAACCCACTGCCATGGAGTCCCCTGTGCCCTCTGCTGGAATCTGCGGAGATGGAGCAGCTGGGGGATTTGAACTCCTGATCTTTCTGTCAGCAGCTGAACACGTAACACACCGCACTAGGTGAACTATAACACGTGTGCACCTACCACCTGGTTGGAACTGGGCGTGGCCTGCTGGCAGCAGCTGTGCCCAAGGGGACCCTCTCGGTGCACACGTGCTGTGTCCGCTGAGGGCCCTTCCTGCCCCAGGCAGCCCTCACAGGCATGCTTGCTTCCAGTGCCCCACGGTGGCCTGGCTCCTCGGGCTGTAGGGCGTCTGTGAGGAGCTATGGGGGGGCTGTCAGAGGTCTGTGCCTCTTTCTGCCTCATGCTCCCCTTTCCGTCCTATTACATGAAGGCTCGACGTCACACACACCCACCCCACCGTGGACAGCACGTTCCCACGGAGGCCGGCACCACAGCTGACGTGTTCACTCACGGCCACCGTGACCCATTTGGCACTTACGTACCAAGCACCAAGCTGCTCCGCTCTAGGTCCTGAGATTCTGAACCAGGGAACTCTACGTTCACGCAGGGACACTGTAGGTTTTTCCATGCTCACACACCACAGCATCCAGCATCCTCACCAGCCCCATTCTCCTTCACCTGTCGCTCGGCCACTCCACCTCAGCTGGGGCGGGGGGGCTGCATGGGACCGGCAGACCGAGGAGCCCTAAGCTCGGCGAGACTGAAGGAAGTGGTCATGATCCCAGGGTCTCCGGGACATCATGAACACGGGGGCTTGTGGGCCTGCACTGACCGGGGGACGGACACGGAGTGGCTGGAGGACGGGCATGAGCCCCAGCAGACACTCAGAGGAGGAACTCCGTAAACGAGGAGGAAAGGGGGGCAGCTTGCGGGAGCGCACGTCCAGAAGATGGGGCACACAGGCTGGGGAGCTCCGACGTGGGGTACACGTTCCTCCCGCCACTCCATAGCCCACTGCAAGTGCTCTGCACACCAGGCTACACGGCCTGCAGCACTGCCCCGCTCCCCCAAGCAGCTTCAGAGCCCCCAAGCTCCGCATTCCTCAGTTGCAGGGAACCCCCACAGGCTACAGGCAGGATGGCGAGCTGAGCCGGGGCCTCACCTCTTCTTCCCCTGGGCAAGCTGCCTCTGCCTGGCTTTTCCGATGTCGTCTCTGACTGTGCTGAAGTCTTCGTCATCTTCAACCAGCAGATTCTGTTTCAAAAAAGTGAATGAGGAAGGTGCTCAGGCATGTCAGGCTGTGTTTAGGACACAAACGTACAAAGCAGGACTCAAATTGACATGAATGACACTGACTGAGAGCATCAGAGACATTCTCATTTCTGCTGAAGCAGAAGGTGGCCCAGGGCAGGCGCTGCAGGATTTTCAGCTACTGGACTTTCGTCTTCAGCGAGAAACACTTCCGTGCAGCAGCCGAAGGGCTGGGGGAACGGCGTGGGAGGAAGTGCACCCACCCTGCCCTCTGGGCCAGCTCTGACCACCGTCTGCTGACCAGGAGCTGCCGAGGGGCCGCGGGCCGAGTTCCTGGCTCACTTGGGGTTTCTGGGATGCTTTTCTGCATTAAGTCCAGGCTGCTGGTTCAGTCTACAGAGGGGGCAGTTCCCGAGGCTTGTCTGTCCTGCTGACACGTGTAGCTCTGCTGTCCTTTCCTCGGCAGGTCACAGCCTCCCTCCAGCCGATGCCACAGCGCTGCTCTGGGTGGTGCGACGGCTCCCGCGAGGGCCTGCTTTCCGAGGTGTCTGTGAGCCTGGAAGGGGTGGCTGTGCTGACGCTCATGGTGTGGGTGGCGGGGAGGCTGCTGGTCCTGAAGACGCACCCATCTCTGCAGGAACCCCTTCTCCTGCACCCCGGGGAGCACCTTCAGTGCACGTTCTCCTCCGCGTGGCGGCTCTTCTTTCCGCAATCTCCTCAGAGGAACAAAAGTCCTCACCTTACTGACGTCGAATTGAACCATCTTTTCACAATTTGTGCTTTCTGAGGAAAAATCTTCCGAGTGTAAAATCCTACACATTCTCCTACTGAGTGTCTTCTGATGGCTGAGAGATCTTGTTTTCCTTACGTTTCAATCTTCAAGTCAACCACAGCTGATTGTGTGTGAGGTCAGGTGGGGGCTGGTTCGCAGGGACAGCAGCTTACCTCAGGAGTGTGCTTTCTACAGGTGACGTAGAAATGAGGTCTAAGCTAGGAGGTTTCCAGACGGGTAACTGATGCTCTCAGCTCCGTTTGCTGAACAGCCCGTGTCTGGTGTCCTCTCCATCCTGTCTGAGATCTCTGACCCTTTGCTCTCCTGCATGAACTCAGGGACGCGCTCTCACCCATCAGCTCCGCTGCAGCTCAGTGCCCAGCTCTGGGAGGAGGAGGACAGGCCCCGACACATGAGCGCTTTCCAGGCCCACACGCTTCTCTGCAGGAGGACAGAGTCCCTGAGGACGTGCAGGAAGCAGGCCCCTGCTGACTCCCAATCTCACTGAGCTGCAATGAGACTGAAGGGGAACCTCCCTTAGAGGAGAACTCCTGAGAGGAGCTTTATATTCTCCTTTTAGGATTTATCTGACCTCTCTTCTAACTTGTGTCTTTTGGGTGGGTATAAGGTGCGCCTGATACAGGCCATGGTCTTTGCAATCACTTGTTATGCATCAGAGAGTTGGACAATGACTAGGGAGGACAGAGGGAGAGTGGATGCTTTTGAGCTCTGGTGCTGGAGAAGAGTACTGAATGTACCATGGACTGCCAGGAAAACAAACAGATTCACCTTGGAGAGGATTAAACCAAGCTGCTCCTTGGAGGCAAGGATTCTGGGGCTTCGCCTGACATACTTTGGACATGTTGCCAGGAGGGATGGGTCCT
>NW_006399877.1:6738780-6740831 GCF_000299155.1 Elephantulus edwardii | reverse complement strand
GTCAATGAAGCACAGATAGACATTCTTCTGGTATTCTTTGCTTTCTGCCAAGATCATCTAACATTAGCTATATTTCCTGAATATCCCAGTGCTGGCTAATTCTGTTTTATACAGTGACACTGTGTATTCCTTCCATCTTCTTTTGTTGCTTCCTGGATCACCCACGTTTCCCCCACAGCAGCTGGCTGTAGCTACTCGAGGCTTCAGGTTTTCATCAATTCTTTCAACCTGAGAAATGCTGAGCAAGTTCTTCCTTTTTCATTCTCCAACTCCAGCTCTTTACACATCCCGTCACAGGACTCTGCTTTGTCTTAACTAGCTGCCCTTTGAAATCTTCTACGTATCTCTTTTATTACAGGATCTCTTCCCTTTGCTTTAGCCTCTTGATGCTCTAGTGCAATTTTCAGTCTCTTCTGACATCCATGTTGGGTTTTTCTTTCTCCTTTGTCTTTGTAATGACTTGCTTTCTTCCTGGCTGAGATCTCAATGTCATCTCATGCTCATCAGGTCTTCTTCGATCATTACTGTTCAATGCCTCAAACTTACTCTTGAGATTACTTCACAAGTTCACGTGGGATAGACTCAAAGTTGTGCTCTGGTTCTCGAGGACTTATTTTCATTTTCTTCAATTTCAATTTGAACTTGTACATAAGTAACTGATGGCCTGTTCCACAGTTAGCACCTGGGCTTATACGAAACCTCTATCTAAACCAAGCAACTGTTGTCCGAACAGAGCAGGGGAACACGACATGTGCACCAGGGCTGTATCCTTTCTCAATGTATGCTGAGCAAATCATTCAAGGAGCTGGACTCTATGAAGAAGGGCGCGGCATCAGGACTGGAGGAGGACTCAGCCTGCATTATGGAGATGACACAACCCTGCTTGCTCGCAAGGACTCGAGGTGATTGCCGTAAAGGATCAAGGACTGCAGCCTTCAATGTAGTTTCCATCGCAACATGACAACAAAAATCCTCACCACTGGGCCAATGGGCAACATCATGACGGATGGAGAGAAGACGGACATTGTCAATGATTATTCCATCTTGCTTGGATCTACAGCCAACATCGTTTGTACCAGGAGTCAGGAGATCTGGAGATGTATACCATTCGGAAAGTCAGCTGTGAGGGGCCTCTCCAAAACCCTGGTGAACAATGATACCAGTCTAAGGCAAAGGTTGGCCAGATTCAAGCCAGAGTCTTTCCAATCATAGGCTATGCCTCTGAGAACTGGACAGTGAATAAGGATGACAGGAGACAAACTGATGCCTTTGAGCTGTGGTGCTGGAGAGGACTACTAAATGTCCCAAGGAGAATGTCAAACCAGAGCTCTCCTCAGAGGCAAAGGATGCCAAAGAGAGGCCAACTTCCATACTTTGGGTGTGCTGCTAGGCGAGACTGTTCCTTGGAGAGGGACATGGTGCTTGGACAGGTGGAAGGTCAACAAAAGAGAGGCCCTTCTATGAGATGGACACAGTGACCGCAGCAATGGGCTCAAGCGTGTCAGGGATGATGAGGACGGCGCAGGACAGGACAGGTTCAGATCTGTGGTTCACAGAGTCGCTAGGAGGTGTACTTGACTCAACGGAACCTAACAACAATAACAAACATTTTAGGTTTAAAATATCCACGCCTTCTGTTCTGAGAATTCCTCTTTTAGGAAACTTCCCTTGGAACAACTCATATCAAGACTTTACTGAAAAAGAACAGGTTTAGAAAGGTTGGGTGATGTTGAAAGAGTGGTACTGGAGCTATTCTCACATAATGGGCTGACAGAATGAGACTGCTATCAGATCAGGGAAAAGAAATCTCAATAGTGAAATTTACAAAGAAGAACATACAAAGATGTACTTGTGGTGAGAAGAGGACAGGAGGAGGGACCGCAGGAAGCGTGGTGCCGTGTCCTGCTCACGACCCTGCACGTTACATCACGGCTGCTCTCGTCACCTTGCAGCTGTGGCCTGCACTGGAGGGCTGCAGGGCAGCTTCTTCTGCGATGCCAGTGAGTGGCCTTCAACTACTAACGTTTGGGTGACAAGCACAAGCCATGAGC
>NW_006399877.1:6735289-6738680 GCF_000299155.1 Elephantulus edwardii | reverse complement strand
GAGGGTGGAGGGGCAGCGCAGGAGAGGAAGGCCCTCTATGAGATGGATTGATTCGGTGACTGGGGTAATCGGGATGGGTGTGTCAGAGGCAGTGCAGTTGGCGCAGGACAGAGCAGGGTTTAGGGCTGTTGTGCATAGGGTCGCTATGAGTCGCAAACGACTCGACGGCACATAACAACAACAACAACATCACATACTTTGGACATGTTGCTAGGAGAGGCCATTTCTTGGAAAAGGGCAACATGCTTGGGAAGGTGCAGGGTCAGCAAAAGAGAGGAAAACTCTCACCTGGACAGACTGTTACAGTGACTGCAGCAATGGGCTCACCTGTGTCAGAGGCCATGGGGACAGGAGAGGACAGGGTGCAGTTCAGACAGTCACTAGGGTCATACTCGCCTTGACGACATCATCATGCTATCACAGGGGCTGTGTCATTCAGCACAGTGTTAAATGCACGGTGATAAAGGACATTCACACTCTGGGGTCCGCCTGCCTTCCACGTGCAGTTCCTGGTGCTGGCGACCCCGTGCTGGGGTAAGGTGGCCCCTTGACCACATCGCCTCACCCTGCTAATGTCGCGGGTAGCCGGAACGTCCCCTGGATCTGCTTACAGGCTGTGCCCCTCTGCTGGGCAGTGTGGTGACAGGTCTATTTCAAACGTCCTGCGTTCCAGCATCACTGTAGCACTGGGTAAATTCCGGGGCTGGATGTGACCGGCTGGGGCTGGCATCTTCTGGATTTACCTTTGTGACGCTCATCTATGATTTATGAACTAGCTCTGGTCAGGGCTCATGGCCCCAGTGGACTGTCTCAAGTTCACGTTTCCCCCCTTCTCTGAGTCCATCATGGAGGCTGGTGACTCACCAGGGCTGCACGTCTGCAGCTGATGACTCACCTTAACACCAATAGTGTCGCCATCTTTCAGGTAATAAGGGGCTCCTTGCAAATTATCCTGTCGTTTCTTCTTCTTCCGCTTAGCAATTTGCTGGTTCTACAGAGAAACCAAACATCGTCAAGAAGCAAAGCTCACTCTCAAGTTTTAGTTAATTCCTTCCTACGGTGACACCTCCCGTTCACGGGACTCTACTTCGCCACAGCTTTCTTTTGAACAGCGTGGCAGTGATGTGAGCAGAGCCCGAAAGGTCCCAGTGCCCCACCCCAAGTCTCCCACATCTGCTGCGCCAGGGAGGCCCAGACTTTACCCAGCTGGAGACAGGAATCCACTCAAACTTCTCAGGAAGGTGTTTGGCGATCTCGATTTTGTCCACAGGAAGAGAGTAGAAGTCGGCGACTGTCTGACGCAGGGAGGCCGAGGTGCTGCCCCTGGTGGTGTCCCACACCATGTCCCTGGCCGGGGAGTAGGCCCTCTTGCCAGGGAGGTGCAGCTGGGTCCTGAGCAACAGCTCCTGGGGGCTGCACGGGGAGAAGCTGTCATGGTGAAGCCTCAAAAACAAGGAACCCCTTAAAGAATGTGTGTGGTGATGGTGGGCGGGATGGGCTCCTGCCTGGTTTTCTCAGATGAAAAGTTCCCCAAACAGTGAATGGGAGTGGGGACCTCTGTACCTTTCCACCTGAGCTTCTTCAACATTGAAGGAGCGCACAGGCGAGGCCCTGGGGGCCAGCGTTCCTCAGAAAGGGAGGGCGACAGGAGAGGGACATATGTGGCAGAACCTTCTGTCAACTGAACAAACATCTAAACAACGTTGGAGTGAGGATGAGGTAAACATTCATCACTGCTAGTGGGAGACAAATTCCTACACTTTCCCTGGGAAGGATTTTCACTCTCTATTTTAGGTTTCTTCTCAAGGTTAGTTTGTTATGATCCACATAAATGCCTTTGTATAATCAATAAAGCACAGATATTCTTGTGATATTTTCGGTTTTCTGCCAGGATCCAGCTGACATCAGCGATGATATCCCTGGTGCCACAGCCTCTTCCAAACGCAGCTTGAATGTCTGGCAGTTCTCCGTCCTGCTGAAGATGTTTTCGGATGATATTCAGCAGTATTCCGCTGGGAGGTGCTGTGAATGACAGGATGACAGTTTCCACATTCTGCTGGATCACCTTTTCTGGGAATGGGAACAAATGCCAGAGCTCTTCCGTCAGCTGGCCAAGCAGCTGTCTTCCCAATTTCTTGACACCGACTAATGACCTGGAGCATGTTAACTGGTATCCCGTCGATTCCGGGGCCTTATTTTTTTGCCAATGCCTTTAATGCAGCTTGAACTTCTCTCATCACCACTGGCTCTTGATCACCTGGTGTTGTCGTTATTATGTGCCATCTAGTCACATCTTGCAACTCATGCGACCCTATGTATAAGAGCCCTAAACGCCGTTCTATCCTGTGCCAACCTCGCCATCTCAAACACACTCATTTCCACCACTTCACTCACAGAATTGATCCATCTCATTAAGGGTCTTCCTCTCCTGCGCCGTCCCTCCACTTTCCCAAGCATGATGTCCCTCTCCAAGGACCAGTCCCTCCTTGCAACATGCCCAAAGTATGTCAGACGACGCTTCAGAATCCTTGACTCCAAGGAGCATTCTGGCTTCACCCTCTCCAGGACAAATCTGTTTGTTCTCTTAGCAGTCCACTGTAAATTCAACACTCTTCTCCAGCACCACAACTCAAAGGTATCAATTCTCTCTATCATCCCTATTCACTGTCCAACTCTCTGATGCATAACACGTAACTGCAAAGACTATACCCTGGATCAGGCGCACCTTAGTGTCCAGCCTGATGTCGTTGCACTTCTGTACTTTTGAGAGGACCCTCACAGCTGACTTTCCAAATGCAATTCATCTCTTGATTTCCTGGCTGCTGTTACCAAGAGTGTTGACTGTGGAGCCAAGCAAACTAAAACTGCTGACTATCTCAATCTCATCACCATCCATACTGATGCTGCCAACTGGCCCAGTGGTGAGAATCTTTATTTTCTTAATGTGCGCTTCAATCCATATTGAAGACTGCAGTCCTTGACCTTCCGCAGCAAGTGCTTCAGGTCCTCCTCAGTTTCAGCGAGCAGTGTTGTGTCATCTGCATAACGCAGGTTGTTGATGATTCTTCCACCAATCTTGATGCCACATTCCTCCTCATACAGCCCAGTGTCTCGGATGATCTGTTCTGCATACAGATTGAAAAGGTATGGAGACAGAATACATCCCTGACGAACCCTCTTGATTTTGAACCATCCAGTGTCTCCCTGCTCTGTTCTGACGACTGCCTCTCGGTCCAAGTGTAGGTTTCGCATTAGCACGATCAAATGTTCTGGGATTCCCATTCTTCTCAGAGGCAGCCACAGCTTATTGTGATCCACACAGTCAAAAGCCTTTGCATAGTCAATGAAGCACAGATAGACATTCTTCTGGTATTCTTTGCTTTCTGCCAAG
>NW_006399877.1:6712711-6733229 GCF_000299155.1 Elephantulus edwardii | reverse complement strand
ACAGGAGACGGGTCATCAGAGCCGGCCAGGCAGTGAGCACCAGTACACTGCTCCACCAACCGGGCAACACGAGGGACTGGGACAAACCCCTGGCAAGTCTGTCCGTGAGCCCGACTGGGCAGTGACAGGGTGCTGCTGCACCCACCTTTGCCACGAGACCATCTGAGCAAATCCGAAAGCCCGGGAGAAGCACCTCACAGACACACCAAGATCCTGGGGCTCAAGACGCCGTGGGCGAGAGCTGGCGATTCCCGCTGACTTGTCAGGCAGGAAGACGCTTGAGGGACCAGATGTCCAAACAGACTTCACAACACTGCTTTAAGGTAGTTCGGTTGTTAAGTTCTACTTAGACTGTGTGATGCTGAGGCTCTGTGTGCCCAGAGCTGACCGTGTGTGGTGCTGCGAAGGGGTGTGTGTAACAGTGAGAGCAGACTGTGCAACGCAGAGTGTGCACAGCACACGGCAACGCAGCCGTCTTACCCCAGGTTCTCTTCTTTCTGAAGAGGCTCCAGGCAGATCTCAGCCCTCCTTCCCAGTCTGCATTCCCTGATGATGCAAGAAAAAGGTGACAATGAGGGATGGGTAACGGACTTTTTAAAAAGGCGCCTTTTTCAGATCAGTCTTGAGCTCTCTATTTAAGTTAAAGATTACATTCCACACACTTCATAAAACTATTTAAAATTCCATTTACAACCTTTGGAACACAGAAGAAAAACACACTGGGCAACCTCCTCCCGAGTCTCTGATAACCTGCTGGAGGATCAGTTACGAGTCAGTCGGTTCCAACTCAACAGCTACGAACAGTTACAGCAATACTTGATCAAGGAAGTGGAAGTGGTTCCAATGCTTCACTGATGAATGTTAAGGTGTCAAAGTCAGCAACATGGAAGGACTGGCCCCTCCGGGCCACCTCGGTGCCCGCCCCTCGGGTGAGCAGGAGAGGGATGGTTCGGGGTGAGGAACCTACCTGAGCGGCTGCTGGCTGCTCCGCAAGAGCCTGCCTGGGCGTCTGCTCTCCACGGTCCAGGCTCGGAGGAAAGCTGGGGACGCGACACCCAGCTCTGAGAAAGAGGGCAAGTTCATGGCCTAGGAGAAGCAGCAGACATTACTCAAGTGATGCTAGGAAGCTCTACTGAGAAAAACTGCTTTATGGGGAAAAAAGGAATGAAGCACCGGACAGGGAGGGAGCAGGCATCCCGATGGTGCTGTACTCGGCTCCACTCCCATCAGCCAGGAGGCGCGACTGGAGATAAAGGCACTGTCCTGACCATTGTGTTTTGAAAAGAGAAACTTTTAAAATAAAGTAAAAATCCGATTCACGTGAGCAGAGGCTGTGCTCACGCAGCTTGGGCCTCGTCCGGTCGGTGCCGTCACTGACATCGCTGACGCCGTGAGCAGCGCCCGCTCGGCCCCGGAACAGCCTGAGCCTGAGTGGACCTTCGGCCCCAGCTGCTGGTTTTGATGACGTCTGAGCCATAAGGTGCCATCACTCACACCTCTTTGACCGAGAACTCGGGGATTTTCCATCTTTCAATCTAACACAAGAACAAGCGGCTTCTAAGCACCTGCCTTCCTGAGGGTCTCTCCCCCACAAGGACACGCGGGGTTTCTTTGCAGGGAGGGGCCGTTCACCCAGCCCAGCACGTGTGGCTGCTTCCTCACTGGCCTGTGGGGGTGCACGGTGCTCTGACTTCAGATCGTCCTGCTCAGTATGTGTGTGGGATCACATGGGTCCACTGTCCACTTGGAGGACGTTAATATATAAGAAAACAAGAGAAAGTCCAGGGCTGCATCCTGACAGAACAGCTCATGGGGAACTGCAACCACAGCTCTCAACTAAGGGAGTGAAACCGATTCAACGATACAAAGACAATGCAAAGCAGAGTCCTGCGGGCGCTGCACAAATGCCTCACTAAACCACGTTTCCCTGGACAGCCAACGAGCCCGAGGGGCTGGTCCCTGCGAGTCTACCAAGGAAACAGAGCATGCCCGTCACGGGCTGAGGGCCACAGGGCGCCAGAGGACCAGCGTGCACGCGAGCGAGGCTGCCCGCCGGGGACTCACCCCTGAACATGGCATCTGACACATGCCGTATCAGAACAGATGGCAAGAGAGGGAAGAGATGGAAAGAACGTTACCATCTCACCGGGAGCAGCCGCTGCCCCTCGACAACAGACCGCAGGAAGGCTGACCTGGGACTTGAGCTCCAGCACGGTGGCATCTTCTGAGATCTCCACGTCTCCCAAGAGGCGCAGGGCAGCGTCCACGTGCACGCGGTCAGGAACACCTGGGGACACCAGGTGGGAGACGTCTCCAGTGAAACGTGATGTGCTTCACCGGGGAGTCTGGGCTTCGTCCCATGACAGTGACACAGGAGGCGGCGACAATCGCACACACGTTAGTGCCCCCGTGCCAGCCAGCTGGGCTCTCACTGGTAGTCCCGAGTTCATAAGCTGGGCGTTCCGCCTCCTTGTCCCACCAACCCTGTGCTCACCTCGGGGGGATGCAGCTTCCCATGCGCCATCTTGACAGTCCATCTGGTCCTGGGGACTCATGTGGTGTCCTGAGGAGGCCTCACACTGGTACCACCAGATGGGTACCTTCAGGAAACCCTGAAAATGGGATGCAGGGCTTCTTTGGCTACAGATGCTCTGAAATGTTTTCTTTTAAATTTTTTTTTAAAGACAGTAATAACTTATACCACAAAACATGCGCTTTCTTGCCCTGCTCCCCGCCGCTGGCCTGGGCTGGATGAGGCGGTGAGCCATGGGGCGCCACCCACCCTCCCAAAGCCAGAACTCTGGCCAAGTCACCCTGCACCTCTGGGAGGCCCTGCCCCATCTGCAGACCCACAGCCATCAGCAAACAGGCCAGGACCCAGCTGTCCTCTTGGTCTTTACTGAGAGGAAAATGGCATTTTCTGTATGATCCAGTGTGATAATCTTTTAACATTTTATAACGCAGAGAAAACAGTTACTCTTCATATTGCAATATCCATGTTTGACTAGCTATGGTAATATTTTTATGGGACACTGACAAGATTATATTTTCTTTTTTAAAAAAACAATCAAAACCAAGCACTGTGTGGGGTCAGAAAGAGGGGGCACTGGGCAAGGGCCAGAAGCTGTTGGTTGAGGCACCGCTTTGACCGGTGTGACAGATAGTGATGGACCTATCCCAGGTGCCCCCCCCCCCCCCACAGTTGCAGCTCTATCCTTTTATCTTTACAGGAAAACCTCAAACAACAATACTAGTTTTAAAAACTACAATGTTTATGCAAAACCTAAAATTCACCATCAAGTCAAATGGGACTCAGCGTGGCTCTCCGTCAAGTCTCTGAGGGTACGAATCTTAGTGAGTGGAGACGGGCTGCCTGCAGATGTGGCCCAGCTCGTGGATTTCAACTCGGAACCTTTTTGGTTAGCAATATGCTAAGCCCCCCAGTGCCCCTCACCTTTATGAAAGGGCAGTCAAATGTGCACACCTTTCGGAGAGAACAATGTGCCAACAGCTAGCCTCAAGACTTGAAAACGTTCATACTTTCTGACTTAGTGATTTCATCCTTAGAAATCTGGATTAAGGATCCGTATTTAGCAAAATTTATAAGAAGAAAAAAGTCAATGATAAGGGTGTAGGTGAGTTAAATTTTGATAAATTTTATTTTAGATATGGTTGATTTGTTAATTTTATTGATATTAAAGGTAACCAAGAAAATGTGTATGGTTAACTTCAGTTTAAGTTTTTACAGATGACATATGCAAAAATCTATAGCATGGCAGTTTGGCTGTTACAATCTGGGTATTCTTAGTGGCATCCACTTTCTAAACATGCCTCTGGAA
Source organism: Elephantulus edwardii (assembly GCF_000299155.1). NCBI lineage: Eukaryota > Metazoa > Chordata > Mammalia > Macroscelidea > Macroscelididae > Elephantulus > Elephantulus edwardii. Next base: position 6,729,390 of record NW_006399877.1, on the reverse strand, counting down.
AGTCTGTAAACCCTGACAAATGACAACAGCTATAGAGGGGCTTCTGTTCACAGGGTCACTGTGAGTCATACTCGACTCGACGGCAGTCACCAACCACACCACCGTTTTCCACAGTAAGAGGAACCCTCTGTGTCATCAGAAAGCACGTGCTGTGTGAAGTCTCTACCCAGAAATCAGCCCTTACCGGGGGAGGCAGCGTCCCTTCCACCACAACCAAAGTGTCTCCAGAACACAGCTTCAGCTCCTTCAGCGTCGCATCCTGGAACACAGACATTTAACATTTATGCCTTCTGATAGGAATAAACAGATGAGAAGATTTTTAACCTGATGTAACTATTCTACTTACTTCTTCTCAATTACTTGCTATGCATCTGAGAACTGGAAAATGACTAAGGAAGACAGAAGAATCGATGGCTTTGCGTTGTAGTGCTAGAGAAGAGCACTGAACATACCATCGACTGCCAAAAGAACTAACAGATAACGTCTCGGAGAGGGTGAAACCAAGCTGTGCCGTGGAGGAAGGATTTTGAGGCCCTGTCTCATGTACTTTAGGGATTTTGCCAGGAGGGACCAGTTCTTGGAGAAGGATATCGTGCTTAGAAGGGTAGAGGGACAGTGTAGGAGAGGAAGACTTTGGATTAGATGGAGTGACACAGTATCTGGGGTAACGAGGGAAGGTGCGTCAGAGACAGTGAGATCGGCTCAGGATAGAACAGGATTCAGAGCTACTGTGCATAGGGTCACTATGAGTCATAGCTGACCCGACAGCACATAACAACGATTCCAAAAAATAAACAAATAAAGCAGATACTGAAGAGACAGTAAAAAAGACTATAGAAAATCATAGGGTGCTACAAGTCACAGGAGATCTGATGGCACTGAAATACAAAGTAATAAAAGCATTAGATCATGATGTACTAAACTGCGTGATATAAACGCTTCTGCATCATCAAAATTGAGGGGGAAGGGAAACGGACGAGACAAGCAACGAAGAGAATGTCTTATGGAAGATGGCACTTTAGTCAGGACCAAAAAGGTGGATCGAATTTAGACAGAGGAGGCAAGAAAACAGGGTTTTCCTCATGAAGAAAATGAGGGTGAAGCCAAGGCTGAGAAGCACTGTGGTTTGTTTTGGTGAAAAGCTGAGAGACTAGAATGGTTAGCGTGGGAAGAACCAGATGAAAGTGGCAGAAGAAAAACTAGATTGGAAGTGTGGGGGTCACGGACCGACTAAAGCAGGAGAGAGGAAGGCGTTTCACCGTGGTCAAAGGAGCCACTAGTGATTTTGAAGACGTATCCTGCGAGATGCGGCTGGCGGCCACCCACGCGGCTGCGAGTGGGGATGCCAGGCCCGGCTGGCTGCTGTGTGACTGAGACTGGGAGCTGGGGGGGGAAGATGGAAGGGCTGCTGGCTTGTGAAGGCCCAGGTGAGGCAGGGCCAAGAAAGGTAAGCAGGACCAGCCACAGTTTATGTTGGAGAGGGAACAACTGAGGACAGATGGCGTAACTGGGAAGAAAAACCTGGTTCTGGGTTTGCTATTTGATCAACTGAAGGCAGCAGAGTTGGGGACGAATCGCGAAAATAATGTTAAACCTGTGTGAACAAATATACTCCTCTGACATCCAATTACATGTCCTGCTGTGCTCTGGGCCCACTTCTCACTGGAGGACGCCAAACTCCTGGGCTTGTCCATACTGATTTACTGACCACAGAGTGACCAGTGGAAGGCTTCTGTGCACCTGCTTAGTTGACCTTCTGCTGATGTTTAATGGCACTGCCCATTGCTGAGCAGAAAGACAGACATCCTAAGGAACAGGGCAGCTAACTGCAGCTCCTTACAACTTCCCACAAAAGCTTCCACTGTGGTGTGGACCAGCAGTTCCTGGGCGATGAGGCCTGCCAGAGAGAAGGCCACCCTGGATTCCAATTGTGTTGTCAGAACACCATACCTGAGGCTTCCCAGAACACGGCTAGATCCAGAGATGCTGTTTGGACCAGAGTCTAAATTACTGCTTGTTAAGATGAACTGGTTTGAAATTGTTTTTTGTCAAACACTCTTCTAAGTGGCATAGCACTGGTCTGTCCATTTGCTGTACAGAGGTAACTCATGGTTGCTGTGATGCTAAAAACTGTGACACTGATGTGCCAAATGCAAGAATGGTTACCCATGCTGGACAGTGTTTGGTGGAGTTCCCTGATTAAAACAAGCTTAGAAGCAGGAGTGGCATCCACTTCCGAAACGGCTTGCCTCCGAAAGCTGTGAACATGGAGAAACGACTAAAGTTACCAAAGTGTTCAGTCTTTCGTTCACAGGGTCGCTATGAGTCGTCTACGACTCAACGGCACTTAACAAAAACAACAACAAGATGTACTGCGCCCTCATGAACTTACAAGTGAACTCAGATGAAAACCTTCAGCTCTCAAAGCTTCCAAGTACCACTCAGGAGAATTCTTTCCTAAGTTCTCGTCTCTGCTGCCTGCCTCCCCCTGAAGCTCGGCTCCTTCTGAAGGGTCTCACTCTCTGGCACCGAGAGAAAACCCATCCGATGCCAGAGGTATCATGCTGGCTGAGAACTCTCCTCTAATCTGACAAACCACAGGAAGGAAAACAGAAAAGGCCTGTCCACACAGGTCTGCAGCTTAAAGATACTGATCAAAAGTTTTTGCTAGAATTTATTCACACAAGTGGAGAGGGGATCCTGTATGAAAAGAAAGATTGATTTTTAAGCATGAAACACACAGCAATAATCTTACTTCGTCACATAATGCCTCCCCCGCCTCGAAACACCAATCCATTCTTCGCAAATGCCACGCGTCCCCTACGAAGAAACCACAATCAGTGTGAAGGACAACACACAGCATTAGGTTAAGGGTCTGTCAGACCGAGCCTTATGAACAGATAAATACCAAAGAAGTTTTCGTCTGCTAATAATCATTAATTAATTTTAAAAATGATCTCTTCCAGGGAAGGAGTGATACAAACAAAACAAAAACAGTGCTGCTTCAGTTTAGGTATCTGGTCTCTTCCACCAAGAACGTATGCTTGGGAAGAAAACATTTGCTATGATTATACACAATTTATTTTATACTTTTTTATTTACATGTAAGGAGCACTGTCATGCAGGGTGTGAAGTATCAAGCTGCTAAGAAAAAGATTGGCAGTTTGATACCACCAACTGCTCCGTGGGAGAAAAACAAGATTTACAGCCTTGGAAATTCAGTGGAGGGTCTCTATGAGGTGGAAGCAACTCCACGGCAATGTTTTCTGGTATTTACATGTAGAAACACACTCACTCTCTCTCTCTCTCATCTATCTATCTCACATAAAGGCAAACGTATATGAAAATACACACACATAGTCCTTTTAAAATCCCTACAGTGTTGCGATTTATTGTTAACAGTATGTAAAGGATCAAACCAAACCCACTGCGATTAAGCGTGATGCACAATGACCCTACAGAACACAGGAGAACGTATTGAGAGGGTTTCTAAGGTGGTTCGAACCTACCAGTTGCCACATGGGGAAAGATGCAATCTCTTCCTGTGTGATTCACAGCCTCTGAAAACCTTTTGGAGGTTTTCAAGCTGTGACTAGATTTTGATTCCAGAGCCAGGAGATGATCAGATGAGAAACTGTTACCAGACAAACAGACACATTTCTTCTCTCCCTCAGTGTTCAGTTAACAGCTGGGCACTTGAGAAAAGGCAACGGCACCACCAGGACTCCTATGACTACACTGATCTCTAAGGAGGGCTAAGGTTTACAACAAAACCCATCCTAGTCTGTTTACAAGTTACACTGTAACAAAGTGAGAGTTCATTCTTAATAGCAGCTTAATCAAAGTGGTATAAAAGAATACAAAAAAATGTTCAATTGCTCAATTGGGTTTTTGTCTTTCAGCATCTTTGCTACCTTGATAACATTTTATTTTATTTTTTTTTTGGGGGGGGATGTTTCAAGAGAGTCAAACAGAAGAAAAAATTAAGCAGTGTTTATTAGCATGCCATACAAAGACTTACCTCCCAAACCTGCCCTGGTCAAAGGACAGCACAGACTGAGCCTATCTGCTCTGAGGCGGAACCCTCACCACAACACAACCCGCTCTTACCCTTAATTCTAGTTTGAAATCAGAAGACTTAGAGCAATGCTTTTAGTTACTCTAAGTACCTCAAAAACCCCCAATACGACTAGCCAACATTAGTTCATCTCACAGCGTGGGAAGAACTCCAGCTCAGACCCAGACAGCACAGCAGCTTGCTAAGTGAGCCAGCCAGTGCCTGGTGCTCGCCCGGGCTGATACTGTCTCTACCACCTCTACTGCCTCCACCTCCTACCACCTCCGCCAAGCCCACCGTCACCATCCTCTACCCCCTCCATCTCCACCACCACTGTGATCTCCATCAATCACCTCCCCACTGCCTCTACTATTACCACCACTGTCACCTCCACGGCCATCACCACCACCTCCAAATCCACCAACTCCTCCTCCTCCACTAGCACTACTATCACTTCCACCATCTCTGCCACCACCACCTCCGTTACCACCTCCCCCCACCTTCCTCTAACGCTCCCGCCCCCACTTCCTCTGCCATCTCAGTCACCAGCACCTTCCTTCCTGCCTCCACCACATACCTCTAACCTACATCACTCCCAGCACCACTGCACAGTGCACTCACACTACGGATCAGTAACATGTTTGGAAAATCAGTGCCCAAGCAGGGTAATGCCAGAGCACCAGGCTTGGTTGTGCCTTTCTTACCTTTGCTAGTTCTTACATAGGCTCTTTACTCAGAACTAAGTTACTACTAGTTCATATTTCACTTGCAAGAACCAAGAGAATTCATTATGTACAAAGAAATTCAAAGCAGAAAGGGACAACCCTGGAAAGTGTCAGAAAAGGATTCATTACGTTTATAGATAATTTATTTAAGAAAAGGACCAGATGACATCCATGATATGGAACTTACCTGACAGGCCAGATTTCTCCAGCATCATCTTCAAACACTGTCAGAGGGGAAAAAAAAAATCAGCTCAATGTTAGTTTTGTTTCTGAGCTGCAGTGCTGTGAAAACTCTGCTTTGGACTCTGGGCCTATTTATGCTTTGCTTTTCTAACTGTCGTGTGTGACTGAGTTGGAACAGATTCACAGCTGACCCTCTAGCGGGTTTTCAGAAGATGTAAACTGCGTGGAAGGAGACTACCTATCTTTCTCCCGTGGAGCAGCTGGTGCATTTGAACCGTGAGCCTTTGGGCTGACAGAGTAATTCCTGACCACTAAGCCATCAGAGCTCCTTTACGCAGTGCTGTGTCGTTGTTCAGTGCTGCTGAGTCGAGCATGACTCACAGTGACCCTATGAACAGCGTATCTGAGCCCTGTCCTGTCCTGTGCCGTCCTCGTCAACTCTGACACACTTGAGCCCTTGGGGCAGTGACTGTGTCCATCCATCTATTTTGAGGGTCTTCTCTTTTCTTTTGCCTTTCCATCATGATGTCCCTCTCCTAGGAATAGCCTCCCCTAGCAATATGCTCAAAGGATGAGAGACAAAGCTTTATGCATGACACTAATCACTCTCAAATAGATTAATATAAACAGAGGTAACAGAACAATAATTCAATGCTTCTAAGAGGATAGCTGTCAGTTCTGACTCATGGTTCAGAGCAGTGCTGAATTCTAACTTCTCAGGGGTTGTGATCTTACAGACATGGACTGTCAGGCTTTTTCTCGGAGGAACTTCTGGGTGGATTTGAACTACCAACCTTTCCGTTAGTAGCTTAACCACCTGCACCACACAGGGTCACTCTAAAGAAGCAGGTAAGGCCAGTTCAGGAAGGGGGACAAGCCCACTTCTGGAGTTTGCAGGATTTAGTTAAAAGTGATGCTTCTCCCCTGCCGCTTTCTCTTCTTCTGAGGGCTGTGTTAGTGTCTGAGCAGATGTGGTTACTCGGCTGCTATTACAGACCTGCATTACCCTCTGTTCCCTCTGGAAGAGCACATGGGAGACACATCTGTGATGAGACATGCTGTCCCCACGCTCCCCAGGGGATCCCCGCAAGCAAGGTCCTCATGGCACCGAGGAGGAGATAAGGCACACGCTGCTGACCACTCACACATCGAGCAAACGTGGCCATTAAAACCCCAAGCTCTCCAGGGAAAACACCTTCTAACAAACCTTGGCCAAAGGAAGAAAGAAAATTTCCATTCCACGACACTGGGGAAAATGGGGCGTAAGGGTGAGCCCACTGCATTGCCACCGAGAGCTGTGGACAACCACGCTACCCACCAACGGGCATCTGGTCACATGAACCAGGAGCTGTCTCCACACAGATGAAATAAGGAGAGATTTAGATGCCCTAATCGTGACACAACTTTATAATATTTTCAGTAAAAACATAAAGTTCAAGCATAGGGCAAGGGTCTACAAAGCTCTAGGCCGAGGTGGAGAGGAAGATACAATCTGGTGACAACAGTGACTTCTAGGGAAGGGGCTGGAGTGGGGTCCTGGACCAGAAGATTTTTTCCCTTTGTGTTTAAAATAGTATTAATTACTTATATAATGAAGAAGAAAATTTTACCCATCAACAAATATATGAATAGAAAAACTATGGTATCTTCATACAATGAAATACTACGCAGCAATAAAAAACAACAAACTTGTAAAACATGACACAACATGGGGGGCCCTGGAGCACATCATGCTGAGTGAGATGTCTCCTTCATAGATGGCCAAATACTGCACAGCAGCACTTATAAAACAGGTTGACATGGGGAGTTGGGAGAAGAACAGGATAAGAGTGGACAGATAAAGCCTACTGCATTGGAACAGAGGAAAGAAAGAACTGTCTAAAATGTATATATGATTAGGCATTATACGTATAAGATATATCACTGTAAAGAGGATTGGGGGGTTGTTGGTAATGTTGGTGCAGCAATGAATGAGTATTAAAAAAAAAAGTGAACGGGGGGAGAGGGAAGGGAGGACTTAAAATGTGCAATTATGAATGATTACAATTAAAAAAATTATTAAAGAAAAATATAAAAAGACTTTAAAATGTAATCATACACTGATTGTTTAGAAAATGACAATGAAAACACAATCCCATAAAAGAGGGCCTATACTGAAGCTGCACCCAGAGAGGCCTGTACTCTCCCAGGCTTAGGGGACGGAAGAACCAGCACGTGAGTGTGCAGGAGTCTGTGCTGCTGCTGGCGAGAAACCTCTGCCACAGTTGCCTTATCTGAGGACCAGCAAACAGGCCAGGGAGGCGGTGTGGGTGTGGATGTGTGTAAACAAACATCAGAAGAGACGCCAAGTGACAGGAATAGGACATGAAAGAGATTTTCATTTTTATCCATTTCTGCATATTCCAAATTGCTACAATAAGCACATGGTGCTAAAAATCAGAAATTAAAAATAACGACACCCAGCAATCTCGTTTAGAACACTGTAGTTGGAGAGAGCTCTGGTGGCCTAGTGGCAAGAAGCTGCACTGCAATCCCAGAGGCATGCAGTTCGAACCCACCAGATCCTTTACTGGAGAAGGAGGGGCAATCTCCTGTGCCAGTCAGATCCGATTTGACGGCACGCACACGCGCACACACACACACACACACTAATAAAAGGGGGGGAAAAACTCCAAACCAAAACCACTGTAGTTGGTTTACCAATCTTCATGTTCAAAACTATTTCTTTAGCGAGAACACATCATTATTTAAAGCACATGCTGGACGCCTGGTAAGAAGGCCTCAAGCCCTAACACAGGTCACCTCTTCTCTCTAGACTCACCACCCACAGGCCACCAAACAAAACGCCTTACATCTCTCACAGACGCTGTCTCCTCCACTGTGATGGCCATCTCGGTCCCAGGCTGAAAGTCACTCCCCGTTGTGAAAAAGAGCAACAGCTATGACAGAAGCACAGGCCCAAGTTACAAATGAGTGAGAACATTGTACAAAGGTGACAGCATCATTTACTTCTCCAACAGTAAAACAGGGATTTGTGAAACAAACAGAAACCTCATGCCATGTAAACCCTAGGCGAGGCTAAGTGACACAGTGTTAGGATTCAAGCAGGGGCCTGGGCCAAGGGCAGCACTGAGCCCTTCATCAGGCTGGCCTGGCTCCCCGCCGGCAGCTCTCAAGACATTGTTCTGTTCTGACACCCGTCTGTCTCAATCTCTGCCCAGGGGAGTCTGTAATTACCGTACCCATCAAGCACTGTTTTTTCTGAGTCTTCAGCTATCAATTTTTCCTAGGGAGCTCTGGTGGGGTAGGAGTAAGAAGCTGCATTTCAATTCTAAAGGCACACTGTTCAAATTCACCAGCTGTTCTTGGGGGAAAATGATGGGCAATCTCCTAAGTGTGACTAACTACCTCTGAAAACCCACCAGACGGTCAGCTATGGGACGGCACACGGCACACAACAACAGGGATTATACAAACTAGAATTGCCAAGACCCCACAGGAAAAACCAGAAATCTGACTTCTTTTCAGCGGGTCACTGGTAACCTCGTCTTTTCTAATTCAGTTTCATAAGTCTGCTCTCTTGTCAGCTTGTCTCGCGCTACTTGTTCTCTTGAGGTCAGCAAGAAAAAACCAGGGCAACCTGTGAAGTGGACACAGGGGCTGGGAAGAGCTGGCCAGAGACCCGAACACCCTGCTACAGGGCTTTAATGGAAAGGGTATCCTTCTGCCTTCCAGACTGTAATCAAAGTTGGTTAAATAAGGAGGGTTTCAAGGCAAAGGTGAACTTTGATGGTTTTTATGTAGAAAGTAGACAAAGACCAAGCGGGTGGTGAGAATACTGCATGGCTGCAGGAGCAAACCAAGTTAAACGTCAAAACACTCAACAACCTGAAAATGCCAATTTGCCAGACTCCTTACTGGGTGTAGAAAGTACTTCTGGGCAGCCCCACTGCATGTCCCCAACTGTAAGCTGCCCTTTAACTTCAGACAGTAAAATGTGGGGGCAGGACGAGGGGAGAAGAGGTGAGTAAACAATACATAGAACCCCTGAGTCGTGACGATCCCCCCTTTACCAGGACCTTTTCATTGGCAATGGGTCTTAAACAAATGCTTTGACAGCTTTTTAAAAAACTGAATCCCAGTACGTGTGTATTCTTAAGGAAGAAATCAAACGAAAACCCTTTAGATAAAAATTAATGTGGCAGTTAGGCATAAATTACAAAGTTACAGAATGACAGACGTGATGGCTGAGTCTGCTCCCTGCTCCGGCTGGCAGCTTTGTTTCACCTGAGTGGAGCTCGGTGCTTTCCCCAGACACAGTCCTAGAGAACTTCCCATCTTCAGCTCTGCTTCCTTCAGAGTGTAGCTGTCTGGCACTGCAAAGGATCACCGTCACGTGAGGAGTACTGTTAATTCCCACCTCTCAGAGAAAAAGAAGAGTGGAAGAAACACAATACAAGTAGTGTGTCATGCAGAAAGGTGAAATATATTAATGTTATGTTTTTCAATTTCCATACTGTTATCTGTGTAACTGTGCAAAGAAAGTTAAGAAGCAGCTACGTATCTTCTAGATTTACACCCACTAAAAGTGACTTATCCAAAGTGTTGTGGTTTACACAGAGTGAGAGCCAGACATTCAAGAATTGATAATTTCTGAGTGATCTACTAATTTCTTCCAAGTTCGAAACTGTTCGGTGACTATAATCCATAATGAGGTCTGTCCAAGAACCAGACAGACAGAAGTGAATCACAGAACTGAGGGCCAAGCACTAGGCCATAACTGGTATTATCAAAACAAATTTTAAAACCATTTCAGAAATAAGGCTACAAATCTATTACAACTAGATCATAATCTTGACTAAAATGAGGGTCTCTTCATCGGAAAGACTGGTCTCCAGATGATCCCAGAGGCTGAACTTGGGATGTGATAAGGTGGCCAAGCTGCCCTGCATGTCACCTGGAAAACCAGGGGGTGCTGGCTGACCAGATGGGAGCAATGTCCATTATTTTCATGTGGTCACTGCTGGCCCTGGAGATCCCCCCAGTGAGGGAGAGACTTTGACACTCTAACTATTCCTTCCAATGGCAGTTCCTAAAAATCTCCTAACGTGGACAAGCTGGGAAGAGTGTGTTCAGCTAGTGTGAAAGGCAGCCCCGCAATGCTCCAGGTCTTGTTAAAGGTTTCAAGTCTAGACGGTCCATTAGCAAACAATGTAGGGAACAGCTGAGGGCCAAGGAAACCAAGCTGCAAGCACAGCTGGAGAACGGGATGTGCCATGAACTGTGTGGAACTCCATGGAATCAAGCATGCATCACTTTTGTTCTCCTAAAATGCTTTCATTTTTTATTTGCATTTAGCGGACATAGTCTTAGAAACTTACTTAACAAAAGTGCCGACGCTTTCAGCCGCCTGGCAACTAAGTGCAGTGGGGAAACCTGTCTTGTCCAGACTCAGAAAAGCACGAGCAGGGGCTACAAGTGGCACCTGGACTGTGGGGAAAGTATAAAAGCAGAGGTCCCTCTTTGCATTTATTAACTTCTCCCCATCACGCCTGAAGCATACAGCACTGGGAATAAAGGCAGTAGACCAGGTGAGCTATAGGGATTCGAGTGTTCTTCTTTATTGTTTTTAGGTGCAGATATTTTTATTCTAAATTTATGGGTTCCTTTCCTCCTTTTCTGTGACGATGGAATTGCACTGGTTAAAAGCAGCTAACCAACTGTTGTTTAGAAGAGACCTTCCAGCTAAGTCCAGCTTCATCTCAGCACTGTAAAAGCACACGTCTGACTGACCAAAAAGAGACCATTAGGTGACCACCACCCCCTCCCGTGCTATGCAGGCTTTGCTGGAAAGTGTCATTCCTTCTTTTCAAAAAGATGCTAGTGACCATCTTGTATGGCTTGTCTGTTAATTTCTGCAAATCTTATGTTTTAGTAAAATGTTTTGATATTTTTTTGTTTTTCTGAGGAAGACAGAGAGTTGCTGTGTCAATAACCACAAGGAACAGTTAGCCGGATGATGATACAGCCTCTAAATAAAACTTACCTGGAGAAAGCAGCTTCCCATTTCTATCAAGAGGTCTCAAACAGGTGTTCTCCGCTACAAATAAAAAGCAGGAGGTTAATGAACTCGACAACTAAGGAGACGTTTCACTGTGTTAATGAGCAGCAAAATACAATAAACAAAATAATACAGGTCGTTGTGTGCCAATGTGTAACAGACGGTAATGCTGACAGTCACTGCTGGGTGTGAGCCACCATGTCGCTCTCCCCCACGATGGCCCTCTCCAGGACCAGTCCCTCTAAATCTTATGTCCCAAGTCGGTGAGTGACAGCCATATTCGGTTGTATGGAACATCGCGGCTGTATTTCTAAGGTAGTTTTGCCTGGTCTCTCGGCAGTCCACGATACGGACATGACATTAACACAATTTCACAGACATTTCATTAACACCACTCAAAGGTATCAACTGTTCGCCAGTCTCCCTTATGAACTGTTCAGCTTATACACCCATGTTGTTGTTAGGTATCAGGTTGGAATGGACTCTTGGCTGGTCCTCCAGAAGAGCCTCAGAAGCAGTAACCTGCATGGGAAGAGAGTTCCCACCTTCCTCCCACGGAGCAGCTGGGAGATATGAACTGTGTGCTTTTCGGTTACAGTGCAACTCTTTTTCCAGTAAGCCACCAGAGCTCTCTATGCTTGTGTATGTTGTTGCTATTACGTCCCAGAGTCGGAATCGAGCCACAGCTAACCCCTCCAGTGGGTTTTCAGAGACAGTTAATAGTACAGGACAAGCCTGCCTATCTTTCACAGAGCAGGTGGCAGATTTGAACCGCACGCCTTTGGGCTGGCAGCACAATTCCTTACCACTAAGCCAACATCACGGCTTGGGCTGGACGCGCTTGGTCCTTAGGGTGACACCTTTTGCTTTTTACCGCATTAAAGAGGTCTTCTGCAGCAGATCTGAGCAAGGCATCATGTCACCTGACCTTCTGTCTGCTTCCACGGGTGCTGAACTGTGGATCCAAGTAAAATCAAATCTATGACCCCTTCAACTTGCCCGTGTAACTACAAACATGGCCGTGTGAAAGGGAAGTCACACAGCTGTCTTACTGCACTGGAAAAAAACATGATCATTCTGTCTTTTCACAAATTCACCAAAAGACTAAAAACTCCATTATTGTTGATTATATATGTATGAAAATGGAAAATTAATCCCAGCAACATTAATATTTACACTCTAAAACTATAGAAACAATGACAAAGTATTTCCTCACTGAAAAAAAAAAGATAACCAACCTTCAAAAGTACTTAAACAAGGAATTTACTCAAGGCTGGCTTGCTTCTGAATATCGCACACTGGATATGGGTCAGCAATACGGAAGCAAGTGCCTCTTCTTCCTCCAGACGCTGTGCGACTCCGTGGCCTGGGCAGCTTCCGACATGCCGTCTGGTGCATCTCCAAGGTCACGAAGCAGTTCCGGGAGCGCGTGTGGTGCTGCGCTGCGGCCGCGGCCACCTCCTCCGGGGCATCCTCATGCCTCGCTGCTGCAGAAAGCCTGGGCCTCGCCTCAACGAACTTCCTCTGCCGCCAGCTCCGCCCTCTCACCCCAAACACTTGCTTCTTGGCGGCACTTTTGTTTGTGTTGGCCAATTCCCTTCTGTGTTTGCTCATTTTTTTTGCAAAATATCACATTTATTTGTCAGAGACAGGGAGGCAGTGTCACCACACGCTCTGCTGTCTAAGTGGTGAGATGAACAGACGAACAGTGAGCAATCTCAGACAGATAGGCTGACATGACTGACTGGTCACCGCTGTCCTGTCTGCCAGCTGATTCCATCCTGATGTGTCGACTGAGGAGAGCGCCCACCAGTCTGTATTCACAACTAACACCATCAGAGCGAAAACCCGAATCATGTTTGGAGAGTTGTTATCAAACCAAGGAAACTGAAGTCCCTGCCTCCGAGGACTGTACAAGGCAAAGGTCATCAGGATTTAAAACACGAGGTGGCTTCTATGCCCATCAGTGGACTGGACCCCATGTGTCCTTGTCGTGGTAGAAGCACATCAAGCTTTTGTCCAGATTTCTTTTTTTTTTGTCCAGATTTCTTGATAAGGATTCCCTTGTAAGGTGACGGCCCAGCGCAGACAGCCTCACTGGTAGACAGTTACGCTGCCTACCCAAAGGCGGGCAGTTTGAATCCACTAGCTATTCCGAGGGAGAAAGATAGGCAGTTTCTTTCTATGTGATTTACAGCCTCTGAAAACTTGCTGGAGGGTCAGCTATGAGTTGGTTCCAACTCGATGTAACAAGTTTCAGGTGTATTTTTGAGTTGTTAAAAATAGCATGGACCTTAGAAATTTTTATTTTACTAGACTTCGGCAGAACTTCTGAGAGGTCTAAGTTTATTATTTTATACTATTGTAATGTGAAGCTGGTATACAATTCTAATGATAATTTTTTGATGGCTGAAACAGCACCTAAGAAAATTTCTCATTTAAAACTTCATGTTAAATAAAAACTGTCTCCTTGAGACATTTTAGCTTTCATTCAACAAGCATGTACTGTGTAAGTCTGTGCCTGTCAGGTACTATTCAGCAGCTGAGATGCAGGTGAAGTCCACCACCCCAGCTTGGCCTCAGTCGTGTCTGATGGTGTCAGGCAGATGTCCAGGGTGGCACTGCCGGGGCCATGACAGCAAGTGACCTGAAGGAAAGACACTGGGTACTGGGGAAGAGTAATACATGGATGGATGGGGGCTGAGTGGCAGGGGTGGAAGACACCAGATGAACGAATGACAGCACCAAGGGAAGAGAGGTCCACGGGAGGGTAAGTGTGTGCGTGGGGAGGCTCTGTGTCCCTGTGGGAAGATGGGATGCACATTGCAGGCAAACAGGAAGGAGGTTGGGAAGGTGAGGTCAGGGCTGCAGGCGAGGCCAAGAAATTGGCCTAAATTCAACGGAAAAGCACTGAAGGGCTTGGAGTAGAGGGGTCATGTGCTCACGCTGATGTCCAGCCAAGCAGCTCCCCAGCCACAGAAAGTGTGGAGAGAGCCAAGAGTCAGAGAGGAGAAAGGAGCTTTATGGAGAGAGATAATGACTCCCTCACTTTAATCCATGATGTACTTTAATCAACTTTAGTGGCAATAATGTAAGTATAAAATGCAGCCACTATGTAGTTCAATGAGTCTGATGACTACAGCAGCATCCAGATTATCCCCGCAAATCAAAGCTCGATGACCTCCTTCACCACCACTGCACTGGGGGGACCATCACACCTCCTCCCCTGGCCTGCCTCTTGTCACTATAGCATAGACTTGTTTCTTCTAGAATTCCACAGAAACAGAAGCACACAGCACACCTTCTCCTGTGGTTGATTCGCTTGGTGTGTTTCTGAGGCTCACCTAGATTTTGGATGTGCCAGCAGCTCACGTCCTATTGTGATCTATTTGTGCATTCTCTATTGAAAATCTACTTTTCCCACTGAAATAACTTGGTTCTTTTACTGAAAGTCAATCTAGTAAAATGTAACCACTATTTCTATGTGCTGGGTCCCTTTATATAGCTCCAATGGGAACTCAGGCTTCGTGAGTCACAAAGAGTCTCCTCTGTTTACTTCTTTTTTTCTAAATAACCACTTAAAAAGGTAAGGTGGTCTGGCAGCTCCTCAAAAGGGTAAACACACAGTTATCACATGACTCAGCAATTCCAGTCCTAATATTTCCTTCACAGAGTGAAAGCCAAGGTCCTCACAGACACGCCCATGGTCACAGCGGGATTATGTGTAAAGGTGCAAAGATGGAAATATCTGAACGTCCACTGACTGGTGAATAAATAAACAAAACATGTTCTATCTACAGCAGAATCTAAGAGGAACAACTCATAAACAGGACCAAAGTACTGAGGCATGCTAAACAGGGAGAGCCTCAAAAAATGACATACTACAGGAAAGAAACCAGACATAATCAAGGTTCTATTTATGTAAAATGGCATGAAAAAGCAAACGTCCCGAGTCCCAACACAGACCAGTGCTGTGAGGAGCTCCCTTAAAACAAGCTCCAGGGTCTTCTGGGAGGACGGGAATGTCATAACACTGGATTGTGTGAATAGTTCAAAAATTGTCCATTTACAGAAAAACTATTAAAATGGGTGAGATTCGTGATCAATAAATTATACTTCACTAAAGTTATTAAGGAAAATCCAATACTGAGCAAATACTTAATCTGCAGAATGCTCTATCCGTGATAGGATTTATGTAAATCTAAGAAATATATGCAGATGAATACATACACAGATACAACGCATCTAACATGATATGGACACACAAACTAGATACTGGGCGGCTCTGGGGAGGGGAAAGCACAGGTCTTCTGAGAAGCAGCTCGTGGGGGACTGGCATTTTTTTTGTGATGTTTAAAATAACAAACACATGACACAATGTTAACATCTGTCCATTTTGGGTGGTAGGTGCATGACTTTCCCTCAATTATTCTGTACTCTTCCATGTATATACACACATATATCTATATATTTTAATTTTAAAATAAAAACAAAACTAAAGTAAACCAAGAAATCAAAAGCAAACATAAATGATTACCTAGTTCCTTCATTAATTTTAATTCCTCTATGGCTTTAATTCGAATATCAAGCACCACCTAAAATAGAGAAATAAACTAATGACTGTGTATAAGTTGAAACAATGGAAGGAGATGAAAATGAAGCATGTCAATGTATGCACAGAAAGACTTGAGAAATCAATTACTGACATTTTTGCCTATTTGGAAAAAGTATTTTCCATCCCTGAATTTCATTTTCTTTTCCTAAGCTCAAAACACCCAGAGAACTGAACAGTTCAATTTTTGTTGTGAACTGAAACAGAAGCATTGACAGAAAACCAATGAAACAATTCCAGCTGGAAAGACAAAAAGTGGACAAACACTGACCTTTCTGATGAGAGGAAATAAAGATGAACCGGGCATTTCTTTATGTTAAGAATGGTACATCTGGGCCAGAACCATGGATAATGTGAAAATCTATACCAATCCTTGGGCACTACTTAAAAATTCTGGTCTTTTTCTTTCTGAGCTCTGGCTTTCCTTCAGGTATAAAAACGTGGAGTTATAGGGTAAGGCTGATGAAGCACCATCTACTCCAGCCTCTGCACGGCAGAACCAGACACAATGACAGAGGACTCGCCTCCAGCCCCCCGCGAGGGTCAGAGAGATGGGTTCCCTGAGCGAGAGTCTGACCCCACAGTGAGCGCCCAACCCCACAGTGAGTATCTGACCCCCTGGTGAGCACCCAACCACACAGAGTGAGAGCCTGACCCCACAGTGAGTGTCCGACCCCACAGTGAGTGTCCGACCCCACAGTGAGTGTCCGACCCCACAGTGAGTGTCCGACCCCACAGTAAGTATCCGACCCCACAGTGAGTGTCCGACCCCACGGTGAGTGTCCGACCCCACAGTGAGTATCCGACCCCACAGTGAGTGTCCGACCCCACGGTGAGTGTCCGACCCCACGGTGAGTGTCCAAGCCCACAAGTGAGTGTCCGATCCCACGGTGAGTGTCCGACCCCACGGTGAGTGTCCGAGCCCACAGGGAGTATCTGACCCCACGGTGAGTGTCCGAGCCCACGGTGAGTGTCCGATCCCACGGTGAATGTCCGAGCCCACAGTGAGTGTCCGAGCCCACGGTGAGTGTCCGAGCCCAC
>NW_006399877.1:6687162-6712611 GCF_000299155.1 Elephantulus edwardii | reverse complement strand
TCCGAGCCCACGGTGAGTGTCCGAGCCCACGGTGAGTGTCCGAGCCCACAGGGAGTATCTGACCCCACAAGTGAGTGTCGAGCTCACTACAAATGTGCACTACTCTGTGCCTGACAACGTTTTATCAAAGAAAGAGTACCAACACGTACTTCTCTTACCTTGCTGTAAAAAGCAAGCAAACCCCCTTAACTGGTACTATGTAAATATGAGAAGATGCTTTCTGAAATTATATTTAAAGAAACCACCACACAGCCTTTAAACAGAAAATGGAAGGAATTCCCTTCTGAGTGGAACCATTTTAGAGGAAAACCTGGATGCGAAAAAATCCCCAAACCAAAACTAACCCTTGAAGTACAAGAATGCATATATGAAAGCCAGAAGACCCCATGAACTAATAGGTAACACCCACCATTCAGATCTACTGAAGTATGTTAAAAAGAAAGGCAAAAAGCAACAGCCAAAGGCCAATACCAAAAGCTGACTTCTTAAACCCAGTAAGACAACTATTCTGAATGTCTGAGATATACATTCTAAGTAGAATTAAATGAAAAATGCCTCTCAGACTTGAATTATTCAGTCTACTCACTGTGTCAGCAGTTGCTGGTATTTGAACTTGCTTCTCATCAGAGTCTAACTGGCATAAATTTGTAACTTGGAGCCAGCTGGTCTCCTCTGCAGCCATATTCCACTCCCCTCGTTTGGTCAACAAACTGCAGATAAAAAGGCATTTTGAGATGCACCTTCATGAGACAGTTCTGTGGGTCGCATAGGATGAAAGAAGGGGGGGTTCCCTCACTGGAGTGATTCACGGTGACCACATGCTACTGGGTCTTAGTGGACAGTGGTTACCTTTTTGGGGGTGAGTGGGCAGTATGCTACAGAGTCCTATACTTACAGATTAAAATAATCTTTGACTTATACAAATAAATCTGCTTCAGTATTTTCCAGGGAGGACTGTTGTGAACTCCTTGATCAGTGCCTCTCCACCTGGCTTCACACTGGAACCATCAGCAGACTCGGACAAGCACTCATGCCAGGACTCGACTCCGCACGACTTGGATTTAATCTGACAACGGCCAAAGTGGACAGTCGTGCAGACCGACACTGGTCAGTGAGCCCCGGTTGAGGGGAGTCACTCACGCCCGAGGACACCAGCACAGAGCCTAATGCTGCATGGCAGTGATTTTTCATTCTGGTCACCATTAGGAATTACCCAAAGAGGAAAAATGCTGGGCTTTTCCTATTTCAATTCATCAGCCACGACAGAAACAGTGCAAAGCTCTACACTGAAGGGCAAGGAGCTGCCCGCAGCAGGACATCTGTAACTGAGGGCCTGCCTGCGGACTGAACCGGTAAAACCAGGAATAATCTTGATATTTAGTTATGGCACTTAAAAAAATCACTTTACAACATCCTTTTTCTCGCCATGTGCCTAACCCAGAAGTCACTATTTATAACATCTAGAATTCCTCACTGAGAAATACAAGGGATCACTGAACTCTCATCATCATGAAAGTAAAGCTTCCGACTCTCAGAGCAGCCTCTCCTAGCTGGTTACCTGTAAGGGCCGCCATCCAGATCCTGGACTAAAAGCGAGCTTCCGTTTGTGAGGCCGTGCTCTCTGAAGGTCCTCCTCAGGTGCTCTGTGGGGACAGCGGTCCAGCCCTCAGTGCTGGTGGACCCGGCACCTCTAGTGAAGAGGACACCCGCTGGGAGAGCCAAGGCGGCGAAGACTGTGCCCATTTCGGCATTCGACGGAAAGACGTGTGCAGATTCTACCAACCGCTGGCGCATTTCTCCTTCACTGCTTGCTGTGAGGTGAAGAATATTTAAGAGCAGAGGTTCACAGTCAATACCAGTCTGAACCGGGACTCCACCAACCTACAAGATAACATGGAGACAGCCATTAGGATGGTTTGTATTGGTTAAAGTCAGTCAGAAGAACAACACCGTAAAAGACCATTTTTTTCCCCAAGTAAAATTTTCACAACTGTCTGTTTTGAAACTATAGCTCATCCATTCTTGTTTTCATGTCAACAGCGGTCATCTAGATGGCTCCTCATATATCTGGGTGAGGAAGGCACTCTCCCGAGAGATGCCCCCCACACAAACTCTGCACTCTTGTAAGGGTTCCAACAGCACTTCCACCCCAACACTGTCCTGCACAGAGCGGTGTGAGGGACACCCACTGCCCACAGGACAAAATCCATTTCTTAGATTGGGATTTAAAGTTCTCAATCTATCTAGGTCACTAAGCAACCGAACCTCCAAAGTACAGGCAAGTCAGTCCCGTGCACCAGCCAAGTCCCCGCACCACACACGCGATCACTGCTCCTTGCTCCAGAACTCACGCGCTCGCCGTCAAGCCCCCCCCCGCTGAGCCTCCCTCCAGCAGGGCTCTGACGTGGTAAATCACAACAGGAGGAGCAGAGCCAGCGGTGCGCTTGAAGCAGTGATGACATGTGACCTGTGGACCAGGACTAGCAGCACAACTTGCTACAGGCCGCACCGCAGGAGTGGTGGCATAGTCAAGGACCGTACAGCATCACTCCACAGAAAACTGTTTTCACATAAAACAGTTACAGTACTGCTCCACTTCAGGGATATGGACGGGCATTATTTCTGTTACTCAAATAATACAGATTTCTGTGTAAAAATGTCAAGTATCTTTAGAGAAGACAATTATCTTCCATAGGTCCTAGTGCAGTTGGTCTGACACCAGTTATTTGAACAAGGTCAAGAACACGAGCATTTCTGAGTCAGCCCTATCACCACCCTCCCACTCACTGGAGAAATGTTTGAGACACACCTGCTATATGCCAGGCAACAGAATAATGTAATAAGATGAGGCGCGACTGTAACAGGGTTAAGAGATATAACCAGGTAAATGTTACAAGTAGAGGCAATATCAAAGCACTAGCAAAGACAAGAAAGGTCTGCCTGGGGCAGTTTCGAAACAGAAATGTAATACAGCCAAGCTGATCCGAGGCACAGAAATCCCACAGCACAGGGCAGACCCGTCCCATGGGAGTTCCAGGGCTGTTCACCTTTACAGAAGCAGGTGTGTCAGCTTGGCCAGCAGAGGGTTAGTGGATGTGAACTACCAACTTAGTGATTAGCAGCCCAATGCTTTAACCATTGTGCCATTAACGTTCCAGTATTTACAGACTGGGTGACATTCTAAAGGGATTTTTTAGGATGACTTGAGCAGCCCCGGAGAGCTATGAAGACCCACTGTACTTCAGAAATGGTAACTCTACACCCTGTCTGAGGTCATGCCTTGGTCTTCTATTACCGTCTGAGGTGTGAGACTAACTGAAGGTCAGCATTTCAAACCCAGTAGCTGCTCTGTGGGACAAAGACGGGCAGTCTCCTCCTGTAAGGGTTCTCCGCCTTGGAAATCCTACGGAGGGTCACTCTGTGTTGGAATCCACATTGTGGCTGGCAGTCGTCCTGTGTTTTTTTTTAATTCTATGCTTTACTCACTGGTGATGTATTTGCTTTCAAAATATACCATGCCTTCCTATGTTTTCATCCCTCCCCTGCACTCCTGTAATGCAAATGTTTACTGAGTGGTTATTCTGAGCCAGATTCTGAGCTAAGTGCTATGGCCTGTTTAAACCAAAAGACACATCAAGGTAAAACAATTAGCAGAGTGCTGAGGGTTTGTGTAGGAAAGAAAACCTCACCTGGACTTAACAGAAGGTAACTTGACAATGGATAAGAAGAATCTAATTTTGTCAGTTTGAATGGAGGAATAGGGTGTTGGGGGGGGGAGCAAAGAGCAAGGTGGAGGAAGGACAGACAGCAGCACATGTCCTGAGGCCCAGGGAGGGAGCCAGAGACCAGGGAATAAAAGGAAGAAAGTATGGAGAGGGGATGAATCAGAATGTGAAGGGCACGGGAAGGAGTCTAAATGGTCGAGCTTAAGGCCAGAAGAAACAACTGCCTTTACTGGCAACACGGCGGCAGGATCAGTTTGTGAATTTTCTTTTTAGTTACCCTGCTGTTTGTCAACAACTTCAGTCTTTTCTCCAGTTATGATGAGTGTTGAGCACTTTTGTTTTCTTGATGTTGAGAGGTGATGTAGAGTGAAGGCTGCAGTCACTGGCCTTCTGCAGTTGAGTGCTTCAAGTATTCACTTCCTGCAAGCAGGGCTGCACCATCTGCACAATGGAGGCTGCTGAAGTTGTTCCGTGCTGTTGCCCAAGAACCGGCCCATGGCTGACCCTCTCGCAGACACTGCCCATTCTTCTCTCGCCAAGGCTGGTGGATTCAAACCTCAGGGCTTTGGGATTCCAGTGCGGTTTCTTTCCGTTAGGCTCCTCCAGTTCGCAAGCATCAGGTCGCTGATGAGTACTCAGTCTTAATGCTGCATTCTTCCTCACAAAGTCCAGCTTCTTCAATGAGTCGCTGGCATACAGACTGAACAGACAGAGAAAGGGACACACATCTTCTTTTGATTTTCAACCCTGCCGTATTCCCTTCTCCTGTACAGACTCTTGGTCTATGTTTAGGGTTCCCATATTCTGGGATTCTCATTCTTCTCATTTGTTATGATCCACAGAGTGGAATGCCTTTGTATAAACAATATTGTTGTTCTTAAGTGCCATCGAGTTGCCTACAACTCATAGTGACCCTGTGTACAACAGCTCTGAAGCCTGCCCTGTCCTGAGCCAGTCGGACTCTGACATACCTAACCCCTTTACCCCAGTGTCAATCCATCTCATCCAGGATCTTCCTCTCCTGCGCTGTCCCTCCACCCTTCCGAGCATGATGTCCTTCTCCAAGGATTGGTCCCTCCTGGCCACATGCCCAAAGTATGTGAGACAGAGCTTCAAAATCCTAGCCTCCAAGGACAAGGAAAAACCTGGTTTTACCCTCTCCAATAAAACACAATGTATTTCTGATGCTCTCTGCTTTTGAACAGTACACACCTGACATCAGCAATGACATCTCTCATATCACAGTATCTTCTGAACCTAGCTTAATTTTCTAGCATTTCCCTCTTGATACACTGTTTCAGCCATTTTCAAATAATCTTCAGCAATATTTTACTTCCATGTGATATTAAAAATATTGCTTGAAATTACTGACTAGGTTTTAAATTAGGAAGTGTGTGTCAAGGCTGTATCTTTCTTCTTTATTCAATCTGTATGTTGAACAAATAATTTGAGAACTGAAATATATGAAGAAGAATGTGACATAATGATTGGAGGAAGTCTCATTAACAACCTGTATTAAGCAGATAATGCAACCCTGTTTGCAAAGTGAAGAGGTGAAGCTCTTATTGAAAAACACAAAGGACAACTAGAGTGTGTGCGGGGGAAAGTCTAAAGCGACGGCGAGGGACAGGGGTAACTGGCTGGTGATGCTATTTAGAGACAAAGAAATACAAGAGTTTATTTGGTTGTTCATTTTAGGGAAACGAGGAACAGTGGCTGGTGATTCGCTTGTGGACAGTTCTCATTAGAGACGCCCGTGGAATAACATGGTAGAGATCTCCAAGAGGCAAGAGAATACACTAGTGAAGTGGGAAATCTGTAGCAAAATAGAGAGCTGCAATTCCTCAGTAATTGTGATGTTGCTGTTGTGTAAGAATCAACTCACAGCTGATATACTCCAGTGGGTTTTCAGAGGCAATAAACTGCATGGGAGGAGACTGTCCACCTTTCTCCCGTAGAGTAGCTGGTGGATTTGAACATGCCTTTAGGACTTCAGTGTAGCTTCTACCGACTAGGCCACCAGCACTCTCTGGAGTTGTGATGAGTCCTTGGACATAACAGATGGCCCAAGGACAGTCCTCAGAACAGCAGCAGTGCTCCTCAGCCCTATACAACATAGAAAGCCCACTCTCTTCCTCGACACTAAGATCACTCTTCCTCAGTCAGTGCGGTGCCCACTCGCTCCGCAATTCTCACAGCAACTCTGTATAGCCTGCACTACAGCACTTCTACTGTGGGGTCACTATTTCCCTCATGAAGGACAAATCTGCCAGACAGCCTGTTTTCCCAGTGTTTTTCTTGTATCAATTGCACCTAAAAGTAAATGATCATATTGGAAGCTTCCCAATGTCTTAAGTGCCTTGATAACTGCTGAAAAAAGGTCACTGTAATGACTTAGGGGGAAAAAAAATTAAAAATGACTATTCTGTGAGTAGTTTTGTTACCTCCACCCCATTCCAAACAAAGATGTCTTCTCCATCAGCAATTTCCATCTCACAGAGAGTCAGTTCATCTCCTGCAAGATGAGACCAACAGTAAGAACATTTATCACAATCATCCCCAAAATCATAAACAAATAAAAACCGAGAGACACTTGAATATTTGCTTGAAAAAGCACTCTCCTTAAGGAAAGTTATGAAAAAGGAAGAATATTTTTATTATACTCTTTCATATTATTTTTAGCTCTGGTTTTTTGTTTAAATTTTAGTCTCCCATGCTCTTGCATAATCTTTGTGAGCTGGGAGCAGGAAGAAAAGCATTAACATAGAGGTCAGTGGTACCTGAGGCTTTATGGCAACGTGAACAGGAGGAAGGCTTTGGCACACAACAGTCTAAACTATATAGTTCTGGTATATGTTAACAAGTTGTTAAGGCTCAGCCAATTCTGGGGCAGTTAAATGAGATTCACATAAAATATTACAACAGTACCTGGCACAGAGAAGACAGAAATACACATCCTTTTTTTTTTTTCTCTTCTTCTCCCTGCCTCTTTTGAAACAGTCCCTCGGTAAGGACTATCCACTTAGCTTTGTATCCAAAGACGAAATTTGTAGGTGAAAGGAGTTAGGAATTAGCCTTCGTTACAGACTGGTTCATTTCAGGGTCGAAAATATGGAACGCTTCACGAATTTGCGTGTCATCCTTGCGCAGGGGCCATGCTAATCTTCTCTGTATCGTTCCAATTTTAGTATATGTGCTGCCGAAGCGAGCACAGAAATACACATCCTTGTTACTGCTCTTATTTTTATAAGTAAATACTTTTAAACCCCAGAAGTACTTTTTACTACCTGCTACAAAAGCTGAAGCTGAGGCCTGATATAGCTCAAAAAAGTTTATACACACACACACACACACACACACACACAGAAAAGATGTAGCCTCAATTTGAGAAAACACAAAACATTATCATATTAGAAAAACTTAACACATTTTTAAGTTAAATAAATTATTTCTTTTTGCCAACTCGGCAATATGATAATCTCAAAATATCATTATAAAGTACAGGGAAGACGAAAGGTTGGCAAAGAGTATGAAATTCCATATAATCTAGAAAATGCGCTGCGGTTTTCCCGTTTATCTTACCGTCGAGCTTCTGGTAAATGTGAAGGCCTGCTGGTAGCAACTTTGCCACACTAAGAACCATGTCTCCTTCCCAAAATTCCAAGAGCTAAAGGATGTAATAAAAGAAATCAGTTAGATGGAACCTAGATAATGAATCACATTTCCAGGTCAAACAGTGTCCAAGGTGGATGACAACACACACACACACACACACACACACACACACACACACACACACACTATATCCTGGCACCCCTTCCCTACCCAACACCAACATCTGCAAAGGTGGCACCACTGGTTAAACTAGGAAAATCCACAGATGAGGACCACTGTCAACAACGTCCCTGTGACACCGACTGTTAGGAATAAAAACGACGGCATGATAAGCATGCCAGGATAGGAAGAGGGACCCTTCCCCTCCCTAAAATAGAAGCACAAACCTCATGCATTCAATTAGCACTCTTCAGGGAAAAACTGCACAAATTTATTATACAAGTATTCTAGGTGCTTGAAAGAAAGTCTCCCACCATAAAGGCTTTATATTACAGAAGTATTCTCTACGTTTCTAGGTCTAAGACTTTGGGAACTGCAGTAACCTCATCAAAGCAATGGTCCATAAAAGTAATTACTGAGTCAGTACTGATCCCAGTCTTGTTAGTACCTAACTTTTCACGCAGTAGTTTCTGGATGTAAACATTCCAACACCAGACAGCACAGACTGGACTGAATTGAGAGCTTATAACAGTTAACTCCATTTGAAATGTTGTCTAGGACAGATTCAGATTCCCCAAGTCTTCAGTATGACTTTTCAAGTCACTGAATCTGACTTGACCACGTGGATGGGCAGGAATATGTGAACAAGGCGCGTCAGTCTACCCACAAGGGGCATGGCCGGTCTTACCAACCTACAAGGGGCCTGGCCGGTCTCACCAACCTACAAGGGGCCTGGCTAGCCTTGCCAATAAACTGAGCAGCTCCAGCAGCAGATCAGATCTTCCCCGCCAGCAAAGCAGCGGCAGCTTGCTCAGCTACTTGTGGCTGCAGCAGTGGCCACCGCTGAACCAGAGAACAGCACAAATTAGAGCTATCTTGGGACTGCTACCCCATGGACAGAGCCAGAGCTTAGACTTTCTGTCCAAGCTGGTTGGACAACTGGGAGGGAGGAGGGAAGAAAATATTGGCAGGACTGAAACTTTGTAACATGGACCTAAAACCATTAAGTTCAAGGATGAGGTGCCTGCAAGAAGATTTTGTAATCTGTCTTGACTGTATTCTGCTACTAACCTGAATTATAGCCTTTTGACTTCCCCTACATGGTTCTGTGTGGTCTGTGAATGATTCCATAGGATTTTGGACCAACCAAAGTTGTAAGATTGGTGTTTGGATGAGTAGAGAGAGGTTCAGGAATGTGGGGGACATGTCTGACCTCATGGGAATTGGTTTTGTGTCGCAGATCCTGTTGATGGGATTCCCCTTCATAAAACTGGTCAAGGTCAGACATGGCTGTCCCCACATGGTCCTTGCCCTTTTTACATCTACCTACAGCACAACCGCCACAATTAAATTCTGAAAAACTTTCAATGCTAAAACTCAAAAACACCAGATGGATTTAGAAATGTTGATTCTGACCCATATTTAAATACCTAACCTTCAACTTATAGCATACCCAAGCTTCTCAACCTTACACAAAGGAGGTACCAAGACAGATGTCACCTTCGGCCATACATACATACATAGAGACATACATACATTTCGCACATTTATGAAAATGGAATTATGCATCAAATGCTCTCATGCCATAAAACAATTAGATGAAACCAGACATCAGTTAACAGAAAGTACAGCTGCGAAATCTCAAAATATCTAGCGATTAAACAATACACTTTAAGTAACATAGGTAAGTCAAAGGAATCTTAAGAGAAATTAAAACAATTTTCAGTTAAATCAATACACATTTTTTCAAAATTTGCGTGATGCAGCTAAAGTAAGTACAGGGAAACTTGCAGCACTGGATGAATGACAAGAGACAACGACCTAGAGCTGATGGCCCGAGCTTCCACCTTATCGATGCTGCGCCATCGAGTCGGAACTAACTCAGCTGGCTCTCTAGTAGGTTTTCAGAGGCAGTAAACTGCAAAGGAGGAGAATGCCCATCTTTCTCCCAAGAAGGAACTGTTGGATTTGAAAAAATATAAGCAGAATAAAAGAAATAATAAAAATCTGAGCACAAGTCAAAGAAGTTGAGAACAGGAAACAAAATAACTGAACCCCAAAGGTGGTTCTTTGAAAAGATCAATATGCTTGATAAACTTCTTGCCAGGAAAACAAAGAAAGAGACAGAAGACACAAATTAAGATAAAAGCTGTGAAAGTGGCCTTATAAGTCGATAATCTGTCAGAGAAGGTGAGCTCAAGAACTTCCCACCAAAGAAAAGTGAGGGCAGAGCAGTGAAGCCTGCCAACTGTCGCAGGTGGAAACCAGGCAGGATGTGAAAGGTCTCTGACCCTCCTGTGTTCCTGCTCTCATAGGCTGCACAGTGCTGCGGTCAGGAAGGAGAGACCGTCACAATCATCACTGGATAACAAGGCAACAGGAAAGGAATACTAGAAACATACACTTGACAACTTAAACCAAATAGACCAAGTCTTCATTCTTCAAAGTCAACATTATTCCATCGCCAAGCAGACAAAGACTTCAGAGGAAGGAAATCAGACAGTCTCTCATAAAAACAGATAAAAAATCCTAACAAAGTATCAGCAAACCAAATGCAATAATGGTGAAAAGGATTCTATACTGTGCTGCAGCGAGTGAGAATTATCCCAGGACTTCAAGACTGTTTCTGTTTTTGGCAATTAACTCATCATAACAGCCTGATGAAGAAAAACAGAAAAAGCATTTGGCATCTTCACCTAATATCCATTCATGGAAAAAACTCTCAGCAGTCTCAGCAAAGCAGGGTCTTCCTCAACTTAATAAAGACCATCAACAAAACCCAAATCACTGACATTGTATTTAATGGTGAGAAAAGATCTTAAGCTCTAGTATAAATTACACTGACACACGTCAGTCACAAAAGACAACTACTGCATAAGACTCTTAATTATAAAAAACAAAGGAAAGGTCTACTCAGAATCAATCTTGGAAAGCTATTGGGGAGCGGAAAGGGGAGTAAAAATTAAGAAGCTGAGTGTAGGCAAAGGCAAACAAAATAAAGTTGATCAGATAGCATAATTAATTACATTAATTCAAGGCAATTAATATTGTAAAAGTTTATGAATAGTCGACTATATGAAAAATCAGAATGATGTGTACAGCTTCATTCAAATAAAAAAAGAAATTTATTTTTAAAAAAGTAGGGGGTGGTTTCCCCCTGGTCTCTCTCTCTCTCCAGATCAAGGAATCCCACCCGGGAACCCCCTTAAAAAAGCTGCTTAAAAAAAACAAAGAAAAAAAATGCTGCTTTAAGTTAGTTTGGCTTTTAAAAAAAATTTTTTTTTGAGGGTTTTTGTGTTTTTGCTGTTTTGTTTTTTTTTTAAAGGTAAGGTTAGTTTGCTTTCAGAAACTTAAAGAAACAAATGACATAATTTATATGAAAAGAATCGCAAATCCGAAGAGTACTATTACTACAAACTCCTATTAAAACCCACTTGGATATATTATTTGGAAGAAAGATTGCCATGTATGTTTTTACCAGAGAACCATAAGTACTTTCTTTCACTTATAAATCTGATTCACAAATGCTGTTCTTTTTTTTTTTTTATTTCTTGTGCGTGTACCGTCAAATCAGATCTGACTGGTACAGGAGGAAATTATCCCTCCTTCTCCGACAGAGCATCTGGTGAATTCGAACTGCGTACCTTTGGGGTTGCAGTACAGCTTCTTGCCACTAGGTCAGCAGAGCTCCCCACAAATGCTGTTCTACACAGGAAGGCAGAAAATGTAATTGCTTTTATTTTCTTGGGAGTTCTTGGTTTTCCTGTTTTCATTCTTTTTCCAAAACAATTCTCCTATATTCATCTACCCCAAATGAAATGGACCAGGTATGATTCTCTATCCACTAAGCTGCTGACTGAAGCTTGAGCAGAAAAGGCCCGTGAAGACGTTGCAGGTATGGGAGAACACGTGGATGCCATCTCTGGGAGGGGCAGATACTGGCTTTTCCCAACAAACTTTGGAAAATAAAGAGCCGGATCCTAGGATGAAGGAACAGCCTAGCCTAAGATAGACTCTAACGTCTATGCTAGGACGTTAAGAGTAAGTTACCTGAAATACTGATTGTCGGAGAGTTCCAAGTGTCTGTCTTTTATCAAAAGTCAAATTCCACATGCTTTCTGTTTGAGAAATTGCAGGGTGCAGAGCCCCATTGAAGAGACGATACCGTGGGCCCAGATGGAGATGCAGTTCAACGTGATTGTTTGCAGAGTCACATTCTGCTCTTTAAGAGAAGTATAAACAAATACATATATAGAAATACTGGTGCTTCATTGAAACCAAACATAAAGAAGCTTTCCATCTGCTAAGTAAAGAAGATCTCTGTCATGTTCCAAAAGAATTTTCATTCTTTCCATAAACTAGCAAGAATTTATTTCAAACGGTCACTGTGAATTTCAAGGAAAAACTTTTAGCAAGGTCAATACATTACTCTGAACAAATACTGACACTCAGACTCTTCCAGGCCTGAGATTAGTCATCAACAAAATACCAGAAATCTGCTCATATCATGTTTTAACACAAATAATGCACAAGTCATACGGGGTTTATCTGCAACCTCAATAGGTCCCTGTTTGTATTCCATGCCTGTGTAGGGTTTCCAGTGGACGTCACATAAGCTTGTATTCTTCTTAAGTTTAACTAGACTCCCTAAGGTTGCTGCTGGTATGTGCCTTCAAGTCGGAATTGATTCCTAACTGACCTTCCAATGGGTTTTCAGAGGTAGTAAATCACACTGGAGGAGACTGCCCATCTTTCTCCTGCGGAGCAGAAGGTGAACATGAACCGCAGGCCTCTGGGTCGTTGGCACGGGGTCTTCACCACTAGGCCACTAGAGCTCCCTAGAATCTCCTATAAAATACCTGAATTTACTTGTGAAGGTTACTATGTGTTAATGTGGCCATAATTATCAGTACAATGTAACTTGCTATGTATGGTAAATTCTAAGCCCTTTGATGTTAATAAAGCAGGATTAAAAAAAGATCTTTGAAAATATGATTAATCTCAGAAGTATGTCCTACATGGTATGTATGTTTGGACTCGTTTTCTGTCAGATCTACATCTGGTAAACTACTCAGTTCTCCAGACTTGAACTAGTGACCTGTCATCCTTGCTGACTCTGGGCTTGTCAGTCTCCAAACCTAGGCAACTGTAAACCTGCTTCCTATCAAAAAGACCTCTGGATGGCAGGCTCTGGAGCTGGTAGCCTCCAAAGCCAGCAGCCTGAGGCTCTGCCTGCCTGCCTGCTGACAACCTGGACCAGTTGTGAAAAGATTTGGGGTTAAGATCTAACACTAGGAATTCCATCACAGCCCTGACAAAGGGCAAATTTCCCGGGGGTGTAGCCTTGGTCATCGTGTGCCTCATTAGAAAGACAAGAAAAAAAGAACAGAAGGTTGGGGACTTCATACCATAAAGAAAGAAGACCAGGAGTGGAATTGCATCTTTCAGACCCCATCACCATGTTGGGAAGCTCCTGGACACTGGGTAAGGCTAAGACACTCCAATGCCAGGTCTACAGAGAAGGAAGGAAACAAGAACTTTCCTCTAGACTAGAGAGAGAAAGAGAGAGTGTGGGCTTTCCTGTGAGCCAGCACCCTGGATTTGGACTTCTGGTCTCCTCCACTCTAAGAGAATAAACTCTGTTCAAACCACCTCTGTGACATCTCTGTAAGAGCTGCAGTAGATACCTAAGACAGTTACCTTTCTGTTTGCAGTTTGATGTTGGCAGCATCCATTTCACTCAACAAATGACATGGAACCTTGTATCTTGGATTAGCTCGAGCTGTGGAGAAAATTTTTCATTAATGGGCTGACCAGTTTCTCCTGACCAGAACCTAATGAGTTGAATAGGCGGCCTGGAAAGTGAGGCACGGCTACGCCAAGAGCCTGGGAAGCTGCATCTAAGCAACTGTGTGAGCACACACTTCCTCAGGCCCAAGACTTTTCCACCTGAAAAATGAAAAGTTAGAGCCAAAGAGGGGTAAACGGTTCTTCAGGTCAAACTAGAAGAGTTCCATTTCTTTGACTCTCTTCAAATGTAATTTTTCAAAAGGAAATTCAGTATCTTCTTACTGAATACAATCACTGATCACTAGGGAAATTCTAGAAATTACTTTCACAAATAATATACAAGAAAGATACACTCTTACAAGAAACCACCACGGCTCAAATTTGGTATATAGACTTCTGATGTTTTTACCCACTTTTAACTGAATGGGCCAGTATACACACACACACT
Organism: Elephantulus edwardii; assembly: GCF_000299155.1. Classification (NCBI taxonomy): domain Eukaryota; kingdom Metazoa; phylum Chordata; class Mammalia; order Macroscelidea; family Macroscelididae; genus Elephantulus; species Elephantulus edwardii. The sequence goes on along the minus strand of NW_006399877.1, from coordinate 6,698,874 downwards.
TTTTAAAACAATTGGGATCATAGTTAACAAACTAAAAAACCAACAACAACAAATCCCCTGACCTAGTTTTTTGTTTCCTGTGTTAAGAGGGGCGAGTCCTCGGGGAAAAGCATGATGTCTGCAAAGGTGAAGGTCGGCCCAGGAGAGGAACAACTTCGATGGCACGGACTGACACACTGACTGCAGCCACAGGCTCAAGTGTGTCAGGGCTGACGAGGACACAGGACAAGGCTCAGATCTGTCAGTCATAGGGTCACTCTGAGTTGGACCCCACAGCACTGTGACTAGTTTTCTAAACACTTAAATCTTATGTGCTCTCATACCAACACCAACTCACAGCACCACCAGGAGACAGAGTGCAACTGCCCCCTGGTCTCCTGGGCTGTGCTTTTACAGGAGGGGATCACCAGGTCTCTGTCCTGCAAAGCCACGCTGGTGGGGCCACGGTGCTCACAGGTCCTTTAGTGGCTGAACACACTTTCCCAACGCACCATGGCATGGTTACCCATTAGACGCTGTTGTTGTTGCTGTTAAGTGCTGTCGAGTTGCAGGCGACTCATAGCGACCCTATGAAGGAGAGTCCTCAATGTTCGGGACCCATTAGATAAGCAGCATAATTAATCTAACAAGTCTCTTTTTGTTTCAAATTAGCCACTATTATTAATTTTCCTTTATGCCCTTCAAGGCAATGTACTACAGACATCTATGAACATAACTATTTGCATAAAACTGATTCTTTCAAGTTCGGAAAGGGGTGGGGTGGGGAAGAGAGGGGCTGGAAAAAAAAACCAACCAAAAAAACCCAACAAACTTTAGCTGCCACTGAGCTGACTTCGAAGCAGTGACCCTGTGACTATCAGATCTGAACCCCACCCTATCCTGTGTCAGACTCAGGATATTGCATTGGGAAAATTGCAGTCAAGAAACTCTTCAAAGGGCTTAAGAGCAAGCATATCAACTTAAAGATTAAGGTGTGCAAATATATGTATGTACAAATATACATAAAATATGAAGGAGTTATAGTTTAAATCGAGTAAATAAAATACTGGATTTAACAGAAAAATTTTTTTTTTCTATCAACCAATCAACTTTTCCATTTTATATATTCATTTACTATGCTCTATCTGAAAACCTGCTGTATTGTGAATGAAATTAAAAAAATCTACCTACATCAATCTCTACATTCATTTCTTATTTCCAGGCCCTGTTTCAATGACCTGATCACCTCTTTTTATCAAGTAATACCCTGCCTTCACTGCTATGGATTTATAAATCTTCTTACTGATAGAGCAAAATTTCCCTTAGCAGTCCTAATGGATTTCTGCAGGTGAGTAATTTTTGTCAAGTTCTGTTCCTTTACTACTCCTTCCCTGAAAAAGTCCATCAGGATTGAAGTAGATTTTTATGAAATTTATAAACTAGCCAGAACAGCTGCTTTGCACATTTTCTAGAATCCTGCTAAATTTCAATCTATCTAAATTCCTACTCCATCTGAAGATATTATTTTTCTGGGAATAATATATTCTTCAACTGTGAATTGTGTCTCACAATATTGTTATCTGCACCATCATTCTGCCCCACTCCTGGGAAACACAAAGCCCTTACCAGCCAATAGCACAGCATAGTTATGTAATTGTTCAATATTCAAAGAGTTTATTTCCTTTGATCCACAAGCAAATTACTAGAGGTTTCATTTTTATTCTTTATGAAAAATGGCCACTAATCTCTCATTCCTAATCACGGTAATTCAGAGTTTTCCTAGTTAGGATTTTTTTCTTAAATTTTTTTTATTTTATTATTTTTTGTGCATAGTACCGTCAAATCAGATCTGACTGGTACAGGAGGAGATTGTGATTGTTTTCTTTTTTCATTTGAGAGGAGATCAAAGTTGTGCCAGTAAGTTCATGTTAGTTGCTTGGTTCAAAAGCAATCGTTATTACAGGTCTCAGCCTTTAGCTTCTGTGGTATCAGTTCTCTTAGAAGGCTCAACATGGGAAGCTTCAGCGATATTTCACCTGTCCAGAGAATGGAAACCTGAATTTTCCCTCAAGCATTACCTTGAGGGGAGGAAGAAAATAAAAGACTACATTAAGAAGACTAAAGCCGCTGACAATTCAAAGGCAAACATGACTGTCCGCAGAATCAAGCCGATAGCAGGGCAATCAGAATCAGGTTTCCCAACACAATGAGAAAACATTATTTGACCCAAGACAACTCAATTTTCAAAGTCTAACTCTGTGTAGACATACTATATTTGTGTGTGTGTATATATATTTTACCTCGTAAGAATCAAGTATAAATATATGATCAATTCGTATGCCATGCAAACAATCTGAGAAGCTAGACTATATATAGAATGTGGCATCAAGATTGGAGACTTTGCAGCATGGCATGGCTCACAATCAACAAAGCAGTGCCATGTCTTTTTATTTATTTATTTTTTTAAGTTTTAATAATTTTAACGAGCATTTACAGAGACTTTGGATTTCCATTCATTCACTACTGTACTTCTCTCCCCGCCCAGCCCTCCCCCAATAAAAAAAAAAAGAAAAAAAAGGCTGGAGACTTATTAATAACCTGTAATATGCAGATGACATAACCTTGCTTGCAGAAAGAAAAGAAACTTTGAAGCACTTTACTATAGAAAATCAAAGACTACAGTTTTGAATATGGGTTACATCTCAACATCAAAAAAGCTAAAATCCTCACCATAAGATTAATCAACAACGAATGACCCACTGTCATGGGGTTAGAAAAGACGCACAGCTGAGCCTGCAGTAGGTTTTCAGAGGCTGTAAACAGCACAGGAGTAGACTGCCCATGTTTCTCTCGCAGAGCAGATTGTGGATTCAGAACAACTCGGGCTGGTAGCACAGTTCCTCAATTCCAAGGCCTGTAGAGCACCCTCAGTCCAATAAACAACATTAGGACAGATGAAGAACACACTGAAGCTGCCAGTGACGCATAACCAACATCCAAACAGCAGCAGTCAAGAATCGGAAAGACACTTGCACGGGGAAAATCAGCCGTCAAGGACTTCTCCAAAGTACTAAAGGGCAAAGAGAATTAGTTTAAAGACTAAGCTGTGCCTGATCCAAGCCCCAGTATTTTTAATGGCTTTGTGTGTAAGGGAAGGGTGGCCCGAATAAGAAGACCAAAGAAGAAACAATGCCTTTGAATTTGGGTGAAAGTACGGAATATTCCATGGACTGATGAATGACTAAACAGACCTGTTTTGGAGGAAAAGCAATAGGGTGCTCCGTAGAGGCAATGATCGAAACCTCCATCCCCACACTCAGGAAGGACCAGTCCTTGGGAAATCATGCTGGGAAAGGTAAAGGGACAGGAAAAGACAAGACAGCCTTTAAAGAAACAGACTGTCAGTGTCCCTGTGCCAATGGCCTCGAGCATAGCAGAGACTGTGAGGGAGGCACAGCGTATGACAAGGTTCAGATCTGTTGTTCCTAAGGTTGCTATGAGTTGCAGCTGATACAACGGCACCTAATAACAACAACAGGCAATTCTTATAAATGACAGATTGTTGGATCTCATTTGGTGTAGTCTTGTATTTTAAGAGTAAACGGTCTTTTAAAAAAAGGTAAATGAAAAAGTCTCATATATAACACTAGACATTTATCTTCTAAAGACAAGTGCTTACATTCTAAATAAATCAATAATAGACTTTAAAGCACTTTCATCTTTCCATACCTTCAGGGGGTCTCTGCAACTGGGATTTTCGATAAAACAACATATAGGCACTTTCTTTGCCCTGGAACTGCTGTTCAATATCCTTTTCCTCGATTGGCTGGACTCTGGAATCATTTATATCAAACCAGTGAGGGCAGGATGTGCTATCATTTAGTACTGGAGATTCTGAAGTCTTGAGAGGCGGTGGTTCATTCCTTCGGTGATCTGACTTGGGCTGCCGAGACCAACTCTTGGATAGACTAACCATATGTTCATCCGAACTGAGTACAAACATCTCAGAATGGAGCTGTAGGAACTACAGAGGCAAACACAACCCACACAACATTAAGGTCAGCAAACATTTGTCAATTACACAAGGTTAAAAAAAAGGTTCTCTTTTACCTTAATCTCTGGCCTGGACAGCTAAGAAGTATTTTTTGTGTGTGTACCGTCAAATCAGATCTGACTGGTACAGGAGGACACTGTTTCTCCTTCTCGAGCAGAGCATCTGGTGGATTCGAACTGTGCACCTCTGAACTTGCAGTTGCAGCTTCTTGCCACGAGGCCACCAGAGCTCGCCAAGAAGTAGTTCTTAGTCCAGTGACTGGTTCTTTCTCTTAAGGCTGAAATTAGCAGGCTGTGGGTTAATCCTGGCCTGCTGTCTGTTTCTGTATAGCCTTGAGCTCAGAATGGTCTTTACAGTTTTAAATGTGCTTCACCTCTCCCATGTCTCCACTAGTGAGTTTTTTTCTTTAAAACTTTAGTGTGAAATGGGTGGAAGTTTACACAGCAGATTAGTTTTCCATGAACACTTCATTTCATGACACTGACTCCAATACTGATAATGTAACATCAGTCCTCCCACTCTCCCCTTGTGTAACCCTTGTTGCTTTATAAACTTTGTCCTTGGCCAAATGCTGTCCATTAAATACTGAGTGCTTAAATGTCTACTATTTAAAAGGTTACATAAAAGATCGGGTTTTACTTCGTGGCCCACAAAGCTTGGAAGACAGCTATTTGTCCTATAAGAAAGCAATATAGTTCCTCACATGAATAGAAAAAGTCATGTCATCAAATCAAAAAAGACCCTGACAAAATGCAGCCTTTATTCAAGATCAATTGTTGGACCTGTTGTTCCTAAGGTTGTAGTGGCCTGCTCTATAGCACTGAACAATAATATTCAAGATAAGAACAATTAATCACTAAGGACTGAAAGGGAACTTCCTCAAACGATAAAGGATATTAAAAAAAACACACAACAAACACTGCCCAACCCCCAGCTAAAATATTTAAAAGTCAAATAGAGAAACTATAACCCAATTATTTTAGTTTTCTCTAATCCAATTATTTCAGATTATAAACTTTTGGGTGTGAATCCTGGGACAGCCCTTCTGCCTGCTGTGATTAGGAGTCCCCTTTTTTCTATTTATTCCTTGGCTCTATGAGAAGTGTGGTTACTGGCCTCAGGACCAACTTGGAGCTGACCCTCAAGGAGGTTTTCAAAGGCCGTAAGTAGCAAGAGAGGATATCAGCCATCTTTTTCCTGCAGCATAGCTGGTGGATTCAAACTGCCTGCCTTTGGGATGGAAGTGCAACTCCCTACCTACTAGGCTACTAGAGCTCCCTCTATGAGATTAAAGTTATTTAACAAATGCATTATAGCTGATAAAAACCCAATTTTATTTCAAGGTATTCTAAATGCCCTTCTGCAGCATTCATGTTACTAAGACCATAAGTGAAAACGTGTGGGGCCCAGGACTTCCTCAGGTGACCACAGACATTACCTTTTGCAGTGGTCCATGCTCTTTTCTGTACTTCTTGTTCCAGGATAGACCTGTTGTTTTTAAGAGCTTCTGGCCCAGCTGATCAAGAGGTATTAGATTACCTTCCTCCTTAAAGAAAGAACAGTCATTTAAAAACAATCTGAGGAGAAAGATTTCCAACAGTTAAGAGTTAACTAACGGGATTAAAGTTAATGAAATATGTTAATTAACTACAAACACATAAGTGGATTAATCATAATTATTCTAAAAGAAAGTGGACTGAGAAATCATGGTACATTCATACAATGGAATACTACACAGCACGCAGGAGCAATGATTTTGTAAATTACTATCTAACTTGCGAGAGACTGGAGAGCATTATGCTGAGTGAACTCAGTCCCACAAGGACAAATATTTAACAAGATCATTATTACAGAATGAGTATGAGGACCCACGAGTGTGCGCGTGTAGAAACAGAGGGATGAGGATGAGGGGGGAAGGGATTAATTACCAGGTTGTACAATTTGATGGAGGTGGGGTGGGTGAGGGAAATTGAAAGAATCTGGTGTGAAAAACAATGTATTCAAATTTTGTAAAGAAACTAGTATAAGAAAAAAAAGGTAGACTCAATCTTTCTATTTAGAAAATTTTAATCATGTCACTTTTATTCCCAATGCCAAAGTTTAGCTATTAAAGAGCAATAGTCAAAGAATACTTGGGCATTTAATGTATTCCTGATACTATGTGGACATTTTAGAAGAAATATTTTAAGTTAAAAAAAACATTCTTCCCTGAATGATTTGAAGTATTAACATTTATATGCAGGCAGGAGGGAAGTCGTCATAGATACATAAATAGTTAAAAGCACTCAGTCCACATCTGTGATTGTTTTTGTTAATGGCTGTTAAGCTGATTCTGACTCAGAGAGACCAGGTGTCTAATGGCAAAACTGTATCTACAGGGACTTCAAAACTGTGATCTTTTGCAAGCAGACCACCAAGTCTGTTTTCAGAGGGGCCTCTGAGTGGGTTTGAACCACTAATCTTTCAGCGAGTTGTCAAACACTGAAGCATCGGTACCACTCAGGGACTTTTAGGTCCCTAGTAAGCAGGAAAGTACTTTAGTAATGGATGAATGGAAAGAGAGCCTGCATCTTTATAATGGGTTACAGAAAACAACAATATCAGGAATAAAGAAACAGACAAAGCTTTAGGTCTCATAGTCATTAAAAGGACAATATAAGGAGAGCTTTGGAGGCCTAGTGGCAAGAAGCTACATTGCAATCTCAGAGGTATGCAGTTTGAATCCACCAGATGCTCTGCTGAAGACGGGGCAATCTCCTCCTGTACCAGTCAGATCCGATTTGACAGTACATACAAAAAAGAATTTAAAAAAAGGACAATATAGGAACATACTAAATTACTAAACAGTATGAGTAATCAATCACAATTCTCTTTTAAGTAGTAATAATAAGAACCAAGACAAGGACCCCTCAATCCCAACACACATATATCAGCCACGGGGAAAACCAAAGCAAAGACAGTTAGCAAGGTGCAGACAGGTAATCCTTGTTAGTCACAGTACCCATGTTCCATGAAGTCAAAGCCACACTCCATTAGCAAACACGGAACCACTTCTCCCTGGGAAGGCAGCTGTTTGGGCAGAGTCTGTAAAGTGGTGCTGTGAACCCAGAAGCCATGCCTTTCTGCTGGGCTGACTCCACCAGCAGGTCGGAGGGAGAAATCTCTCATGCAATCTGCAGCCTCAGAGAGTCAGAGTGGGGTCAGCCGTGAGTTGGCGCTAACATGACGGCAACATGCTCAGAGGGTTTTTGAGAAAATACCAGTTAGGTTCTTGTGAATTTTACTGAGGAGAATGACATATTCTTGTTTTATGTGTGCTTCAGATTAAAGACCCTTGTGGTTGTTCTTAGCTGCTGTCAAGCTGCCTCTGGCCCCTGGACTCCATGCACGAAGAGGAAAACGTCCCGCCCTGTGCCATCTCCAGGACTGGAGTGAGCTCGCAGACCGCTGTGCTCCATGGCTGATCTGTGCGAACAATGCCAGGCTGGGAACTCAGTGGGGCCTCTGCAGCAGCACGCAGCCGTCACGTGCTGCCAACGCACAGCGGCCCCACGGGACAGAGCACAAGGGGTCTCTAGGCCCAGGCGTCTACAGAGGGGTACACTGCCGGGCCTTTCCTCTCAAGGGGCTAACAGTGCATTAAAACAAAACTGCCAACCCTTCCGTTAGCAGGGAGTGCTTAACGACTGCATCACCAAGGTGCCTTCCTCAGCTTCACAGAAACACACCCCCCGCAGTGACGGACACGTGGGACACACCTCCAGTGAGTGGGACCTGCACACACGGTGCACGGGCAGAAGCTGAGCCTGGGTCTGGCCCATGGAAGGTGACAGACAGTTCTACCAAAGCTCATAAAGACATCTTAGCACAGACACAGAAAGCCTGCACCCCCATCTCCTCAACACACAGCACCTGTGATAAGATTGCTTGAAGAATCCTCAGTGGGTCATCAATCTCAGTTCCATTTGGAAGATCTTTCACATTTTCATCTGCCTTACTTTCTTTTTCCTAGAAAAGAAAAAGGTTTCTATTATCAATCCCTAAAAGGCAGTTAAAAAAAGAGCAATATCCATGTCACGAAGACTTCAAGATGGAGACCTGAGAGTCAAAAGGCAAAATAAATCCTTCCCACTGACGAAATTCTCACTCACAGTGGGCCTGTGACAGAAACCCGCCCAAGGGGCAGCCCCGGCCATCCACGTCCACCTTTCTCCTGTGGAACAGCTGGTAGATCTGAACTGCCAATCGCTCAGTTAGCAGCCAAATGTCTCATCCACTGTGCCACGAGGGTTCTGCTGACAGTCAAGACATCCTAACAATTGGTTGGGAATCAAACAGACCTGGCTCGGTTGAGTGATCTGGCACAAGCCACAATTTCTTTGGGGATTAACGATAAATTAGGTTTGTGAGGTAATACAAACTGTTCATACAATACACACAGCGGGTTCCAGCATTTTCTCCCTCATTTATCTGTACGTTACATGTTTTGATATGCTGTATTTTCATTATCATTCACTTAAAAATATTTGTTGGTCTTTATCTAACATGTTCTCCTTTAACTGTATAGTACCAATGATATAAGAACAATGACGGACAACTGTCAACCAAGAGTTAAGATTTTAAAATTCAAAGTACTGAAATTCCACTCTGTTTACCTTTAAATAAGTAAAAACAGTAAAGCCTGGCACATGTGCATGTCTATCTCCCCAACACAAACGATAGTTAACAGGAGACCCTTGGTGGGTAAGACACAGAAGATACCTGGACTAGTCTAGTAACTTACCTATGAATAACTGTTTCAAAGTAAAAAGGCGAAACTTTGACTTATATTTGTGCCTAAAAAAGCTTGTAAAGAGAAAATATGTAATAAAAGGCCATGTAGAACAATGAATGAATGAAAAGTCAACTGTTCTGTAAACTTTAATTAAAATAATAAAAATAAAAATAAAAAAGGCCAAAGATTATCCTCATCAAATGATAAACTTCTGAAAACCAATTCGTAAACTTACTTGAAAATGCCACTTTCCCAAATGATCCACATCTTTAATATATACATGGTAATGGCCTCCATAGCAGCCACCTTTGTGTATAATAACGGAGAAGAGGTCATACATGTATTCAGAGTCATCCAATTCACTCTAAAAGACAAAAGGACACAGCGCTGAGCACGCGCAGCTCTGCCGCCGGGCTCCCTAATGTGTGCTGTGCGTTTCCACTCTTGGTCCACCAGCCATTCCTTCCGTGAAGACTCACAGCCTCGGAGACCGACAGAGGCTCGCTATGAGCTGAAACCCACAGGAGCAGTGGGTTTGTGTTTCCTAACGTGGAGTTAAAGAGCAGCGTAGAAAACAAAAGAAAGGGGGAAAATGTCAACTAATGAAACTCTCAAGGCATTCTACTATCACTGTTACTTAAGAACAAATTAAAAGCAATTTAACTGACTTTCAAATCCTTCATTCTTAGATTGGCAGTTACTGATCTAGCATCACGGATACTTTTGCTCCTGACATAATGGGTAAAGTGCTTGGAAGCAGGAGTGGCATCCACTTCCTGAACAGCATGCCTCTGGAAACTCTATGAACTTTGAGAAACAATAGTTATCGAAAGGCTTCAGGTCTTTTGTTCATAGGGTCGCTATGAGTCGTGTTTGACTCCACGGCAATCAACAACAGTAACCAGAAGGTGAGAGGTCTGAGCCCACCAGCTACTCTACTGGAAAGAGGTCTCGCGGTCACAGCCTTGGAAACCACATGGCCAGTCCTACTGTGTCCTAGAGGGTCACTACGGACAGATCGGACTCAAGAGAAGTGAGTTACATTAAGATGCTTGAAAGATGTTTATTTAAATGCCCAAGGGAGGAAAAAGGGAAGCCTCAATCTTCTCAATTTGACGGTTTTGAACTCTATTGGTATAAATTCTCTTCTGACTTTGCAGTTTATCTAAGTTCAGTTCTCGTCAATAATGCTACAATTGACCATGGATTCCATTTAGAAGAATACCAACCATGTGGTAGAACGAGTATGCGGATTCAAGGGGGGAAGGAGAGAGGTGAAGATGGGGGACGGTGATAAGCATAGGGTCGTACAATTTGATTGGTGAAGGGAGGCAGAAGTGAAGGAAACGGGAAAGATCTGGTGTGGAAAAAAAATGTATACCAACTCTGTAAATAAACCAGTATTAAGAAAATAAGAGTACTAATTTTTTGAGAAATGTATCTGCTTAAACACCATACTGTTTTTTACACACTATGCTTTTAAGTGGGCAACATTTTAAAAATGTCTTTCAGAAAAAAGGCAAAAGAGATGCACATGAAAATGCAAAGTGACATTATTTTCTTTCATTAATAGAGACGTTTAGAAGTAAAATGTATGTGTTTTCTGGATTAAGTGCTCACAGTTTTACTTATTTAAAACAGGTGAAAACCATGTGACAATGAAATTTAATGAGCCCAAACCCCAGAACCTGCCGCTGCCAGAGTGATTCTGACCAACGGCAGCCTCCACTGGGTCACGGAAGCGGGAAATCTTTCTGAGAGGAGACTGTTATCTCTCTCCTGAGGAGCAGCTAGGTTTGAACTGCAGACCGTTTGATTAGCTGACCAACACACTGCCCACCATGACACCAAAGCGTCTCTAACAGGCTCCTCCCCATAATAAAAAATCCCCCAACTCAAAGTGCTCCCTTGCCAGGTGAGAAACCCACTGATAAAGAGCTGAGAATCAGGTCAACAAAAGAGTCAATCTTGGGAGAGAAGAATACCAAGTAGCAAAGTTCAAACCTGTTCACAAAAAGGCTTGAGATCAATCCGGAGAGGGAATGTGTAGCAGCTAGTCTCCTTGTAGCGTTCACACTTTACAAAATCAAAATTAAATCTTAGTAATGAAACAGTCAGGAAGGGAGGCAGTTTCCGTAATTTGGCCGACTGTTAAAAGAAAAAGTTAAAAAATGGTTTCAGAATGTAAGTCACACCAAAGAATATATTATGTTTTCTTATGATAAGAAATGTATGACACAGTTTTAAGAGAAATGCCTTAAGATACATAACCTCATTACACCAGGGATTCAATATAGCTTTTGATAAAAATTTACCTATTTTATTAGGCAAAGGTGGCAACACTGATAGATGCTTGCAGTCAAAAACTACCACCCAGTGTTACTGCTTCTGTCCTAAAATGCTATTTGATGGGCATGTCAGAGGGGTGCTCCTTGCTCTGTCCTTTCCTGCCCTCTCTAGTCCTCCCCTTATTACCCTGGAACCACCACCTGAGCCATCAAAGTGGAGCTCTTTTCATTTACCCAAGAACTGGTGCTCTCAAGCTGGGATTCAGAAACTTGCTTCAAAGATCTGAGCCCTTGAAATCACAGGAAATTTTATGCATGCCTAAGGAGATGTTCTCAGCTTTCACTGAACTCTCCAAAGGTTACAAATCCCGACTGGGGTTTTACAGTCATTGATCTTAATTTTAAAAGTAGTTATCAAGATTTTTTTTTTTACTTATTGCAGAATTTTTTTTTCTCATCTTGCTTAATACAAGTTGTCCTGCCTGAACTAGGCAAGGATGCCCACTATCACCTTTTTCATTCAATATTGTTTTGGAAGTCTTAGCAATAGCAATAAGACAAGAGAAGGGAATAAAAGGTATCCAAATAGGCAACGAGGAGGTAAAATTATCCCTTTA
>NW_006399877.1:6664252-6684927 GCF_000299155.1 Elephantulus edwardii | reverse complement strand
AACTGGGGAGGAGAGTAGAGAGAATGGTGCAGCAATGAAGGAATGAAAACCCAAAATCCCTGTAAATGTTCATTAAAACTAATAAAATTTAATAATAAAAAACAAAAAAACAATTGTCCTGCCTGGGCTTTAAAAGAAAACATTAAATTAAGCTGCTTAATACTTGAGGGTCAATCAACTATCTTGGATTAACAGGTTAAGACTATTGGAGAAATTAATATTATCATTTGTATTTAATGTTTCTAAATATATATATATAATATTCCCCCCCCAGAAATCAGTAAGACAGGAGAGGTAAAGCTGAAGAGAAACAACAGCAACATAAAAAGGCACTATTCAGGGGGGGTGGGGATGGGTAGGGAGAAAAATTCAACAATGAATGACTAGAAACCCTAAGTCTCTGTAAACTTTCATTAAAATTAATTAAAAAAATACTAAAAAAGGGCACTATTTATTCTAAAATAAGCTTTAAAAAGGTATCTTAAAAAAACACCTGAGTAGGCTGTGTAAGAGGGGCAAGCTAAGGATAGAAAGCTCTGCATTTAGATGACCAAACCCTACACTTACCACGGGGGTACAGGATATTCCAAGTGCAACAGAATGGGGTTTATAAAGATCAAAAATAACCAAGACAAATGTTTTCTACCCAACAAGTATTAAGCTAGTGATGATATAAAAGATGAAATAGAAAAGAACTGCTTTGCAAAACAAAAACAAAAAAAACCCCAAAACCAGAGAACAACTGCTTAGTTTAACAGAAAATTTTTGTCTTACATGCAAATTTAGTTCAATCAAAAAGAAAAGATTATGTAGGTATCTTTATGACTTTTCCAGTCTCGAAAGTTGATTAGATTTTTATTATGACACAAAACGTAAGGAACACATAACCAGGCAAATAACAGATGTCTCTTTTCAGGCTTTTTAGAGGCAAGCAAAGGCTGAATGGAAGCACAGATCAAAAAGGGCAAGGTTCACCTTCATTTTAAATCCTATTGTGAAAACTCCAGTCTTAGAACCTCTTGCTCACAACCTTCAGGATGCAAAATCAACACTGTATGCGATCATAGTACACATTCACTTTGTTGGTTGGAAAACTCAGTTAAGTATCAGCTGTAGGCACTGTACAAAGTTGTTCTTAGGTGCCATAGAGTTGAATATGACTCACAGTGACTGTCTGAACAGCACACGTAAACCTTGTCTTACACTGTGTCATCTTCATCATTTCTGACATATTTGGGCCACTGCTGTAGTCACTATTCAGTCTGTCTGGATGAGAGTCCTCTCTTCCGCTGACACTCCACTTCTCCAAGCACAATGTCCCTCTCAAGGAATAGCCTCTCCTAACAACATGCCCAAAGTATGCGAGACGAAGCTGCATCTTCTTTGCCTCCAAAGACCATTCTGGCTATACCTTTTCCAAGATATATCTGTTTTTTCTTTCAGCAGTCCATGGGACATTCAGTGCTCTTCCCGAACATCACAGCTCAAAGACCTCAATTCTTCTATCATCCTTATTACTGTCCAGCTTTCAGAGGCATAGCTAGTAACCAAAGAGCATCACCTGAATGAGGTGCACCTCAGTCTGTGAACTGGCATCACTGGTCCTCAGTAATCTGGAGAGGTCCCTGACTGCAGACTGTCCTAATGTCTCCTGCTCTTTGATCAAATGCAGCAAGCACTTCAAGTCTTCTTCACTTTTAACAAGTAAGGCTGTGCCATTTGCAAGAAAAGGAATTGTGCTGTCAACTCAAAATTACGTGGCTCCAATCTACCAGCTGCTCTACAGGAGAAAGATGGGCAGTCTCTTCGTATGTCATTTACTGCCTGTCCAAACCCTAAGGTTAGCTTTGGGTCGGTTCTGAACTTGATGGTAAATAATAACATGTCCCACGTAAAGGTTAAGACAGTGCTCAATTTCACCAAGCATGCTGAGTGCAAGTTTACAAAGTTTATGAACAGCCTATCCCATCCTTAACCTGAACAGGATAATTACTTGTGCAGATAATAATAATGGTAGTTGTGTTGATTCTGAATTGGTCACAGATAAAAGGAGTTGAGAAAGAAGGCCAGAGATAGCAAATCCAAGCCAGAGGAATGGGAAAATAGCATCAATAAATCTAGATGCAAGCAGCTATTTGCATGCACACACAATTATAAATTTAAAGATTAACTGTAATTATTAGTGTGCAACCCATGGGGCTTCCAACTAAAAGGTCAGGAGTTCTAAAACATCAGCTACTCTTCAAGGAAAAAGATGGCTGGTCTCCCCCTGTAAAGGTTCACAGCCTTGAAGACCACACAGAGAGCAGTCACGAGTCAGAAATGACTCAAGGACGATGGGTTTGGCAATGTAATGATTCTAAAGGTTTTGGTGAAAACTGCAAAAATACATTAAAAAAACAAATCCACAGTGAAAAACCACACAGATGACAGAACAGTGAGAAAGGCAGGCAGGCAATTGGGTGCTAGAAGATGAAAGGAAAAAAATCTCCACAAAATGCTTCCCTGAAATCTGTTCTCCACAGGGAGTTAGTGAGTCCCTACAGGTAAGGACGAGCCAGTCAGTCACCGTGGAGCCACAGGGCTGGGCTAGCAGAGCACTGAGACCTCACAGCTACACCGAGGGAAGCATCACCTGGCCAGACAGGTCTTGAGAAGTGCCAAGGCACTGACTGAGCCATCACTGCCACAAGACAAAGGTCGGCTGTGCAGTCAGGGCCTTCCTCCCACTTCTCTTCTCCTCTTTGCTGGATTGTGAATTTTAAGTATTGAACGGCTAGATGCATGAAGGGGATGAATTACACTGAGAAATGTCAGAGTTCTACATCTACTGACTGATCTCTCATCCTTTTGTATACTGGTTCTCACAAAGAAAAGGCGATAGGTTGTTTAAAGTCTCGTGGTCCTTCATCCTATGTTTCGCTTTGTCACACAAAAAAGAAAATTACTTACTATGTAAAGCCCCTTGATCAGTGAGGTAATGAGGGGACGAGGAAAGGGCCTATGGATTTACTAGAGCAAAAGAGGATGTACAATAATATTGTAAGTTAATAGCATATTAAAGAATATGAAAAAAGGCCATCCAGGTTCCAGCAGCGGGGGAAAAGGAAAGCTGCACAATCTCCCTGGCTGGCAGAAACAAGATCAGTCTTCTTGAGAACAGGGAAAAGTCTATTTTAAAAAGGCAAACTTAGACATGTGGGTGGCAGTAGACTTTTCCTAGGAGAGGAGGCGGTTGAGAGGAAAAACTGTTGGGATAAAAGCTCTAAAATCTTTAATTGTTAAAATTTACCACAGAGATAGGCATAAGAGAAAAGTCTTCAATGCCCAGTGTTAATCCTAATGGTGTTCAGGACTCGTGTATATTCTCTGCAGATCGCACAAGCTGCCTCCCTGGACAGATCTTCTCACTGCTCTGCACTTAGCAGGAGCACCAGGTGGGCATCCTGGACAAGGCAGTGCACCCATCTTTACCTTCACTGCTTGAACCAGCCGATCACAAGTCCCACAGTGGTATAAGTTGTCACAGTCAAAAACTTCCTCTTCCACATACATGTTCCAAAGTGCATCTTCCAAACCGGACAGGTTTTTAACCGTTACTGTCAGATCTAAGAAGTCTTCCTAAAATATCAATAATATTTCAATATCAATAGATAGTAAAAAAAAGAAGTTCACAAACACATTATCAAGTCCTATTTATACTGAGAATAATCAGATCCCCCCACCCCTTAAACATAGTACATAGGAAGGTAGAGCTCTATTGCCCAGGCATTATGAAATTCATAATACTGAATTATCCTTCTTTATAAGTCAAACTATGATTTATCTTAAAACTGTTATCAGAAAACAACCAGTTCATAAAGAAGTAACTTTATTATGGGTACAATAAAGTCTATCAGGAAATAAAACAAATCACTGACTCTAATCTAGACTGAGACCTGCAGGTGAGCAAAGTTCACCAGCACCATCTTAGCCTCTAGGCTAGAAGGTGAAGCAGGCTGGGAAGGCAGGGCAGGATGAAATTTTCTAACTAAACTCCATTATTTTGCTGCTTCATTTGCTAGGGTTGCTTTACGACCCTTCCAGGGAGTTATAAGAAAAAAAGTATTTTGACTAGTATAAAAAAAAATATTTCTATGAAAATTAAGAGGAGGGTGGGTATGTTAGAAAGAAAGTCTTACCAGTTTTAACTACATTTTAATTACAACATATTTCGAGTAATAACCATGTAAAATTCCACATACTTAAATCATACTTAAAGTTCTATTTACCTGTGTATCAGCATTATTTTAAGAGATAATAGAGACTATAAAGTAGTAAGACATTAGTTAATTCTGGGAGCTTTGGTGGCATAGTGGGTAAGGAACTGTGCTGCCAACCCAAAGGCACAAAGTTTGAATCTGCTAGCTGCTTTGCGGGAAAAAGATGGACATTCTTCTTCCATGCAATTTAGAGCCTCGGAACACCTTTAAGGGAGCTCTGGTGGCCTAGTGGCAAGAAGGTATGCTGCAATCTCAAAGGAAAGTGGTTCGAGGCCACTGGCTGTTCTGCAGGAGAAGGATGGGCAATCCCCCCCCCATGTGATTTAGCCTCCTCTGAACACCCACTGGAGGGTTAACTACAGGTTGGTTCCAACTTGATGGTACACAACAAAGAAGGCTGAAAAAAAATCTATTTGCCCAGACAATAAGGGTTTAGAGCTGTTTTTCATTCCTAACTATTTCTTTTAAAAGAAAATGGAGGCGCCGCCAGCGGATCCTGGGATGTGGATACCGGGGTTCCTGGTATCTGGCAGCCCGGGGGCCCAAGGCCGGGAACGGGGTTGGGGCCAATGCCACTGCCAAGAAGAAACTTGCTTCGGCCAAGTATAAGGAACAAGGAACTGTGTTGGCCGAGGGTCAGTTGGCCCAGAGGTCCAAACAGTTGGATGTGTTCAAGACAAACCTGGAGGAGTTTGGCAGCAAACATAAGCAGGAGGTCCACAAGAATGCTGAGTTCCGAGTGCAGTTCCAGGACACGTGTGCCACCACTGGGGTGGGTCCTTTGGCCTCTGGAAAAGGATTTTGGTCTGAAATGCTAGGTGTGGGGGACTTCTACTCTGAGCTGGGTGTCCAGATTATTGAAGTGTGCCTGGCCCCGAAGCACTGAAATGGAGATCTGAAAACTCTAGAGGAACTACATCAACAAATGTTAAAAGGAAGGGGTAAGTTCACCCAGGATGTCAGCCAAAACATGGCTACGTGACTGTCAGTGAAATCAAAACCAGTCTTAAATGGGAGACAGAGCGAGAGTGCAAGTGCTGGAGCCCCTGCTGAAGGAAGGGCTGGCCTGAGGGGAACTGCAAGCTCCCAGGGAGGCCCACGACTGGCTGCCAGCTCTCTTCACTGATCTCGACGCTCACGAGATCGCAGCTGAGGAGGCCAGAGAAGCCCTTCCCTGACGGGCAGGTGTGGGAGTCAGCAGGCAAGGAAAAGAGGGAAAAGCTATCGGTGAATAAAACCCGAATAATTTTTGGTTTTGTTTTTTTTTTTTTAAAAAAAAACGGAAATCCAAAGAGAAGAAATACATATACTCCATAAAAGCAATTAACTCATAACATTTGGACAATGGCTATTAATATTTTTCTATATCTAACAGAATAAAAGAAAGTTTCAAGAATGACTACGCTGTAAGGAACTCATGTGCTGGACAGGATCTGTAGCACAAGGAGAAATTATTAAAGTCCCATGAGTAAATTTCTAATATCTAATTTCACTTCAGTCAACTGAGCAATGTAAGTCATTAGCAAGAACTGGAGGTTACACACGTTATAAACACGGTTTACAATAGCTCTTGTAAGTATACACATAGATACGATGTTTGTGAAGGATATTAATAAACTAAATCAATACTCACAGATGCTGATCATGTCAAACATGCTTCAGTATTCTCTATTACTTCCTTAACTAATATCCTGACCACCAGCACTGACCATGTCAGCTTCTCTCACAAAGCCACTGTCCTTTATTTTCCAAACATCAAAGTACTGAGTAAAAGATTGAAGGTATCTGCTTCTCTCAAGAAGTATGGATTACAAACAGACAACTTAGATGCAGTTAAAGCAGCAGCAAAACAATGACAAAATGATCTCCAGCAATAGTTTAATTCTCACGTAGTTTGACTGGTCATAACCTTAATCACACGAACTGTGCACCAGGCCTTCTACTGAAATGCTCCTGCACACACACCTGCTTTTCACTGATGTTCTTGCAGTCCTTACAAACGATCTGGTTGACAATGATTCCGTGATACAGGCGATTAATGAGGTCATGGCCCGAGGTCCCAACTAAAGACGTTTCCAAGGCACTGAAGAGAATTCGGTTTAGTTCCTGCACATCATGTTGCCGCATTTCCTGTAAAACAGGTTCACTTTCACATGTCATTTTTGTACTTAATTTGAAAAATAATCCTAGTTAAAAACAAAACCAAACCCTGCAAGACTTCTCAAGAAATGTGAAGGTGTGCCTTGAGAGATGCAAGGAGAGTTCAAAACCAGCTGAGAGCACGTTAACACTCGAGATCACTACCTACTGTTGTTTACATCACAAAATGAATGTGTTTTCAGCATGGACACGCATTTGTTTTTGAGGACAATGCGCCGAGGCAATGCCACTGCAAGAGGAAGAGAGGGGCAGACGGCAGGACAGCCCAGCCTCACCGGGTGGCTGAGTGTGAACAGATCACACCTGGATCCAAGTACTGGTGAACGGAGAATCCCCCACAGCCTCCAAAAACTAGAATTCACCCAAGTGCAGACCAACCAAAGCAAAGCCGGAACAGTGCTGAGAAAATTTCCTGATGGAATGTGCTTCTTTATGTGGGTCACGTAACTGCCTTGAACAAACTGCGGCGCTCCTGGAGAGTGACTTAAATCAGAGCCCAGGGACACACCAGCGTGGAGGAGGACAGGACAGACCAGACCATGAAGAACAGAGAAGATGCTGTATTGTGGAGTAGAACCGACACATAGCTGATCCTCCAGCAGGTTTTCCAAGGCAGTAAATCACACAGGAGGAGCCTGCCCATCTTTCCTCAAAGCTGGTGAGGAAATTGACAAGAATGGGAGGGTCATGGAGACAGGTGGGAGGAGTGAGTGTTACGTAGAGACTATGAAATAGAGAAGAAAAATGGCTCTGGACTTGGCAACATGGATATCAGCAGAATGTTAACATGAAAAGGGAGAAAGGAGGTAGAGAAACCAATGAAATGTGCAGAAACAGCCATAAAGAGGGAATACAAAATGAGGCTGGAGTTAACAGCAGATAAAGTAAATTAAAATTGGAGCAAGACATAGGACTTAAGATGTCTTTCCCCATCAACATCTAAGGCATTAGAGGATGTAGGTCTGGCCAGTACTGACCCTGACAGCATAGAAAATGCACAAGTTTTCAACTGTTTCTGAACAATCCTAAATCTGGTTAAAGTGTTTTCAAAATCCACTTCTATCACTTTAGAGCTATTCCTAAAAAGCTTCTTGCAAGATTTTATTTAAATTTTTAAAGCCCTTTTTTATTTTAAGTATGAAGGCAGTACACCTTACTGGAAGGTCATGGGCAAAATCAAAAGGAAATCCACCCATTTGATAAATGGATTTTAAAAATGTTGTTAGATGCTGTTGAGTACAACTCATGGTGACCCTATGACCAACAGATCTGGACCCTGTCCTGTCCTGTGCCTTCCTCATAATCTGACACCTGAGACCATTGCTGTAGTCTATTGTCCTTCACCACCCCTCCACCTTTCCAAGCACATGATGTTCCTCTCCAAGAAACATCTCCTGGCAACATGCCCAAAGTGAAATGAAGCTTTATCATCTTTGCCTCCAAGGAGCATTGTTGGCTTCACCTTCTCCAAGACACATCTGTTTGTTCTTTTGGAAGTGCATGGGATATTTAGCACTCTTCTCCAACACCAAAGCTCAAAGGCATCAATAATTCTTCTGTCATCTTTATTCAGCTATTAGATACAGAGCAAGTGATTAAAAAGACTGGGGCCTAGATCACAGGGGCACCTTAGTCCCCAAACTGACATCACTACTCCTCAATAATCTGGAGACATACCTGACTGCAGACTTTCCCAGTGCACTGTCTCCCGATTTCCTGCCTGCTGGTATCAAGAGTATTGATTGTGGATCAAAGAAAGATAAAGCTGTTGACAATTTCAATCTTTTCTCCATCTATCACAATGTAGCTTGACAGCAGTGAGAATTTTTGTTTCCATAACATTGAGATACAATCCACATTGAAGGCTGTAATGTCTGATCTTGTGTAGCAAGCACTTCAAATCCTCACTTTCAGCAAGTAAGGGTCTGTCATCTGCATACTGAAGATGACTGATGTCTTCTGACCATGATGCTACAAATTCTTCATGGAGTCCAGCTCCTTGAATAACTTCTTCAGAATACAGATTGAACAGGTATGGAGAAAAGATACAACCCTGATGCACAACCTTCTTAATTTTAAATCTTGTAGTGTTTGTTGTTCCCTTGCTCTATTTGCACAATAGCCTCTTGGTCTAGGTATACATTACACATGAGCACAAGTAAATATTCTGAGACTTCCATTCTTCACAAGACTAGTTATATTTTGTTATGGTCTACAAAGTAGTAGATCTACCTAGCAGAACATTACCTGGCAATAAATGAGAATGAAATATTGAAACAATGCTACAACATGGCTAAACTTTGAACACATTATACTAAGTGAAAGAAGTCAATCACAAAAGATCAGATATTACATAAAAATTCTATTCAAATGTAATGAACAGGAAAATCTATAGAAAAAAAGCAGAAGAGTGCTAAAGAGCAAGGATATTTAAGACTAAAGTGTGCCTGATTCAGCCCATGGTATTTTTAACTGCTTCAAAAGCATGTCACAGCTGGACAATGAGAAAGGAAGACTGAATGAAGAACTGATGCCTTTGAGCTGTGGTGCTAGTGAAGAGTACCAATATTCTACCAAATGCCAAAAGAGCAACACAGCTAAGAAGCAGGGCAACTAGGGTACTTCTTTCACGCAAGCATAATTAGACGTGGTCTCAAGTGTTCTGAGCATATTGCCAGGAGGGGCTAGTCCCTGGGAAAGTATAGCATGTGGAAAGGTAGAGGGTCAGAAGAGAGGAAGATTATCAACAAGACGGATTGACCTGTAACAACAGACTTAAGCATAACAGAAATTGGGAGGAAGTAGCAGGATTGGACAAGGTTTTGGTCTGTTTTATCTGGGGTCACTGAGTCAGAATTGACTTGATGGTCCCTATGAACAACATTTACCAGGAGCTCATGAGAGGTGAGATTAGGGGAAATCACTAACTTCCACTGCTGTTGAGTTGAAAGTGACTCACAGCCGACCCTCCAGCGGGTTTTGAGAGGTTGTCAATCACAGGGAAGGAGAATGCCCATCTTTCTCCCTCTGAACTCCTGGAGGATTTGAACCACCGGCCTTTCTAAAACTGGTTAAGATGGTAGTTATGCAACCCTGTAACTATAATAAAAGCAAATTAAATTTGCATACTTTAAAAGTTTCATGGCATATGAATTCTGATTCAAAAAAAAGGTTACTAAAGGAAGAAAAAAAGGAATTCTCCACAAGCACTTGCCCCACAGAAGAATTTGAATTTGGTAAGCACTCTTTAGAAGATATATTCCCATTTTCCCTTCAGAGCCCTTCATTTGTTAACTACATAGATCGCAAAATCAAAGACTCTTCCGGGAGCAGAGTTGAGCGTTGACTGCTGGAGGCAACAAGCTGTGACAGTCTCCCATACCTTTGCACAATACAGATACTCCAGAAAAGGGGGTACTGCTGGTTTGACTGGTTCTGTGGACTCGTTAGTACTGATAAGCACTCCCTTGCTTGCAGTAAATGGACATAACTGAGTACCTTTTCAGAACTCCACAGAAAGACGAGCTAACGTACCCACAAAGAGTACCCGGGAAAACTAGGAAGAAGGTGAGACCAGGAAAGATGAGAAGGCCTGGCAAGACCACTGTTCTGCTTGAAGCAAATGTCCCAAACAGAACCCCCAGACAGAAACCAAAAGTGCATCACAAGAGAAGATGGGATCTTAAAAAAATCAGCTGTCATTTATTTGTCCCAGTATTATTGTTAAGTCAAAGAATAAAAGGCTCATTACTAGTCTGCTGTGTTAAAAGGCAAGCAATTTCCATGTAATACTTGCTGTGTCTGAATTAAAAGATTCATAAAAACCAGCGCTCATTACTGTTCTGTATCCACACCTGTCTCCTCATTTAGCATCACAGCAATTGACCACAGCAAGTGTCTGAAAACAGCAATTTTAGTTTGTAAAATTTTAACAGAAGTAAACATGTATCCATTATCTGGAGACACTGAGATGAAATTAGAGGAAGTGAATTAATGACAGATTAGACCAATATTTCCTTGTTCCTTTGTTGTTGTTGTTATTGCCTTTGAGTCAAGCACAACTCATAGCGACCCTATGAACAAAAGGCTTGAAGCCCCTCTACAACTATTGACATTTAACAAAGTTCACAGGTTTTCCGGAGGCATGTTATTTAGGAAGTGGATGCCACTCCTGCTTCCAACCTGTTACAGCACATTATTATGTGTTACTGAGTCATCTGCGATGTATAGTGACCCCATGTACAGCAGCTCTGAACCCTTTCCTGTCCTGAGCCAGTCTCACTAACCCCAACACACCAACTGCCATCGTCCCAGTTACTGTATCAATCCATCTCATCCTGGGTCTCCGTCTCCTCTTCCTTTACTGCTTGGCATTACCCCTTTGAGCAGCTCTTTTTCGTACCTCATTGCTTGTCCAGCCAAAGCTGTCAGTGAGGTCTTCCGTGGATGCAGCCTGCTGGTCCAAGAGCAGAAGCTGAGCAAACAGCCGCTGTAGCTGTAAAGGGATGATTCGAACCTGAGTGGGAAACAAAAGCGTTTCTAAGTGAAGATCGTTAAACGCTGATTACAGCTTTTAAAAAGAACTGCATACTTGCCTCATGTCGCCTATGTTCATTCAGTTCACGTGGGAAAACAATCATAAATATCCTAGTATTATTATAATGAAAACTTTTGGTTTTCTTTGAAGAGTCTATTTCAGTCCCAAAGGTCATAGTTTTCTAGGGTTTCCTACTTTGGCATAGTTCAGATTAGTCTTAAAATTAAAACAAAATGTAATAAACCACCCAAATTATAGACTGACAGTAATTTAAATCTCTAATTGTTCTTTCCTCCTCTAAACTATCTCAGATTCCCTCCTAATGCAGGATTCCCCAGGCATAAATAAGTCTCACTCTGCAGTTCTAACAGGTGGGTGGGTTGCCTTCTGCCCTGCTCGTGTTTGGGCTCCTCTGGGTCTGCTCCTCCTGTGTGCTCAGGGGGTAAGGGAGTCATGCAGGCTGGGAGCAGAGGGCCAGGCTGGGGAGGGAGTCATGCAGGCTGGGGAGGGAGTCAGGCAGGCTGGGGGCGGAGGGCCAGGCTGGGCAGTGCTGCTCCAAGTCTGGTCATGGACTGGACTAAATAAAAGTAACCTTAGCAACTTCTACTCTGAGAAACTTTTACAACTATCTGACATTTCTGTCACATTTTTAAATCCAATTACAGAAGTTTTTAGCCTCAAGAGTTTGGGAATTAAAACAAATATATGAATAAACTTGGCCTTTGCTATACAGATGATTTAAGCAGGCTCCGTGCTGGAGTTAAGAGGTTTCTGAATCATTTTTAAACAGAAGACCATGATTTTATACAGGGTCTGAATTTTAAATATAATATCATTACAGTGGCATATAATATATTCATTTCTTTACTCAGTTTAGAATTCTAATACTGAAAAAAAAATCTCTCCTTTTGTTGTTGCATAGAAGTGCATTCAGGTGTGTTTTTTTTTTTTAGCGGCTAGTGCAGATGATTTATAAGTGTATCTGTATCATCAGAGGAAAAAGTGATCACAGTGGGAAGTGAGGTATATTTATATGGCAGCTGTTGTTAGGTGCCACAGAGCAAGTCTGACTCACAGTGACCAAGGACAATGGAGCTGAACCCTGCTCTAGCCTGTGCCATCCTCATCTTTTCTGATGAACTTGAGCCCACTGCTGCAGTCACGGTGCCAATTCATTTCGCTGAGGGTTTTTCCACGCTTTCACTGACCCTCCACCTTTCCAAGAATAATGTTCTTTCCCAAGGACTGGTCCTTCTTAATGATATGCCAAGAATATGAGATGAAAATTCACCCTTTTTGCCCCCAAGAAGCATCATAGCTGTACCTTCTCCAGGACATATTTTTTTCATGTTTCATAAGAAGTGTTTGTTCTTTTGGAAGTCAGGGGATACTCAATACCCTTCTCCAACCCTAAAATTAAAAGACATCAATTCTCCTTCTGTCATCCTTAGTCAATGTCCAACTCTCAGATGCACAGGAAGCAAATGAAAAGTCCACGGCTTCAATCTGCTGTACCTTGGTCCTAAACCTGGCATTCCTGCCCCTTAGCGCCCTGAGAGGTTCTGGAAAGCAGTTCTTCCAATGCAACCTTTTTTGATTGCTGGTACCAAGGGTGTAGAATCCAAAAAAAAAATGAATTTGGTAATTTCAATCTTTTCTTCATCTATCATGCTGACTAATGGTTCAAGTGGTAAAGGATTTTTGTCTTCTTGATGTTGAGATGCGATCCATATTGAAGGCTGGAGTCTTTGATCTCATCTTAGGTCTCCCTCACTTTCAGCAAGGTGTGTCATCCACAATGCGGGTGGTTGCTTAATCTTCCTCTAACCCTGATGCCACACTGTTTTTCATAAAGTTCAGCCTCTTGAATGAGTTGGTCACCATAAAGACTGAGTAGATAAACAACAGTCACACACACACACCTTTCTTGATTTTAAACCATGCAGTGTTCCCTTGCTCTATTTTAATAATAGCTTCTTGGTCTAAGTATAGATTTTGCATAAGCTCAATTAATTATCCTTCTTAATGTTAGCTACAGTTTGTTATAATCTAAACGTTAAATGTTTTTGCAATGTTAATAAAAAAAAAGACATCCTTCTGGTATTCTCTGCTTTTAGTCAGGATCCATCTGATATCAGCTGGTGCTATGGCCTCTTCTAAATCCATCTTGAATTTCCGGCAATTCTCTATGTTCTGTTCTAGTCACTGTAAAATAATCGTCACCAAGACTTTACTTGCATGTTAATTAATATTGCTAATATTAATACTGAAGAGCAATGATGTCACTCTGGAGACTAAGGTGCATCTGATACAGGTTATGGTCTTTGCAATCACTTGTAATGCATCAGAGAGTTGGACAATGACTAGGAAGGACAGAAGGAGAATTGATGCCTTTGAGCTGTGGAGCTAGAGAGAGTATTGAACGTACCCTGGACTGCCAAGAAAACAAACAGATTCATGCTAGAGAGGGTTAAACCAGGCTGCTCCTTGGAGGCAAGGATTCTGAGGCTTCGTCTAACATACTTTGGACATGTTGTAAGGAGGGACAAGTCCTTGGAGAGGGACATCATGCTTGGGAGGGTGGAGGGACAATGCAAGAGGGGAAGACCCTCTTATGAGGTGGACTGATTCAGTGACTGGGGCAATTGGGATGGGTGTGTCAGAGGCAGTGCGATTGGCACAGGATAGAGCACGGTTTAGGGCTGTTGTACATAGGGTCGCTCGACAGTACATAACAACAATATTAATATTGTTAAATAATTTCTACATTCTGTTGGATCACCATTCTTTTTTTTATATTATACTGGTTTACTTACACAGTTCAACACATTGTTTTTCACATCGGACTTGATCCCTTTTTTCGAGAATTGGAGTAAATGTAGGTTCTCTTCCAGCCAGCTGGCCACATAGCTGCCTTCCGGATCTGTGGCACAGACTGGTGAGCATGTCCGGGGCTGCGTCTGTTTGTTGAAATGTAAGCAACAGGTATCCCATCAATTCCTGGGGCCTTTTTATTCTTTTGCCAATGCCTTCAGTGCAGCTTGAACTTCTTTCTTCACTACCACTCGCTCTTGCTCATAAGGTACTTCCTTGAAATGGTTCTGCGTTGGCTAATTCTGTTTGGTACAGTGACTCTGACAGTCCCTCTAGCGTCTTCATTTTTTTTTAAAGAAAGAGGTTTATTAGATGTTCATAACAGACTAGGAGACAGGTCAGGACAGACTGGCTTCCTTCTATCTTCTTTTATGCTTCCTTGATCAGTCAAGATTTTGCCCCCAGGCAGCATCTTTCAGTATTATAACTCTAGGCTTGAAATTTATTTTTCATTTCTTTCAGCTTGAGAAATGCCAAGTGGTAGCAGCATTATATTCGAAAGGGATAATTTCAGAGAAGGAAAATCTCATAGAAAATAGGTTATAGGCCAAATCCTTTTCTGAAAACAAAGACTACATTTGGTAATTAATAAAGTGACATTTCCTTGAATAAAAAAACTCAACTTCTTCTCCTTTCCGTTCCCCTTTAAGAAATCACAGATTTAGTACCTGTGCATCAGGGTTATCTCGATCTTCTAAAGACCCAAGTTCTTCTGGACCAAGAGAAAACAAGGCTTCTAAAAAAAGAAAAATACAGCAAGAGATGTAAATGCTATTACTCTGTATTTAAAAAACTGCTATAGAATGCAGAGACAGTAGTATTAAGTAAATCAGCTCCAGACTCAGCAACAGGACTACGCCATATTTATATTCTTATCCCACGCATTCCATTTTCTTATTGCATGTACTTCTTAGGCACTTTGTTCTCACCTACTTTCTTATTTCAAGTACTTCTCTCAGCTTACTGACATTCTACCTTGTTTGGATACATTTTTTTTTAATGTAGTAACTCTAATCTAAACCATGATTAGTCTTTCCCTTTGCTGTGAAACTTTTCAAACCCAATATTATAGACTCAATAAACAACTTATATGTAATAAATGTTACAAAAAGGGAGTTCCAGGGACACAGTCTGTAGTGAGTCGTGTTACAAGTCCAAAGCTGGCACATTTCTGGCCGTCTGTATCCCCCAGCTCCAAGGATAGATGGCTACTCTCTTCCTGAACCCCTTACAGCTTCTGAAAACCCACTGCGTCAGCTAAAGGTCTGTTCTGACTCAACAGTAATGCCCTTTTAAAAAGATACATTTAAATAATTGTACAGTTAGAATTTATCTTGTTTTAGTTTTCTAAATTGTCAGTTTTAAAGTTTACATAGCAAACTCATACCTCATTTAATAATTTTTATAAAAATTGTTCACGATTTTCATAATGCATCCAAATTCTCATTATTTCTATTGTTTGCTCAGTTTTCACTGATCTAGCATCCCTTGACTTTGCTTTTGGGTCAATGCTGAACTGTCTGGTCTTACAGTATGTATTATTCAGGTGAGTACATCAGTCAACATTCTTGGTAACAGCAGCCAGGAAATCAGGAGATGAATTGCATTGGGAAAGCAGCTGTGAGGGACCTCTCAAGAGTACTGAAGAGCAACGACATCAGGCTGGAGACTAAGGTGCACCTGATCCTGGCTAAAGTCTTTGCAATTACGTGCTATGCATCAGAGGTGGACAGTGAATAGGGATGATAGAAAGAGAATTGATACCTTTGAGTTGTGGTGCTAGAGAAGAGTGTTGAATTTACAGTGGACTGCTAAGAGAACAAACAGGTTTGTCCTGGAGAGGGTGAAGCCAGAATGCTCCTTGGAGGCAAGGATTCTGAAGCGTCGTCTGACATACGTTGGGCATGTTGCAAGGAGGGACTGGTCCTTGGAGAGGGATATCATGTTTGGGAGAGTGGAGGGACAGTGCAGGAGAGGAAGACCCTCGATGAGATGGATCGATTCTGTGAGTGGGATGATGGGAAGGAGTGTGTTTGAGACAGCAAGGTTGGCACAGGATAGAATGGTGTTTAGGGTTCTTGTACATAGGGTCACTATGAGTCGCAAGAGACTCAATAGCACCTAACAACATCATCATCATTCAGGGGTGATAATGTTTTCTTCTAACCCTTATAACATTTTTAACTAACAAAGTTTTTCCTTTCTTTTTTATTTTAACTAAAGTTTACAGAGACTTTGGATTTCCATTCATTCATTGTTGCACACTTTCCTCCCTGCCAACTATCAATAATAAAGTGGCATGTTAATACAGGGTTGCTGACTAGCAATTTATACACATGTAAGGTTGTCAACCACTCTTTTGTTTGTATGAAGCAGTGTCTTTTTGTTGAAGAGGGTAACTTTCTTTTGGTATTGAAACATCTTTTCAACGTAGAAGGTGATTTTAGTTTGAAAGTGAAAAAGCTGGTAGTTCGTTAGTCTCTAGATTTGTTTTAACTCAAAGGTTAGGCACTCTAACCAGTAGGTTTTGTCTGGATTTTTTTTTTAAATCTACCCTTCAAACCTACAAAAGAACTCCCACTGAGAAACTCTGATCCACTCTGGGAAAAAAAAAAAAGAGTTGTCTCCCAATTGAAATCACGGTTTAAAAAATGCTACATTTTTGTGTAGAGCTCTGGTGGTTCAATGGCAAGGAGCTGCACTGCCTACAGCATGTGGCTTGAATCCATCAGCTGCTCCGTGAGAGAAAAATGGGCAATCTCCTCCCAGGCGGTAGAGTCAGCTGTAAGTTTGTTTGGACTTGATGGTACATAATAATATATTCTTGTGATTTCTTAACTGCTGCCTCTTGATTGTGGATCCAAGTAAAATATTGATTGTAGATACAAGTAAAAGTAAATAGTGATTGTGGATCCAAGTTAAATGAAATATTTGACAATGCAAATCAGTTCCGTTTATCATCCTGCCACTTATGGGTTCCACTGTGATGATTTTTGTTCTATGTTGAAGCATAATACATATTAAAGACTGGAGTATGTGATCTTCATCAATAAATGCTTCCAGTCTTCTTTCTCAACAAGGTATGTCTGCTATTATCACAGTCTCTTGAGGAGTTTCATTCTTTTCTGGTGCTGTACTCTTCAAAAGTCCAGCTTCTTCTCGATATGTAAGTGAAAAATAACAGCTTTGGTGAAGAGATACAACCTTCATATACTTTTCCTGCCCTTAAGACATACAGCAACTTCATGTTCCGTTCCTATGACTGACTGTCCGATTCTTGATCTACATACAGATTCTACATGAGCACAATACAGTGTTCTGTAATTCTAATTCTTCTCAAAGTCACCCATAATTTGTTATGGTACAGAGTCGAATGCCTCTGCATAGTAAATAAAACACAGGTAAGCATCTTTCTGGTCCAGAGCCATCAGAAGCCAGCAATGAACAAGGCCTCTTCTGAATTTCTGGTGGTTCCCCATCTATGTACTACTGTAACCATTTGTGAAATATATTCAGCAAAATTTGACTTGTATGTGATATCAATGTTGTTCTAGAATTTATGTATTCTGTTAGATCACCTTGAATAGACTCAAATACGGATCTTTTCCAGCTGACTGGCTAGGGAGCCGTCTTTCAATCATCTTAGTATAGGCAAGTTAGCATTCATTTGTTGAAACATCTCAGCTGGAATGCTGTCAATTTCTGGAGTCGTGTTTTTCAAGGTTTTCAGTGCAGGCTGGATTTCTCCTGTCAGTATCACTGGTTCTTGACTGTACGCTACTTTTGTTCCTTGCACTTCATTCCCTATGTTAAGTCTCTGGTGATTTTGAATTCAGAAATTTTCGTATCTTGGAAAGGTAGTAAGGAGTCCTGGCAGGACTGGGGACAGTGCTGTGGAGGCATAGGACATGGAGAATTGTGCTGCTAACCCAAAAGCTGTGTGTCTCTGGCAGTCAAACCTACCAGTGCCTTTTCAGGAGAGAAGGCAGTTCCTCCATTGCTCTTTATAGCCTTGGAAACCTATGAAGGGTCACTGAGTTAGAACCAACATGACTGCAGCGGTTACTATTGTGCTAACTCAAAGCTTGGTGGTATGAATCCACTAGCCATTGGGCTGGAGAAAGAGGAAAGAGTCTGCTCCAATAAAGATTTGAAACCTGGCGAGCTCTGGTGGCCTAGTGGCAAGAAGCTGCACTACAATCCTAGAAGTATGCGGTTTGAATCCACCAGATGCTCTGCTGGAGAAGGAGGGACAATCTCCTCCTGTACCAGTCAGATCTGATTTGACGGCACACACACACAAAATAATAAAAATAAAATTAAAAAAAAAAATAAAGAGGAAAGATTAAAAAAAAAAAAAAGATTTGAAACCTTATGAAACAACAATTCTACTCTGGTGTATGGGGTCACTGTCTGATGGCAGTGGGTTTGTTTTTTTTTGGTTTAGAAAAGTAGTAACAGAGTGTTAAGTCTTTTAAGGCCTGCTCTGGGGCCTAGAACATATGGGGCTTATTCATCAAACGATCAATATAGCCGTAACCAATGCACGAGGATTCACCCTGAGCGCACAGTGTCAAACCAGGTTAGGGTCTGGGTTCACTCTGGGTCAGGCCAGGGTGTCAGGGCTTTCAAGGGCTCAGAACTGTAGATAAACGATTGTGGACCTGCAGAAATAAGGTGACGATGCTCTTCTCTCAGGAGCCTGGGTAACTCTATCTTATGTGTCTGTTCCTCTGGAGAACTTTCAAATCTTTCTATGTAAAACTTTTCCAATTTAAGAATAAAAACTAAACACAAATAGCATGGCAATAATGAAGTCGGCAGTCATGACAGACTGGTCTTTTAAGTTGAATTTTAAATTGTAATTGGTTGCTTTCTTTTTTTTTAATAAATAGTGGTGTGATAACACAGAATGTATTTAAGCTTCCTATTTCTTTGCAAAAGAATTAGTTGGCCTTGTATAATACACACATAGTATGGAACATACCGTCAGCACTTTTTGTCTCGCAGTGACTTTGCTTAATTACATATGTAGACAACTGCCCATATTACTCGTCAAAAGCACGTAATAGACCATACCTCTGAATTCAGGGGTGAAAAGAAGAGTCTGAAGAAGGGAATTGAGGTAGCAGGTTCCACCCTGATTTCTGATGCCACTTAACTTGGTGAATTCTCTAGGGGCAGGTGGCTCCAAAGCTTTAGTCTTTAAGGTCTTCCCTTTGTCTGAATGACCATTAGACTCACTGGGAAAATCCTCTTCAAATAGGTCCCCAAACATTGTGAAATAAAATGACTACCCTTAAAAAAAAAAAAAAAGACATGTTACAGAAATGCTTTATTTTTAGAGTATTTCCTCCAAACCTCGCCACTCTACACTGGAATGCTGAGTCTGTCTGTAGACACACGGTGGGCCTGTGAACACAGCTGGGGGAGGGGGAGAGGCGCACCCACTCCTCTTACAGCCGACCACCCTCGAAGGCCAGCGAGCTCAACTGTGCTGGTTCACGACTTCTGGAGTCTGCAGTTTCCCCTGGACGGTTTCTCTCTCCCAAGAACTGTTCAAGGACAGCTGATGAGCCACTGCCTGAGCTCAGACAGCACAAGAATAACAATACTAGACGGGAGGCGGGGAAGTGAGACCGAGGAGAGATCAGGGTGGACTGGAGGCTGCAAACCCGCCTGTCCCCATGCGGGCCAGGCTCCTGTGCACCGAGGCCTCATCACATCCCGGGCCTGGTTTCCACCTATGGCGAGGGGTCAAGTGAGCCCGTAAATGACATGACAGGGAGAGCCACCGGGCGCGGCAGGTCTGGACGGCGAGGAAGGACTTTAAGGGGCACGGTCACACGTGCAAAGAGAAAACCCATCAGGGCACTGACCCCGCCGATGGCTGGATGACCACCAACCACCGATCCCCGGCCTCTCTCGCCCTTCGGGGTTCAGCTCCCGAGGGAGACACCTCTACGAACTAAACGGAGTTAAATTAAAAGGATGCACGTCCCTTACAGCGGGATGGGGATCGGGGGCTGGGGATCGCCCGAGGACACGGACGCTGGGCCTCGCACCGGCCCCGAGTGACAGCCAGTGCTTTTCCCCAATGTTCCCAGGATCGACACCCACGCAACTGTGTTTCCTTCCAAAATCCGCCCCTCTGGGGGCTAACAAGCTGACACAGGGGGAATTCGAAGGTGAGGCCTCGACTTCGCGGTCGGGAGCCGCGTCTCCCCGCCCGAGAGTGGAGGTGGAGCGGGGGGTCGAGGCCCAGGCACCGCGGGCCGGTCCCGGCCTCGCCCTCCTCGGGCCGCATCGCCGACTCGGGCCCGCCGCCTGCCTCCCACGTCCCTCCCGCGCTCCCCGGCCGCCAGCCTCACTTACAGCCTAGAGCCCAGACCCCCGCCCAGCCAAAGCTCGAAGTGACCACACACGGCTCAGCCGGGCGCCGCCATGCTGGCTGACGGCGGATCTGCCCTCTGCGCAGGCGCGGGGTAGAGGTCGCGCTGTTAGGTGTCCCAGGATGCCCCGCGGGAGCGCCGACCCGTGCGCGAGGCCTTATGGGCAATGTAGTTCGTTGGCCCAACGTCTTTATTAAGTTTCAGTTGGCTGGAAGAGTTCCATATTTGTTCAGTTCCAAGAAAGGGTGGCCCAACAGAGTGTGGAAATTCTTGAACAACATCACTGATATAACACGCAATCAAAATCCTGCTGAAGAGTATCCAAAAACGACTGAAACAGTAGTACATCGTCAGAGAACTGCCAGAAATAGAGTTTAGAAGAGGTCATGGCTCTCAGGATATCATTGCAGATGTCAGATGGTTCTTAGCTGAAAGCAGAGAATACCAGAG
>NW_006399877.1:6649430-6664087 GCF_000299155.1 Elephantulus edwardii | reverse complement strand
GTGTGTGTGTGAGTGTGTACCGTCAAATCAGATCTGACTGGTACAGGAGGAGATTGTCCCTCCTTTCCCGGCAGAGCATCTGGTGGATTTGAACTGTGCGTCTCTGGGATTGCAGTGCAACTTCTTGCCACTAGGCCACCAGAGCTCCCCTCGGAACTCTTGATAAACTTATATTGGACCTGAAAAGCCAGACTCCATTTTATGTAGCTAAACCTGTGTGTGGAAAATCCTTTGCCCCAAGCCTCAGAATTGTGCTTTGAACGGCTTCCCAGAACGTTCTCTTCTCTTGACTATTAGGTTTTGTACTCGTCAAATGTTTCAGCTGCAGGCTGCTGTTCATGTTATCTCTGTGTCCTTGAATTGTTTCAGCAGCAAAATGGTATTCCTTTATCTCTTTGCCCTTGAAGTGTTTACAACAGTAGACTGTTGTAGCTAGCCTGCCCCTGGAGTAAAAAAGAGCATAAAATGCTTCTTAGTAAGAACCAAAGGGGGAGTCCTGTCTCATTGCTGGGACTCTTCAACTGCGCAGCCGGTAAAGGACTTGAACCTGTAATGCTGCAGTGTACGTCTCTTAGTCCGTTAGGCACAACAGACCAACAATCAATTGTCAATCCGAACAAGGAAACACTTCGTGGTTCAAAATCAGGAAAGGGGTGTGTCAGGGATGCATCCTGTCTCCATACCTTGTCAATCTATATGTGGAACAGATCATTCTGGAGGCTTTACTTTATGAGGAGAAATGTAGTATCAGGATTGGAGGAAGACTCACCAACAACCTGCATTATGCAGCTGACACAACCTTGCTTGCTTAAACTGAAAAGGATCTGAGGCATTTGCTGCAGAAGGTCAAAGACTGTGGTCTGCAATATGGATTGAAGCTCAGCATCAAGAAGACAAAGATTCTCACCACGGGGCCAACTGGCAGCACCATGATAGATGGAGAAGAGATTGAGATTATTAGTAATTTCAACTTGTTTGGCTTAAAAAATCTACACTCTTGGCACGAGCAGTCAGATAATCAAAAGATGAATTGCATAAAGGAAATCTGTTGTCAGGGACCTCTCCAAAGTCCTAGAAAGCAATGATGTCAGTCTGGAGACTAAGATGTGCCTGATTCAAGCCGTGGTCTTGGCAATTATGTGCTATACATCAGAGAGCTAGACAATGATTAGAGATGATTAAGAAGAATCAATTGCTTTGAATTGTGGTGCTAGAGAAGGGTATTGAACATACCATGAACTACCAAGAGAAGAAACAGGTCTGTCCTGGAGAGGGTGAAACCAAGATGCTCCTTGGAGGCAGAGTTTGAAGTGCCATCTGACATACTTTGAGCACATAGCCAAGAGGAGCCAGTCCTTAGGGGAGGACATCACGCTTGGAAGGGTGAGGGGACAGCAAAGGGGTGGAAGACCCCAATGAGATGGATGGACACAGTAACCAGGGTAATATGGATAGGCATATTGGAGACAGTAAGACTGGCTCAGGCTAGGGAAGAGTTCAGAGCTGTTGTATATAGAGCCGCTTATGAGTTGCAGGCAACTTGATGGCATATAACAACAATGGCTCTTTGAAATCCATACTAGTTGCAGTAGAGTATTCAGAGAACATGAGTTCTTTTCTTTCACTGTGGTTTATCCCCAAGTTATGTTTCCTGGTGGCACAAATGGTTTGCACCCAACTGCTAACCTATTAATTGAAGGGAGTGAGTGAACTTAAGATCCTGCATAAGAGAGCCTTGGAGTTCTGCTGCCATTTAGGTCCCAGCTAGGAAAATGCAATGAAGTTCTCTTCTGTAATGCTTGGGCTTGGCGTGAGCTGGAATTAGCTCAGCCTCAATTAACAATTAACTTAACTTGCTGTTTGTGGTTAAGTGCCTCTGAGTCCTCCCCAACTCACGGCAGACTTCTATCCAACAGCAGGAAATGTAGGGGGTCCTCCTGGAAATTCACATTGGTCGTATTTACAGATTCACAAACAGAACTTCAACTACTGATGGAGAGAAGAAAGAGCAAGATAAAGAAGTCAGGGAAAGCTTCTGTGTGAAGGAAGAGATAGTTGTCATGGAGACAGTGATGTTTCTGAACCGAGCACGGGGCTCTCTGGGTCATGCCTAGAGGAGATAAGGATTTCAAGAAGCAGGTCAGACCAGTGAGTGTGTAATGCAGGACCAGGTCCACGGAAGAGCAATCTGAGACCGAGACAGAAGCCAGATCAGTCTCATGGCTGAGGTGTCAGCATGCCCTGGGAAGGAGGGAGGCACAGCTTTCCACTTGTTCATTCATCCATCATCCATCCGTCCGTCCATCCATCCATCCATCCATCCACTGATCTAATAAATGCTTAGTGTTTTCGTTATCCTGTAGTGCTTTGACAGAAATAACTTTAATGAACAGAAGTTTCTCACATTTAAGGAATCCAGAAGCCCAAAATCAGCTGCTGGCTCCAGAAGGAGGCTTTTCCTAAAATCCCTAAAAGAAGGTCAGGGCAGAAGAGGAAGACCCTGGATGAGATGGACAGACACAGTGGCTTTGGCAGTGGGGTCAAGTGTATCTGGGTCACTGAGGTTGGCTCAGGACAGGACATGGTTCAGAACCACTGTTTATAAGGGTTGCTATGAGTTCAGGGTCAACTTGATGTCACATAACAACAGTGTCTTCAGCTTCTGTCTCTTGGCTCCTTCGTGTGTCTTGAACTATACTGTACCTCACTCCTACTTTGCTGGCTGGTTGACTCTCTCTTTATATAGCCAGAGAATAACTCAAAATGCATCCTGCGCTAACTCTGTTTCATTAACCCAACAACGACAATGCATTCTTGCACTGGGTTGTAACCACAGATGAAGAGGAACAACATATTTTGGAAAGACACATAACCTTTAGTAAACATCTGTCAAGTGAGGCACATACCTCGATGTATCATATTGAATGTGATTGCCAAGGCCCCTGAATGAAGCTTGCTCTCAGGTGGGGGAGACTAACAACAACAACAAAAAGCAGAGAAACTATAAGTAGTGAAAAGTGATAAAAAGGAAGGGGAGGGAAGTTCTTCTAACACTGTCCTCAGCATAGATTTCTCAGGGAAGAACCAGGGAGAGAGAAGCATATGGAGAACCATGGAAAGAGCATTCTGGAATGGTGCAACCACTTGTGGAAGGTGGTATGGTGCTTTCTCAAAAAGTTGCAAATAGAGATACCATTTGACCCAGCGATTCCATTACTGGGAATATACCCCAAAGAGACCAAACTGCCACTCAAGCAGATATATGCACACTCATGTTGATTGCGAGTTCACTCATGTGAATTCATGTTCACAGTAGCAAGGAGTTGGAAACAACCTAAGTGCCATCAACAAACGAATGGATAGAGAAGCTGTGGTATAGTCACACAATGGAATACTACGTGGCATTGAAAAACAAGGAACTCATGCAATATTATTCAAAATGGGTGACTCTGGAGGACATGATGCTGAGTGAAGTATCTCAGTCACAAAAGGACAAATACTGCATGGTGCCACTGTTGTAGAACAAGACTGACATCAGGGTTGGGAGGGAGTCTGAGAAAGATGGATTCAATAATGAATACTGCATTGAAACAGATGAGGGAGAAAACTGTTTAAAAGGGATATGTGATTGGGTATTTTTGTCATGATAGGAGTCTAGAGCAAAGGCTACATGGTGGAGTGGACCTGGGGGGAGGGATTGTATAACAATGAAAGAATTTTTCTTTTACTTTTCCAAGAGTGTAGTGTACTAGGGGGGAAGGTTGGGAGGGGGGGAAAGTGCAACAATGAATAAATGGAAATTTAAAAAATCCATCTTTTTTTTTAAAAAAGAACATTCTGGAAAGAAAGAATACACAACAATCCAAGAAAGGAAATAACTGGCCTATTCCAAGTGCAAGAGGGAGGGGATCTGGCTGAAGTGGAGGGAGCAGTGAGAAAAAGATTGAAGCGCTGCTGAGAGCTGGAATCAAGGAGGGCCTTCCGGCCGAGGGAAGGTGTTAGGATATTTCCTGAGTGCAGTGGGAAATCATCTGTGGGGTTGAGCAAGAGATGGCGGGGCAATTCGGGTTTGACAAAGATCCTTCTGGCCAGTGTATGGAGAGCAAGGACGAGAGCATAGATGCCTGTTAGGATTCACGGCAGCGGATGATGGAGGT
Source organism: Elephantulus edwardii (assembly GCF_000299155.1). Lineage (NCBI taxonomy): Eukaryota > Metazoa > Chordata > Mammalia > Macroscelidea > Macroscelididae > Elephantulus > Elephantulus edwardii. The sequence continues at coordinate 6,659,930 of NW_006399877.1, read as the reverse complement.
CAGGTTGGAGCGGTCCTGGCGGAGGGAGAGGGCGGATGAAGATCCCAGATCTGTGTGGAGTTTGGATTGGACCCGGTGACAGGTGTGTGGTGCCTTTGTGCTAGGCTGCATTTCATTCCCCGGAACTCCTTCCTATGTATGTTAATGTAAGAGTGGGTCAATAAAGATTTGGGTTGAAGTGGATAGGACAGAATGGAGTAGGAGTCATTGTTGACCTTTTGCACGTGCCTAAGTGCAGGATAGGGGCTGATGTAGCCCCCACCACACACAGTGGCCTGCCTTCTGCCTTATCTCACTTTATGATGCAATAGCTGGGCTTGCAACTGCTCTACCCCCACCCCTCGTGCCCCTTTGGCTCCTGCTCAGCCTCGCAGATACCTGGCACAGGTGTGTGTTAGCGCCATGAGAAGAGAGAGCACCAGCGTCCTCTGCAGAACGCCCCCTCATCAAGGGTGGGGGCAGTGAGAATATTATCCTCAGGGGTGCCTGTTCACATGTGTGGTTCCAGCTTGTCCTGCTCCCCCACTTTACAGCTGCCTCCCCTTCCTGAGATTCCTTGGAGCTGTGGTGTTGGAGAGAGTACTTGACTATCCCAAGGATGGCCAAAATGACAAGTGAGCCTGTCCGGGAGAACGTGCAAGCTGCGTGCTGCTTGGAGGTAAGGATTGTGAAGTTTCATTCCACATACTTTGGGTGTGTTGTTATGAGATGCTGGAAAAAGACATCATGGTTGGAAAGGCAGAGGGTCAGTAAAAGAGAGGAAGACCCTCAACTTAATGACTGCAACGATGGACTCAAGTCTATCAGAAGTGATGATGGTGGTGCAAGACAGGACGGGGTTCAGGTCTGCTGTTCATAGGGTCGTGTGAGTCATACTTGACTCAACACGTGACAACAATACACATAATGACAACGATAGTGCACAACATCTGTCTGTCCATTAATGTACTGTGGTGGCTGCACCCTGTATAGGAGTAGATTGTCACGTCTTTTCCTCCAGGAAGACTTCTGGGTGAGTTGTGAGTTTGAACCACTGACATTTTGATTAGCAGCCAAGCACTTACACACTTGAGCCCGTTGTTGCAATGACCGTACAGTTCATCTCACTGACGATCTTCCCCTCTCTCTCACCTCCCTTCCACCTTTCCTGGCATGATGTCCCTCTCAAGGAATAACCTCTCCTAAGAACATGTGCAAAAATACGTGACATGAAGCTTTGTCTTCTTTGCCTCCAAGAAGCAATCTGGTTGCACTTTCTCTAAGACATGTTTGTTCTTTTGGCAGCCTGTGGGATATTCCGTCCTCTTCTCCAACACCACAACTTGAAGACATCGAGTTTTCTTCTGTCATCCTTATTCATTGTCCAGCTCTCAGAGGTATAGCAAGTAATTAAAAGGACCAAGGCCTGAATCAGGTGAACCTTCATCTTCAAACTGACATCATGGCCCCTCAACTACTTTGGACAGAGACCCCTGACAACAGACATGTTAAATGAAATATTGTTCCCTAATGCACAATTAGTAATTGTTCATTCTTGTTCGAAACAGCATAATGTGTTATGCATTTTTATCAATACATTTTTATTGGACCTGTGTCTCTTTAATTAGATGGCTTAATGGTTGATACCTTGATTCAACAAACTGTTCCTTTTGCCCTGGGCAGGGTTGGCTAGTACAACGTACTACCACCAGGCCGGTGTCAGCCCAGCACGGCCTCCCTCTGCAGCTGCGGGTCATCAGGTTGGTATCAGCCCATTGGAATTCAACCCTGACTTTGTGGCATGGATGGTACCTGAGGTGGAGTGGGTGGCTGGAGGCGGCTGAGACCTTGCATTTGGTCATTCCCCAAAGGACCGACTGAGGAATACAAGGAGGATGAGACTTTCTGAAGGAAGATGCGTCATGTGCTGCTGGAGGTGGACATGTGGAAGGGCACCCTGCAGTGTCCAGGGATGTCTCTTCCCCATCCACCCTGGGATCCCCAACATGCTGCTAAATGATGAGGAAACCGAGACTTAGGCCGCCTCTTCACTGTGACTGTGTGTCTTGGTGTTGGTACATTCTCTGTGTTGGCCTTGTCCTCAGCCCTCCACCCAGTGACACATCACCCAGGGTTCTTGAGCTCCATGGTGTATATATAAACAAATAGGTCTGTCTGGAGAGGGTGAAACCAAGCTTCTCCTTGGAGGCTAGGATTTGGAAGCTCTGTCTCACATATTTTGGGTATGTGGCCAGGAAAGACCAGTCCTTGGAGAAGGACATCATGCTTAGAAGGGTAGAGGGACAGTGCAGGAGAGAAAGATCTTGGGTGAGATGGATTGATACAGTAATTGGGGTAATGGGGGTGGGTGTGTCTGAGTCAGTGAGACTGGCTCAGGACCGGGCAGGGTTCAGGGTTCAGAGCTGTTGTACATAAGGTCCCTGGTGACTTAATGGCACATAACAACAACAATGTGTGTGTGTGTGTGTGTGTGTGTGTGTGTGTGTGTGTTCTCAACAGTTCAAAAGAAAAATGAAAGGAAAATATGCCTTGTTGAGAGGGCTTAATACCTTGGTGTGAACCCTCAAAGGTGAGAAGAATGTTTTTTTTTTCCAAATGACAGGAAAAGGAATAGATTGGAAAGAGAACAGGTGGAGAGAAGTCTTCATTTCAGACCCTCTCCGAGGCAGATGAATATTCCAGAAAACCATCGTCATCAGGCTGGTTCTAACTCACGGCGTCTCTACAGGATGGAGCAGAGTGGCCGAGCACAGTTCCCAAGGCTGATGCACAATCCTGGGTCTCTTTGCCCCCGCAGGGGCCGCTTGTTTGCACCTTTCTTTACCAGCTCAATTCCTGCCTGTTTGTGCCACCCACCGATTCTCTGTGTGTATTGTCATTGGGTAAGTGTGTGTCCTTGTGTGCTGTCGACCCCACCAGTCAGAGTACAAAGGCCACACATGCATCTTCAAGATTTCCAGCCTAAACTCGCTCACTTTCACTGTATCTCAGACTTTGGGTATGCAGTTAGGAGGGGCCAGTTCTTGGAGGAGGACATTATGTTTGGAAGGGTAGAGGGTCAACATAACAGGGGAAGATACACAAGATAGACTGACATAGTGACCACAATAGTGGGTTCGAGTGTGTCTGTAGTGGTGAGGATGGCACACTATTGGGCAAAGTTCCGACCTGCTGTTCACAGGGTTGCTATGAGTCGCAGCTGACTCAACAACACATAACAACAACAATCTGTATGGGACCGGCCTTCCAGCTCTTTTCTTCCATGAAGCCAGCTGCTCATGGATTTGAACCATTCACCTTTTGTTTAGGTGTCAGTGCTCAACTGTTCATTGTGCCGCCAGAACTCCTTCAGGTTGTGGGTAAACACAGAAGCCAACCCGCTGCTGTTGAACCGGTTCTGACTTGTAGTGACCTTATGGCAGGTTTCCCGGGCTGCAGACTTGTTTGGGCGGAGACTGGCCATCTTTCTCCCATGGAGCAGCGGGTGCATGCGAACGGCTGCCTTTTTCATTAGTGCGTTGAAAGGCTACACACTGTACAAGGAGAGTGCTCGAAGGTGACCTCAGTGTCAGGTGCGGTCAAGCCAACTGCAACTGGCGGTGAGTGTGCACAAAAGGTGAGACCACCTAGTCCGGCACCATCATCACAATCTCTGTTTCAATCACTGTGTCCGTCTGTCTTGTTGAGGACCTTCCTCTCCTTCTCGGACCCTCCCCCTTTCCTGTTGCAGACCGAGGGTAAAGTATTTTTATAATTATTAATAATGAGACAGACAGCCAGGAATGAGAGAAAAAAAAAAACAGCATAAAGGAAGGGGGCAGCAGTGATGGAAGCACTTCAAGCCATGCCTCTGTGTATTTACGGAGACTCATCAGGAAGGTAAACAAAGGAAAATCACAAGGGAGTAGAAAACAAAAACAAAGAATCATGGGGAAATCTATTGCAAATAAGGTGGAGTTCTTCTCTGTTGTTTACCTTATGCTTATCTCAGGAGGAAGGGATTTAGTAATACAAACTAAGAAAGATGTTGACTTTTTTTAAATTTTTTTTCTTTTCTATATTTTATTAATTTTCATAAACATTTACAGAGATTTTGGGTTTATGTGTGTACCATCAAACAGGAGGCGATTGTTCCTCCTTCTTCAGCAGAGAATCTGGTGGATTTGAACCGCGCACCTCTGGGATTGCAGTGCAGTTTCCTGCCACTAGGCCACCAGAGCTCGCCAGATATTGACTCTTAAGGAATGCCTTAGTGCCACAGGGTGAATTCTAGCTTGTATTACCCCTCCCTCATATCCTGATATAGCATTTAGTTTATTATTAATATTAAACTTTATATTTGACTTCCCACATTTTCCCAGCATGATGTCTTTTTCCAACGACTGGCCCTCCCGACAACATGCCTGGCGTATGTGAGACAAAGTTTCAATGCCTTTCTCTCTAACGAGCACCCTACCCTTCCACCAAGATGTATTTCTTTACTCTTTTTGGCAATCTGTGGGATATTCAAAACTCCTCACAACACCACAATGCAAAGATATTAATCCTTCTTTAGTCTTCCTTATTCACTGTCCGACTTTCACATGCATATAAAGCAACTGAAAATACAATGGTCTGACCATGTGCAGCTTAGTCTTTAAAGTGACACTCTTGCTCTTTAAGACTTCAAAGAAGTCCTTCACAGCAGATCTGTCCAATGCAACTTGTCTTTTGTTTTTTTGACTGCTGTTTCTGTGGGTGATCTCATTTGGTGGGCCTTATTCCCGCATGATTTATGTCATTAAAGAAAGAGAGAGGAGAGGGGAAGAGACAGACACAAGATGAGAACAGCATCTCTAAATGGGCCAGAGACTAAAGTGGGGCATCTAGAAACCCAGAAATGCCAAAGACTGCAAGAAAGGAGAGTCTTTCCTCGGGCTTCAGAGAGTGAGTGTGAGGCCCTCCTGACACCCCGATTCTAGACTGCCAGCTTCCAGAGCTTTGAGATAATGTATTTCTGTCATCCTAAGCCGCCCGCTTTGTGGAACCACAAAGATTCAAAGTAGTCTAGGGAAACACAGATTCATCTCTTTCAGGAACTGTGGTCATTTTTGGTAAATATTCTGGAATTCTTGTGCTAACTGGTAGATAAGGTAAAAACCAAGACACCAGTTTGCAAAAATTTCAGTTTGACGTGGTATTGACTTTTCCTTATAGTTGTTGTTGTTATGTGCCATCGAGTCATTTGTGACTCATGTGACCCTATGTACAACAGCCTTAAGCGCCGTTCTATCCTGTGCCAATCTCACTGTCTCAAACACATTCATTCCCCAAAACAAACAAACAAACAAAAAACATTCATTCCCACCACTCCACTCACAGAATTGATCCATCTCATCGAGGATCTTCCTCTCCTGTGCCGTCTCTCCACTTTCCCAAACATGATGCCCCTCTCCAAGGACCAGTCCCTCCTTGCAACATGCCCAAAGTTGAAAACCTTCCTTATAGTATTTATTTTAAAAATTTTATTTTATATTGGCTTGCTTACAAAGTTCTTACACACTGTGTTTTGTATTGTATATTTTGTGTTTCACTGTGACTTGGTATTTAATTTTTTTCCCCCCTTACATATGCTATGTCAGGAAGACAAAGATTCTCACCACTGGACCGATTGGTAGCATCAGGATGGATGGAGAAGAGATTGATATTGTTCACAGCTTTATCTCGGCACAGTTTGCTCGGCTCCACGGTCAACACTCTTGGCACCAGGATCCAGGAAATAAAAAACCGTATTGCAATGGGAAAATCTGCTGTTAGGGACCTCTCTAAAGTACTCAAGAGCAACGGTGTCTCTCTGGAGACTAAGGTGCATCTGATACAGGCCATGGTCTTTGCAATCACTTGTTATGCATCAGAGAGTTGGACAATGACCAAGGAGGACAGAAGGAGAATTGATGCCTCTCGAGCTGCGGTGCTGGAGAAGAGTATTGAATGTACCATGGACTGCTAGGAAAACAAACAGATTCATCCTGGAGAGGGTTAAACCAGGCTGCTCCTTGGAGGCAAGGATTCTGGGGCTTCGTCTGACATACTTTGGACATGTTGTAAGGAGAGACAGGTCTTTGGAGAAGGACATCATGCTTGGGAGGGTGGAGGGACGGCGCAGGAGGGGAAGACCCTCTATGAGGTGGATTGATTCAGTGACTGGGGTAATTGGGATGGGTGTGTCAGAGGCAGTGCATTTGGCACAGGATAGAGCAGAGTTTAGGGTTGTTGTACATAGAGTCACTATGAGCCGCAAGCGACTCGACAGCACATAACAACAACAACAAACCACATGGGAGGAGATTGCTCATCTTTCTCCTGCGGAGCAGCTGGTGGACTTGAACACTTGACTTCTCGTCAGCAACACAGCTCCTTACCAGTGAGCCACCGGTGCTCCTTAGTCGTCTAACACCTCTGTAACAGAGATCCCACAAATAGATGCTCTAACAAAAAGGCATTCTCCGACGGTTAGACGGCTGGATCCGCCATCGAGCAGCCAGCTCCAGGAGAAGACTTCCTCTCTGTGTGTCTCCTGGCGCAGGGAGTTGCCCAGCACAGAAACATGAGTCCAGAGGACGAGGTCCCCTCTTAACTGTTCTTTGTTGGTGGGACCGAGGCCCTTCTCTCTCTGTCCTACACTCTCCTTTTATCTCACAGAAGACCAAAGGTGATACAAGCCACACTCACACTTCAAGGCAATTAGATCTGTGATCTGACGAAAGGTCTTAGTGGTAAGAAGCTGCACTGCAACCTGAAAGTCACATGGTTTGAATCCCCTAGCTGCTCCATGGAAGAAAGGTGGGTAATCTCCTTCCATGTGATTTGTTGCCTCTGAAAACCCACTAGAGGGTCAACTATGAGTTGGTTCCAACTCTATGGCACACAACAACCACCACCACCGCCACTAATTCCCTTACAGGTAGCTCTGGTGGTCTAGTGGGTAAGGAGGTGTGCTGCTAACACAAAGACAGGTGGTTCAAACTCAACAGCTGCTCCTCAGGAGAAGGACGGACAATCTCCTTCTGTGTGATTTACAGCCTCTGAAAAGCCACGGGAGGGTCAGCTGTGCATCTGCTTCAACTCAATGGCACACAACACCAACAGTAACAATGACAATAACAACAATTCCCTTACCACTAATTGGCTGATTTACATCTCAGGTAACATCATGGGGCATGATTATATACTTGTATAATTTTAAATTACTATTTTAATCATGCATATACATTGTGTCTCACGCATACGCATTGTGTTCCAGACAGTCCTTCATTTACATTCTATTTCGTTTATTTATATTATGGTGTGTGTTTTTTTAACTCTCTTACAATTATCTAGGAACAACTGTTTCCTTGAAAGCAGATAATCCACCTACTTCAGGCCTCATACCCTCCTATCCCTCTTTTTTAAAAATTTTTAAATTATTAATTTTAATGCAAGTTTACAGAGACTGAGGATATCCATTGTTGCAACTATCCCTCTTTTAAATAGCCAACTGATAACTTGCCCGTCCCTATTAAACCAGTCCTCTAAGGTAACAAACACATCCCTTTTTCTGAAGGATCTTCTGTCCAACTTGGAAACTTTGAGCGTCTGCATTCACAAGCAAAGTCTAGTCCGGAGCAAGTCCTCTGGTTTAACAATTGACCCTAGTTCACAGTGGGATCATCTTCTCTTCAACTGATTGGGTTCTGGTCCATTCATCTGTGACGAGGCTTGAATGGGTGTCAGCTGCCTCTAACTGTGCTTCATTTACATTACAGAGGTTATGGATGGGTGATACTTTTCTCAAAAGATAGGTTGTGGCCCTAACATCCAATACCACATACGTACATGACCCTACTTGGAAATAGGGTTTGGAAGATATTATCAAGTTAATATGAGACTATACTAGAGTAACTGTTGTTACTGTGTGCTGTCAAGATGGAACAGACTCATAGCTGAACCTCCTCCCCCACCGCAGCAGGTTTTCAGAAGCAGTTAATAGCGTGGGAGGGGATTTCTCACCCTTTAAAGGCATACCAGAGTAGGGTGGATTCTAATCTCAGCTGTTGGGCCTCATCAAGTTGATTCCTACCTGTGGGACGCCAAACACAACAGAGGGAAATCCTGCTCCGTGGCTCTCTGTTCTAACAATTGTCTGTCATCAGTCACTGTATTAACCCGTCGTCCCCGGGAGGGTTTTCCTCTTCCTTGCTGCCCAAGCATGATGTTTGTCTCCAGGGCCTGATGCCTCCTGATGACATGTCTGAAGTATAGGATACAAAACCTCACCATCCCTGGCTCCAAGGAACAAGCTGGCGATGCTTCTCTCAAGACAGGTTTGCTTGTTCCCTGGTATTTTAATATTCTTTGCCAACGCCACAATTTAAAGGTATCAATTCTTCCCTGGTTTTTCTTCTTCCTTGTCCAACTCTCATATGCATTTGAGACAATTGAAAATATCCCCACAGTTGGCTCATGCCTTTTGTAATCCGTCTTTCATACCTCACCCCACCCTAATTCTCTACCTTTCTTCCAAAGTTTTCTACACGCGACCAGTGCTTGGGGTGCTCCCTTTTCTAACTGTGGTTACTTTCTGAGTCTGTTTCTCTATGAGTTGGAATTGACTCAATGGCTATGGGTTTGGTGGGTGGGAGGATGGTCTGGTATTTTGGCTTTGGGTGTGGATTGTGGACCCAAATAAAATCCTGGACAACTTCAGTATTTTCTCCGTCAGGATGTTCATAGCAATCCTGCAGGACAGAGTGGAACCAGCCTGTAGAGTTTTCAAGGCTGTAACTTTTTACAAAAGCAAGTAGTCTCATCTTTGCTACATGGAACAACCGATGTGTGTGAGCCGTTAACTTTTTGGTCAGCAATCGAATGCCTGCGACCAACTTGACAGCGGTAGATTTGGTTTCTGGTTTATTGTGGTTTTACTTTTGGTCTAGCAGTGAGGATTCTTGTTTTCTTTATCTTGAGAAGTAATCTATCCTGAAGGTTGTGGTCTCTGATCTTCATCAGTAAGTGCTTCAAGTCCTCTTTGCTTTTGGCAAGCAAAGTTGTTTCGCCTGTGTATCACGTTTTCTTGATGAGTCTTCTCCCATTCTTGGTGCTGTGTCCTTCACATAGTCCAGCTTCTCAAATTATCTCCTCAGCACACCGATCAAAAAAGAAGATGAAATGTTACAACCCTGACACACACCTTTCCCAATTTTTAAATGGAAATTCAAGGAAAAACCACACTTTAAATTCCACACATCTTAAACCCAATGGTTTCCAGTCAATTCTGACTCATGGGGAACCTACAGAACAGAGTAGGACAGCCCATAACATTTCCCCAAACATGATTGCCCCATCTTTCTCCTGGAAAGCAGAACCACCAACCTTTCCGTTATCAGTTAGGCTCTTTAATCACTACACCACCAGAGTTCTTACACACTTCCTACAGTGGAAGCATAGAGAAAAGAGAGGTCTCTCTGTGGCAGATGGGGTTCTGGTAGGGATCGGGCAGATGGTCACTCTATCACATGTGACATTATCCAGGAGGATGTGATTTAGGGAGATGACATGCCAACAAATTCCTGGGATGGTCCATGGAGGTGGGCCGTCAATCCTATTTCATCATTTCAGAGGACTCTGGAGAACTGTAATTTACCAGCAGCAGTGTCTATGTGTTTAAGGGACGCCTGTAAACAGTTATTTCCAGGTCAGTGATAAGAGACTTCAAGTCTTTCCTTTGGAGCTGGGAAGCTGACTCCATTCTAGCAAAACATTTTTGGTAGTTTGAGGATAAAATTAAAATTCTGTTTTGGGAAAAATCTCAATACATGATCTTTGTCCAACTTTACTTTTAATATATCTGAGTCCTCAGCGTCCAGTAGAGCAGATATATTACTAGGATTGGTGTTCTCTGGTATGGTACCCACCCCACGGCCGTTCCCATACCAGACCATGCAGAATCGTTAGTAAAGTTTATCATCAATTTTATTCACAAACTAATACGAGACATTCCAGATGGACTGCCAAAAGAACAGATGTGTCCTGGGTACGGTCCAGCCAGAGAGCTCCTTGGAGGCAAAGATGGTGAAGGCTTGGCTCACATACTTTGGGCCTGTTGCTAGGAGAGAGGCTATTCTTTGAAAAGGGACATCATGTTTGGAGAGGTAGGGGGATGGTGAAAGAGAGGAGGACCCTCAACAAATGGACTGACACAGTGACTGTGGCAATGGGTTGGAGTGTGTCAGACACTGAGGATGGTACGGGACAGGACAGGGTTCAGATGTGTTGTTCCTAAAGTCGCTATGAGTCATTCTCAACGTGAAAGCACCTAACAACAGTCTAAGACTAGAGTAGACATAAATTGCTTCCGTGTAATATTCCTTAGATTACGTGAACAATAAAATGTATTGCAAAATCTTTCCACACAGAACGACGTTGACATTTGTGTGCTTGCTTTTAGGGATACTAAGCTTGTCAGCTTTTTGGCAGTTTCTT
>NW_006399877.1:6642127-6648735 GCF_000299155.1 Elephantulus edwardii | reverse complement strand
ACAACAGTGGCATCATGTAATATTTGTCCTTTTGTGACTGGGATATTTCACTCAGCATAATGTTCTCCAGAGTCAACCATTTTGAATAATATTTTTGGCAGTTTCTTGAATGAGTGATCTGCATGCCGCTGCTTATTTAATGGCTTAGACATGTGCGTACATGCTGGTTTATCGCTTGCTATTATGAGTACAGTACCTGTCGGTCAGGTTGCGGTACTGGGGTGCCCTGCAGGTTTTTGTGATGCTGGAAGCTATGTCACAAGGGTTTCAAACAGGAGAGTTGCCCCTGGTGGACATGTTTCAGCAGAGCTTCCAGATTAAGACAGAGTAGGAAGCAGGGCTGGGCACCCACTTCTGAGATAACAGGCCTTTGAAAACTCTGTGACCAATAGAGGAACACTGTTAGATATAACACAGGACGTAGAGCCCTCAGATCAGAAAACATTTAAATATAAGGAGAAGGAGCTGCAAATCCCTATGAGTAATTGGAACTTGAAATGTACAAAGTATGAATCTAGGAAAACTGGAAATTGTCAAAAGTGAAACAGATAGCATAAGGATTGACTTTCTAGGCATTAGTGAGAGCTAGAAGTAACCCCTTTGAACCAGACAATCATATGATCCACCGTGCTGGGGACAAAAAATAATTGTGTTGCGTTCATAGTAAAACAAAACAAAACAAAACCTATTTTAAGATCTATCCTAACGTGGGTGATAGGACATTGTCCACACACATACCGGGAAGACCTGCTAATACAATAATCATTCAAATGCGCGCACCAACAACTAAAGCCAAAGATGAGATTTCGTCCTGAAGGTTGAAGATTTGTACTAATAAAGAAGGACGAGAAGTCTGAAATGATGGACTTGGTGACAGCAATGAGGCTGGGAAATGGGTGATTGGATTTTTATATAGTCAATTATTTGTTCATGACTTTGCAGATGCACCATCCCCCCAGCTCCCGCGTGCCTCAGTTGGCAGGCTTGTCCACTATGCTAGTGCCCAGCCAGTCAATCCCACTGTGGATTTTGACATTGCCGTTGAACCTTTGGACCACATCTCCTTTGAGCTGTTTGCAGATAAAGTCCAAGACAGCAGAAAACTTCCACCCTCTGAGTCCTGAGGAGAAAGGACTGGGTTATAAGGGCTTGGCTTCTGCGTTCACAGAATCATTGCTGGGTTTATGTGCCAGGGTGGTGACATCACATACCATAATGGGTATTGGTAGCAAATCCATTTATGGGGACAAGTTTGATGATGAGAACTTGACACAGGTCTTGGCATTCTGTCAATGGCAAATGCTGTCTCCAATACAAACAGTTCCCAGTTTTATATTTGTATCGCTAAGAGTAAATGGTTGGATGACAAGCCAATAGTCTTTGGTAAGATAGAAGAAGGCATGAACATTATGGAAGGCAAGGAGAGCTTTGGGTCCAGGAACAGCAAGACCAATAAGAAGATCACCATTGCTGGCTGAGGACAGGTCTAATGTGATCTGTATTTCATGTTTTCTCTAAATCACCAGACCATTCTTTCTATAGTCCCAAAGATCACTCTGCTAACCCCACTGTGATTGCAGTATCTTTTAACTCTTGCTACAGTTCTTTGGATTCCATGTTTTCCTTCTTTTCTTTCGAGTTTAGCAGGATTGAAGAGTCACATTTATGATTATGAAACAAAACTAAACCACACTATTATCTGTTCTTGGGTTTGGACTAGACTACAGATCTCTGGACACATCAGTAGCCTCATGAATATTAAAGTACTTTCTATGCCTATTTAAAATGATTTATTAAAAATGATTTATTCATTGTGAATACCTTTTATAAAAAATACAAATGACTATATATATATGGACCTCACCTCATGAACTACACAGAAATCAGATTGACTACATCTGTGGAAAAAGCCAATGGGAAAAAACTCAGTATCAGCAATGAAAACCAGGATCTGACCGTGGAATAGACCATCAATTACTCATATGCAAGTTAACATTGAAGCTTAAGAAAATCAAAACAAGTCTACAGGAACCAATATATTGCTTTGAGTCTATCCACTTGAATTTAAAGACCACCAGGGCTCTCTGCTCCTTTTTATAAAAAGAATAAAATTTTGATTGTGATTTTAGTGAATGTTTATGGAGAAGTTAGATTTTCATTAGTTCATTTTAGAAATTTTACCCCCTCTCCTCTGTTCGCCCTCCCCCTTCCCCAGTTCACTTTTAAAAAAAAATCATTCATTGTTGTACAATTACTCCCCCTCCAGTCATCTTTACAATGATATATCTCTTATTCCAGGCTGTTGTCATATGTTTGATGTCTAATCCTCTGTTCCTTTTAGACAGTTCTTTCTTTCATCTGTTCCAATGCAATGATCATTGTCTATCCACTCTTATCCTATAATCCTCCCAACTCTCCATGTCAGACCTGCTTTATAATAATAGTGCTATGCAGTATTTGTCTTTTTTTCTTAAATTTTTTTATTATTAATTTCAATGAAAATTTACAGAGACTTTGGATTTCCATTCATTCATTGTTGCACTTTTCTCCCCTTCCAACCCTCCTCCCTAGTACACTACCCTCTTAGAAAAGTAAAAGAAAAATTCTTTCATTGTTATACAATCCCTCCACCCAGGTTCACTCCACTATGCAGCCTTTGCTCTGGACTCCGGTCATGACAAAAATACCTAATCACATATCCCTTTTAAACAGTTTTCTCCCTCATCCATTTCAATGCAGTTTACATTATTGAACCCATCTTTCTCAGTCTCCTCCAACCCCAGTGTCAGTCCTGTTTTACAACAGTGGCACCATGCAATATTTGTCCTTTTGTGACTGAGATCCTTCACTCAGCATAATGTCCTCCAGAGTCACCCATTTTGAATAATACTGCATGAGTTCCTTGTTTTTCAATGCAGCGTAGTATTCCATTGTATGAATATACCACAGCTTCTCTATCCATTCTTTTGTTGATGGACACTTAGGTTGTTTCCAACTTCTTGCTATTGTGAACAAAACCACAATAAACATGGGTGTGCATAGCATTTGTCTTTTTATAATTGAAATATTTCACTCAGCATGCTGTCCTCCAGGGTCCCCCATGTTGTGTAATGTTTTACGAGTTTATTGTTTTTCAGTGCTGCATAGGATTCCACTGTATGTATATAGCATAGTTTTTCTATCCATTCATTTGTTGATAGGCACTTGAGTTGCTTCCATCTTTTTGCTATTGTAAATAAAACAGCAATAAACATGGATATGCATATATCTGTTTGGATGACAGCTATGGTTTCTTTAGGGTATATTCCTCGTAGTGGCATTGCTGGGCCAAATGGTATTTCTATTTCAAACTTTTAGAGAACGTGCCAAAGTGCCTTCGATAGTGGCTGCATCATTTTACACTCCCACTAGCAGTGAAAAAGGATTCTAATCTCTCCACAGCCTCGCAAGCATTCATTGTTTGCTGTTCTGTTGAACTTTGCTATTGTTACTGGGGTGAGATGATATTTCTTAATTGTTTTTATTTGCATCTCTCTTAGAGCTAGGGATTTTGACCCTGTATTCACGTGTTTGTTTGCCATCTGAATGTCTTCTTTGCTGAAATCTCTATTAATATCCTGTGCTCAGGTGCTGGAGTACTCTCTAAATTTTAGATATGAGTCTCTTAACAGATATGTCATTACCAAATATTTTTCCCAGTCTTTGGCTTTTCTTTTTACCCTTTTGGAGAAATCTTTTGATGTGCATAGGGATTTGACTCTTAGAAGGCCCCATTCATCTATTTTGTTCTCTCCTGGTTGTAGGTTTTTCATTATACTTGTAAAAGATTATTCATACTGTAAATTAGGGCTTCTCGAATTCTTCCAAGCTTTTCTCTAATGAGATTTATGGTCTGCTTCTTTTTAATGGACAGATAACCCTCTCTTCTTGTGGAACCTCAGCTCCATGTCTCTGAGACACGATGGAGAAGGCTGGAGTAAACAGATTTGGCTACATTGGATGCCTGGTCACCAAGGTTGGCAAATTGGATGTTGTTGCCATCAATGATTTTGTCATCAACCTCAGCTACATAGTCTATATGTTCCAGTGTGAGTCTACCCATTGCAACTTCAATGGCAAGGTCAAGGCTGAGAATGGGAAATTTCATCAATGGGAAAGCCATTACTATCTTCTAGGAGCGAGATCCTGCCAACATCAAGTGAAGGGATGCTGGTGCTGAGTATGTGGTGGAGTCTACTTGTGTATTCATAAACTTGGAGAAGGTTGGGGCTCACTTGAAGGGTGATGCCACCTTGGTGATCGTCTCTTCTCCTTCTGTCAATCCCCCCACGTTAGTGATGGGCGTGAACCATGAGAAGAATGACAACTCTCTCAAGATTATCAGCAGTGCCTCCTGTATATCACCAACTGCTTGGATCTTTGGCCATGGTCATCCATGACAACTTTGGCATTATGGAAGCACTTATGACCACAGTCCATGCCATCACGGCCACCCAGAAGACTACGAATGGCCACTCTGGAAAGCTGTTGTGATGGTCATGGAGCTAGCAGGAATATCATCCCTGTATTTACTGGCTCTGCCAAGGGCGTGAACAAGGTCATCCCTGAGCTGAACAAAAAACTTATTGGCAAAGTTTTCTGTGTCCCTACCCTCAAGGTGCTGGTCTTGTATCTGACCTTCCAAAGTTCTTTCCTGGAGAAAGATGCCAAATAAGATGATATCAAGAAAGTAGTAAGGCATGCTTCAAAAGGGCCCTTAAAGGGCATCCTGGGATACAATGGAGACCAGGTTGCCTACTGTGACTTTAACAGTAAACCCACTCTTCCACCCTTGGTGCTGGGGCTGGCATTTCCCTATTTGATCACTATGTCAAACTCATTTCCTGATATGATAATGAATTTGCCTATAGCAACATAGTGGTAGACTTGATGGTTCTTGTGGCCTTCAAAGAATAAGAGTCCCTTGGACCACTAGTACCAGTAATAACACTAGAAGACAGAGACTTCCAGTTGCTAGGGAATCCTTATCCCAACTCAATCCACCTCCCTCCACTGAGATTCTCACATCCTTCATACTGTGACAAGGTTTCCATCCAGACCTCTTGAGACAGGGAAGAAGCTTAGAGATATTATCTTGTCAAGGACCATCAATAAAGTACACTGTACTCAGTAAAGAAAAAAAAATAAAAAGGACCATCTCAAGAATAGATTTAAGCCACTAGATTTGAACATTAATGATCAAAGACCAAATGAACTCTAGGATGATATCAAGGACATCATTCATTAAGAAACAAGAGATCATTACAAAGAGAAGGGAGAAAGAAAAGACCAAAATAGATATCACCGAGACTCTGAAAATTGCACTAGAATGTTGAGAAACTAAAACAAAGGAAAGAAATGATGAAATAAAAGATATGGACAGAATGGATAACTCAAGAAGACAAAGCCAAGTATTATAATGAAATATGCAATGAGAGTTGAGGTAAAAAAAAATAAATAAAAAGGGAATAACTCATTCATTTCTTAAGCTGAAAGAACTGAAAAACAAATCCAATCCACACAAATTCTTGTAATACTAAAGGATTGTTGTTAGGTAGTGTGGAGTTGAACACAACTCATAACAAACCTATGAACAGATCTGAGCCCTGTCCTATCCAGTGCCGTCCTCACAATCTCTGACACACTTGCGCCCATTGCTGCAGTCACTGTGAGAGTCTATCTCACCGAGAGTCTTCCTCACTTTTGCCATCCCCTCACCTTTCTAAGCATGATGTCCCTCTCTAAGGAACAGCCTCTCCTAACAACATGCCCCAAATATGTGAGACAAAGCTTCACCATTTTTGCTCTACGGAGCACTCGGGATGAACTTCCTTCAACACATATCTGTCTGTTCTTTTGGCAGTTCATGGGGTATTTAGTACTCTCCTCCAACAGCACAGTTCAAAGGCATCCATCAATTCTGTCCTCTTTAGTCACTGATCAGCTCTGAGGTGCATAGAAAGTGATGGAAAAGATTGTGGCCTGAGTCAGGTGCACCTTAGTCTTTTAACTGGCATCCTTGCTCATCAGTACTTTAAAGAGATTTGCAGACTTTGCTAATACAATACATCTTTTGACTTGCTGTTATCAAGGGTGTTGATTATGAATTCAAGTAAGATGAAATCATTGATAATTTCAATCTTTTCTGCTTCTATCATGATGTAGTCTCTTGGCTTAGTGGTGAAGAATTTTGTTTTCTTGATGTTGAGATGTAATCCATACTGAAGTCTTTGATCTTCTGCAGCAAGAATTTCAAATTTTGTTCACTTTTAGCAAACAAGGTTGTGTTATCTGCATAAGGTTATGTCATACTAATACTACAGACAAAATCTTGAATAACTGTTGTTATGCTTCGTCTGACATACTTTGGACATGTTGCCAGGAGGGACGGGTCCTTGGAGAGGGACATCATGCTTGGGAGCGTGGAGGGACAGCGCAGGAGGGAAGACCCTCTATGAGATGCATAGATTCGGTGACTGGGGTGATCGGGATGGGTGTGTCAGAGGCGGTGCGGTTGGCGCAGGATAGAGCAGGGTTTAGGGCTGTTGTGCATAGGGTCGCTATGAGTC
>NW_006399877.1:6600433-6641511 GCF_000299155.1 Elephantulus edwardii | reverse complement strand
TCATTCCTTGTTTGTTTGGTTTCTCTTCCCCTTGCAATTCATATTTTGATACCAAAAATTTATTGCTGGTACCAAGAGTGTTGATCATGGAGCCAAGCAAACTGAAGCTGTTAACAATCTCAATCTCTTCACTGTCTAGCATGATGCTGCCAATCAGCCCAGTGGTGAGAATCTTTGTTTTCTTGATGTTGAGCTTCTCTCTATTTAAGATTGCAGTCCTTGACCTTCTGCAGCAAGTGCTTCAGGCCCTCCTCAGATTTACCAAGCAAGGTTGTGTTATCTGTAAAATGCAGCTTGTTGATGAGCCTTCCTCCAACCTTGATTCCAAATTCCTCCTCACAGAGCCCAGCCTACTGGATAGTTCATACTGGATATGTTCATACGTGCTGGATATGTTCTGCATAGAGAGTGAAAGGTGTGGAGACAGGACACATACCTGGCAAACACCCTTACCAAGTACAGAGTGGCTATCTAAGAAGGAATTGGCTGACATGGAACCATCTCAGGAAGTGACCAAGAACCAATGGTACAGGACAGTCTCTTTAAGAAAGGGCGTTGGCAAAATTGCAGCAAATTTAAGCAAGACCCACGCCTCACCCCTTATACAAATACCAACTCAAGAAAATAAGGTACCCAGAAGTAAAACCAAAGACTATAAAAGTTATCAGAGAAAATCTAGGAAGAACTCTAGAAGCCCAATTCACAGCATGAGCAGTCTTCCAAGCATATACAATAACCTAAAATTAGGAAAGAATAAAATGGAATGAGATCTTCTAAAAATCAAATTCCTATGCACATAAAAAACTTCTTAAACAAGCTAAAAAGGAAAACCATAGACTAGGGAAAGAGATTTGACAATGATGTATCAGATAAGGGACTGCTATCTAAAATTTATAGAATACTCCAGAACCTCAACAAGAAAAATGTAAACAATCCAATCATAAAATGGCCACAGGGTACGTATAGGCACTTCATCAAAGAAGATATTCAGATGGCAAACACACACATGAAGTAATGGTCAAAATCTCTTGCTCTCAAAGAGAAGCAAATCAAGAAAACTATGAGATACCGTCTTAGCTGAGCAATGGTAGCAAAGTTCAATAGGTCAGCAAACAACAAATGCGGGTGAAGTTGTGAAGAGATTGGACCTCTTTATTCACTGCTAGTAGAAATGTAAAATAGGACAACCACTATAGAAGGTGGTTGAGTCCTTTCTCAAAAAGTTTGAACTAGAAATATCATTTGACCCAGCGATTCCACTACTGGATATATACCCCAAAGAAACCAGAACTATTACTCAAACAAATGTATGTATACCCATGTTTATTGCTGCATTATTCACAATAGCAGAGAGAAGGATGCAACCCAAGGTCCCAACAATAAATAAATAGAAACACTCTGGTACATCCACACTATGGAATTCTATGCAACATTGAAAAATACTGAAATAGCAAACATTACACAACATGGAGGAGCACTGAGGACTTTATGCCAGGTGAAATAGCTCAGTCTCAAAAGGTTAAATGTTACATTACACCACCATTACAAAATAGGACAGATATGGGGGGCTGGGGAGGGAATGGGGAAAGATAGATAATGAGCGTTGCATTAGGACAGATGAGGGGAAGAGCTATCTGAAAGGAATATATGATTATGCATTATGTGTATAAGAACTGTCTGGTACAAGGGGTCATTGTGAGGTGGAGGGGATGAAAGGGGAGGAGAAATTGTGCAACAATGAATAAATAAAAGAGAGACAAAGAAAGGGACCTTATTCAAGTTGCTATCAAGTCAACTATTACTCATGGTGACCTTATATGCAACAGAATAAAGTGTTACTCTTGAAAAAAAAAAAAAAGAACCAGTGGTAATGAAGGAAGAAGTTCAAGCTGGACTAAAGACACTTTGAAAAATAAAGTCCCAGGAATTACTGATATACCAATTGACAGGTTTTAACAAACAGATGCAACCTTGGACAATGTTCACTAGGCTGTGCCAAGAAATCTGGAAGACAACTACTTCCCCAACTGACTGGAGGACTCAAATGATAGTTGTTTTCACTCCTAAAAAGGGTGATTTTACAGAATGTGGAAATTATAAAATGATATCGTTAATTATGCATGTGAGCAAAATCTTGCTTGAAGATTATAGAAAAAAAATAAACATCAACAAAGGATTTCCATAAATTCAAGTTGAATTTAGAAAAGGCCATGGAACTGGAGATAGCATTGCTGATGTCAGATGGATCTTGGCTGAAAGCAGAGAGTAGAAGAAAAATGTTTATCTGTGTTTTACTGACTATACTTTTAAAATAATTAATTTTAATGAACGTTTACAGAGACTTTGGATTTCCATTCATTCATTGTCACATTTTTTCCCTGCCCAACCTCCCCTCTAGTTTGCTCTTCTCTTTGAAAAGTAAAAGAAAAATTCTTTCACTATTATACAATCCCTCCCTCCAAGTCCACTCCACTATGCGGCCTTCGTTCTGGACTCCTGTCATGACAATAATATCTAGTCATATATCCCTTTTAAACAGTTCTCTACCTCATCTGTTTCAATGCAGTATACATAATTTATCTCATCTTTCTCAGTCTCCCCCAACCCCAAAGTCAGTCTCGCTTTACAACAATGGTACTATGCAGTATTTGTGACTGTACTTTTTGACCATGTGGATTGCAACAAAATATGGTGAATATTGAGGAGAATGGCAATTCTAGAACACTTAATTCTGCTCATAAGATACCTAGATTTAGACTAAGAAGCTATTCAAACAGAGAAAGGGAACACTGTATGATTTAAAATCCAGAAAGGCATGCATCAAGGATTTATCCTTTCTCCATATCTATTCAATCTGTATGCTGAACAAATAATTCTGGAAGTTGGACTTTATTGAAGAAGAATGTGACATCAGGATTGGAGGAAGGTTCATCCACAATTGTGTTATGCAGATGATACAACCTTGTTTGCTAAAAGTTAAGAAAAACCTGAAGCACTTACTGCAGAAGATAAAAGACTGCAGCTTCTCAATACAGATTACATCTCAACATCAAGAAAACAAAAATCCTCACCACTGGGCCAATAGGCAACACCATGTTTGATGGAGAAGGGATTGAAATTATCCATAATTTCATTTTACTTTAATCCACAATCAATACCCTTTGTACAAGTAGTCAAAATATCAAAAGACATTGCATTAGGAAAAATTAGCTATCAGGGACCTCTCTCCACAGCTCTGTGGAGCAATGATATCAGTTTAAAGACTAAGGTGCCCCTGATCTAATCCATAATCTTTTCAATCACTTGCTATGCATCTGAAAGTTGAACAATGAATAAGGATAACCTGAGGAAAAAAAATGTTGCCTTAGGCTGTGGTGTTGGAGAAGAGTACTGAACATCTCATGGACTGTCAGAAGAGCAAACACCTATCTTGGAGAAAGTGCAACGAGGATGCCCCTTAGAGGCTTGTTGTCAGCAGGGGCTGTGCTTGTGAAAAGGCATCATGCTATAGAAAAGTGAGATAGAGGATCAGCAAAAGAAAGGAAGACCGAAATAAACTGACTGTTACAATGGGGCCAAGTATACCAAGTATATCAGAGACGCTAAGGATGGCACGGGACAGAGCAGGACACAGATGTGCAGTTCACAGGGTTGCTGTCATAGTCCACTTGATTGATGGTGCACAACCACAGCAACACTCTGAATACATTGTTCAACACAAAACTCATTGCCATCAATGAAGTATGGACCCTCTAAGCAGGTTTTCAGAGGCTTTAAATTGTAGGGGAGGAGTCTGCCCAACTTTCTCCTATGGATAGATTAAAAGCTGCCTTTGCTTGGAGCACAACCCCCTTACCCACTAGGCCAACAGAGCTCTAGTAGCAATGCAAACACACGTGCTCCTAGTGTAGGCGGATAAACCCAAAAGATTCCACACTTCATTTAATTAGGTAATAAACACAACTTTGACTAGGACAGATGTTACAAAGTTCAAAGGGCAAATGAACATAGAGTTTTTGCCTTGAAAGGATACTGAGACATGTAATCTAGGTTTACAAAAAAGTTTGTGGTTCTTACAACCAACTATAGGGATATGTTCATAAAAATCAATGTATTTCTGCTGAAACGCTGCACAAAAATGATAAACAGCCTTTTTGGTGGTACCTCTTCCAATAGTGTTACTTGGTACAGCTGGTTCCACCTCTCTCATAATTTATAGCACACATGTTGCTGGATACTTTTCTTTCTAAACTCATATAGTAGGGCATGCTCTCCGCCCAAGGCAAAGATCAAATGTGCTGTTTGCTTGAGAATCACACAGTAGTTATCTCAGTAGATGCTACTCATTCTTTATTATCCTTATGAGCAAACCATTGGCCTTGGGTTCATATTTCTCCTCATGTGCAGGAAGTCACACCCTCTTTTAGTGTAGATTGTGTTCCTGGGCTCCTTCCACCGACCACATCACAGAGGCTCCCTCTCCAAGCAGTAGGTTGCTCTGGGTTGCTGTGAGCTCCCCAATGGCGCCTGCAGCTCTGACGGGCTTCCTTGCTCTGTGTGCCTGGCTTCTGCTGACATCTGGCTTTGCTGGAGCCGGCAAGCTGCTGGTTGTACCCATGAGCGGGAGTCACTGGCTCAGCATGCGTGTCGTGGTGGAGAAACTCAGCCAGAGGGGGCACGAGGTGGTGGTGGTTATGCCCGAGGTGGGTTGGCACCTGGACAAATCCCCCAACTACATGGTGAAGACTTACTCAACTTCTTACAAATTGGAGGACCTGAATCGTGAGTTCTTGGTTTTCACTAATGCTCAGTGGAAAAGTCAGGACTCCAACTTATTTTCTTTATTGACGAGCCCACTCAATTCTTTTTTTGAATACATTTTTTCGCATTGTAAGAGTTTGTTTAATGATGAGAAATTGATAGAGTTCTTAAGAGAAAGTGCTTTTGATGCAGTGTTTACAGATCCTTTTGATATGTGTGGCTTAATTGTCGCCAAGTATTTCTCACTCCCATCCGTGGTCTTCACCAGGGGACTATTTTGTCATTTTCTTGAAGAAGGGGCACAGGCCCCCAGTCCTGTTTCTTATGTTCCCAGGTTTCTTTCCGGATTTTCAGATACCATGACTTTCTGGGAGAGAGTGAAAAACCAAGTATCTCGTTTGGGGGAGCAAATGCTTTGCCACAATATTCTCACAAGTACTTTACAAATTGCTTCTGAGATTTTGCAACAGCCGGTCACAGCTTATGACCTCTACAGTCACACGTCCGTCTGGTTGTTACGAACTGACTTTGTTTTTGACTATCCCAAACCTGTGATGCCCAACATGGTCTTCCTTGGAGGCATCAACTGTGAGCAGAGAAAGCCTCTGAAGCAGGTGAGTCACTTCTCCTTGAGGTCATTATGATCAATCAGGGTACTGGAATAACATGCTAACTTCATCTGGAATTTATCATTCATATGTGTTAAATTTTTCATTTCTTAGCTGTGATGGCCAAGCAGGTAAGGACTTGCATTGCTGACTTCAAGGCAGGAGATTTAAATCTCCTATCTCTTCCTGCGGGAGAAAGATGGGTAAACTCCTCCCACGTGATTTACAGCCTCTGGAAACGTGCTGGAGGGTCAGTTGTGAGGGGATTCCCACTGGATGGCACATGACAGCAATGCTTGTTGAATGATCAATTTTATGCTAATTCATTTAGTTGTGGGTTAACCCATATTATAAAGTGATGCTCTTTAAAGTCTGTATTGTACACTATTCAAGTCTTTCCAAGCTGCACTTTTTAAGACACTTCACCAGAGAAGACATTCAGATGGCAAACACACATGAAGACATGTTCAAAATCCCTAGCTCTAAGAGAGATGCAAATCAAAACAACTATATCATCTCACCCCAGTAAGAATAGCAAAATTTAACAGAGCACCAAACATCAAATGCTGGCGAGGTTGTGGAGAAATTGGAACCCTTACTCACTGTTGGTGGGAGTATAAAATGGTGCAACCACTATGGAAGGCAGTATGGCACTTTCTCAAAAAGTTGGAAGTAGAAATACCATTTGACCCAGCAATTCAACTACTGGGAATATACCCTAAAGACACCATAACCACCACCCAAGCAAATATACACACCCATGTTCATTACAGCCTTGTTCACAATAGAGCTGGAAACAACCTAAGTGCCCATCAACAAATGAATGCATAGAGAAGCTGTGGTATGTTCACACAATGGAATACTGTGCAGCAGTGAAAAACAAAAGAACTCATAAAATATTATTTAAAATTGGTGACCCTGGAGGGCATTATGCTGAGTGAAATATCTCTGTCATAAAGCGACAGATACTGCATAGTGCCACTGTTGTAAAATGGGACTAACATTGGGGTTGAGGGGAGAGTGAGAAAGAGGGGACAAATAATGTATACTGCATTGAAACAGATGAGAGAGAGAACTGTTTAAAAGTGATATACGATGGCGAGCTCTGGTGGCCTAGTGGCAAGAAGCTGCACTGCAATCCCAGAGATGTGAGGTTTGAATCCACCAGATGCTCTGCTGAAGAAGGAGGCACAATCTCCTCCTGTACCAGTCAGATCTCATTTGACGGTACACACATAAAAAAAAAAGTAATAAAAAAAATTTAAAGAAAAGTGATACATGATTAGGTATTATTATCATAACAGGAATCCAGAATGAAGGCTGCATAGTGGAATGGACTTGCAGGGTGGGATTATATAACAATGAAATAATTTTTCTTCTACTTTTCAAAGAGAAGAGTGAATTGAGGGGGAGTGGTGGGCAGGGAGAAAAATGCAATAATGAATGAATGGAAATCCAAAGTCTCTGTAAGTGTTCCTTAAAAATTAAAAAAAACAACCCCATAGTATGAAATGAAATTGACCTTTTTTTATAATCCTGTGTTAATCACATGGGAAAAGGGAATGCAATTATTTTTTATTATTTTCTGTATTAATTTCTTATGCCTATGTTGTTGTGTGCTGTCAAGTCGGAACCGACTCATAGCTGACCCTCTAGTGGGTTTTCAGAGGCAGTAAATCCCATGGGAGGAATTGCCCATCCTTCCCCCATGGAGCAGCTGGTGGATTTGAACCAGATACCCTCGGGATTTCAGCACAACTTTATACTACTAGACCATCAGAGCTCCTTATTAATCCATTTAGAAAATGTAATTTTCATAATTAATCCCCAAACCAAACCCATTGCCACTGAGTCTATTCAAACTTCAAAGTCTCTGTAGCCAGAGTAGAATTTCCCTGTAGGGTCACCAAGGCCAAGCTTTACAGAACCAGTATGTCCTATCTTTTTCCTACAGAGGAGTTGGCAGATTCAAACTGCTTACCTTTTGATTCCAGACCAAGGCTTAATCTAAATCACACCAGGTCTGCTTTTCCATACTCATTTTACTGAAATAAAGTTTGTAATCAGACTGGCCATATTATTTTTGTCTCTTGCGCTTTCCACTTGTTAATACATTGTAGACATCTTTGTCTTATTATTATTTTTCATTTTTTTACATTTCATTTTTTTGTTTGTTTTCTTTTCCCCTGCTAATTTATTTACAAAATTTGAATATATTCTTTCAATTTCTCTCACCCCCCCCATCAAATTGTATAACCCAATGATTAATCCCCCTTTCCCCCTGCACATCCACATCCCTCTGCTTCCAGCCTCTCCCATCCCTCCTGAATCCTTATACTCATTCTACAATAACAGTTTGATACAATATTTATCCTTGTGAGACTGAGTTAGTTCACTAAGCATAATGCTCTCCAGTTCCTCCCAAGTTAGGTAATAATTTACAACGTTATGACTCCTGTGTGCTACATAGTATTCCATTGTGCGAATGTACCATAATTTCTCAATCCCATTCGTTTGTAGTTGGACATTTGGGCTGTTTCCATGTTCTTGTGATGGTGAATAATGCTGCTATGAGCACTGGTGTACAAATCTCAGTTTGTGCCTCAGTTCTCATATTCTCAGGGAATATTCCAAGTAGTGGAATAGTTGGGTATATGGAATTTCTATGTTCAGCTTTTTGAGGAAGTGCCAAATTGCCTTCCAGAATGGTTGCACCATTTTATAGTCCCATCAACAATGTGTAAGAGTTCCTTCCTCGCCACATCCTCTCCAACATCTATTACTTGCTGCCCTGTTAAACTTTGCCACTCAGTGGAGTGAGATGGTACCTCATTGTGGTTTTGATTTGCATCTCTCTTATTGCCAGTGATTTGGAACATTTCTTCATGTGTCTGTTTGCCATTCAAATATCATTGTAGACATCTTTGAAAGTCAAATCTATATAGAAATCTAGTGTATTTTTAATCATTGTATAAAATTCTTTACCTTGGATATTCCAAAGTTTACCCAACCAGCCAACATTCAATTCTTCAGGGAGGACAGCTTTTCAAATGTGCTCACAGTCCTTTAATCCTCAACCTTGAAGCTTTAGGTCAGTGTTAGAAAGCTCTCTTAGTTCTGATCATTGTGGAGTCTGCCCCTCAGGGTCTACGTCTTCCTACAGTAAACTTGGGTAAAGGTCCCTGACTTTGCAAAGTCCTGGATCTGGCTAGAGGTTTGCCTGTGATATCATCTAGTAGAATGGGATGTAGGTAGATGAGTCACATTTCCACAAATCCCTGGAATGGATGTGGAGTTGTCAAACTTATGTCATCGTTTCGGAGGGCTCTTATTGGAAAAAGACCACAACAATGCTCATACGTCCCTGAGATGCTTGCAAATAGCCATTCCGGTCAGTGGTAAGAGACCCCAAGTCTTCCCTTAGAACCTGAGGAGTTGTCTTACTTCGGAGCAAAGAACTTTTGATAGTCTGAGAGAGGGGAAATTAAAATTGTATTTCCAGAAAACTCCCCATATATGACCTTTCTGCAACTTTATTTCTAATATTTCTGAGTCCTCAGTGTCAAAATGCTGGGATCAGTGTCACCCAGCTTGGTAGAAACCACACTGCGGACCCACTTCCACACCAGACATACACAATCCTAGGTAATATTTTTCATAAATTTTCATTTTAGAATAATAAGGGGCAAATATAATCATTTAGCTGAAAATGAACACTCTTGTTGTTGGGTGCTGTGAGTCCGCTATGCCTCCAAAAAGCCCTCTGAATAACAGAGGGACACCCTGCCCCACCCTGTGCCATCTTCAGGGTCTCTGCCACATGCAAGCCCCTGCTGCAGTGTCAGGTTGCCTGAGCTCCCTGTGCGTAATGCAGGCTGGATATTGAAAATAGATTTTCTAGCTCCCAGCTTTAACTTCCCCCATGTACCCGAGTTGTTGTTATGTACCATTGAGTCAGAACCAACCCATAGCTGACCCTCTAGTGGGTTTTCAGAGGCAGGAGGAGATTACCCATCCTTCGCACATGGATACAAACCGTGTACCTTTGCACCAGCAGCGCCATTCCTTGTCACTAAGCCACCAGAGATTCCTGGGAGTTGGGAGATGGCTTAGAGCATGCAATTACTATCGAGGGAATTAGCCAGTCTTGCCATTCCACCAGGTTTAGTGGCCGAAAATAGGAATCTTGAAACGAGCGATAAAGAAGCAGCAGAGCATGTACCATCAGTTCAGTCAGGCCAGAGGTTCCTGCGCGAGTCAGACGGGTCAGAGCGACAGCAGCAGCAGCAGAAGCGGAGAATCAAAGGCCTAGGTGAGAAAGAGCTGACTCAGGATTGCTACCGCATTGAGCCTGAGCCAGAGACCTTTGCCCAAGCTTAGTGGAGGGCTGGGATGGGGCTGGGCATGCCATAATCAGTGGCCCTAAGACAACTTTGTAAAACTGACTTAAAGCCAAGAGACTAAAGGTCGAAGGGCCTGTGAGTACACCTGGCTGGATTGTGTCCAACCTGAACTTTAGCTTGTTAACTTCCCTAATAGACCCCACAATGGTGAGGATGGTTCTATGAGCTCTGGGTGGCCAAGCAAAGCTCTGGCAGAGGTGATGAGAATTAGAATTGGCAGAAGTTGGTTCAAGGCATAAGCCCGCATGTCTGACCTCATGAAAATCAGTTTTGTGTAGAGGATGGCGACTGTTCCCATTTGTGGAGTTAGTGGAGGTCAGACTTAGCTGTGTCCACACAGGCCACAATCTTTTAATACTGTGTGTCTACCCATATCCGTAAGGGCTTTCTTTGCACTGTCCCTCCACTTTTCCCAGAATGAGGCCTTTTCCCACGGACTGGCCAGGAAAAAGCCCAAAATATGTGAGCTGAAGCATCACCCATCCTTCCTCTAAGGAACGCCTGGTTGCACTTGCTTCAAGACAGATGTCTTGGTTCTTCTGGCGGTTCATGGTGTTCAATACGCTTCACCAACACCATAGTTCAAAGGTCCACATTCTTCTTCCTTGTTCATTGTTCACCTTTCACATGTATAGAAAGCAACTGAAAACATCATGACCTGGGTGAAGTGCACCTTCGTTTTTAAAATGACACCCTTATTATTTAGCACCTGAGAGAAGTCCTTGCCACTCAGTTTCCCCCAGTTCAGCAGATGTTTCGGTTTCTTGACAGCTGCTTAGATGAATGGTGTGGATCCAATGAAATCATCGGCGAATTAAATTTTTCTTCTTCTTACGCTCCTTCTCCTCCTCATGATTTTCGGTGCTCGACGTGATCAGAGAAACTTCTCTAGTAATAAACTAGAGAGAAAGTATAGTCTTGGCAAATTATAGTCCTTGGCAAAGTATAGTCCTGGCAAATTAAATTCTTCTCAACCTCTCATATTACCTATTCGTCCAATGGTGAGGATTTTTGTCTTATTAATGATCAATGTTGAGATATATTCTATATTGGATGCTACCGGCTTTGATCATCTTAACTAACAGCTTTAATTCTTACAACTTTCTGCCGGCAAGGTTGTTGTCGATAATGAGCCTGTTTCCAATCCTAATGCCACATTTATATTCATGTAGTTCAGCTTCTCTAATTATAGAAAGGATACAACCCTTACAGATAACTTTGCTGATTTTAACCCTACAGTATTCCCTTGTTATGTTCGTTCATACAACTGCTTCTTAGACTCAGTACAGGTTTTCCATGAGTATGATTAAATATTCTGGAATTCCCATTGTCCTCAATGTTGTCCACAGTATTATGACCTGAATCACTAAATGCCTTCTTGTGGTCAATAAAACACAGCTAAACATCTTTCTAGCATTGCCTCATTTCAGCCATGAGCCATCTTACACCAGCAGTGACACCCCTTGTTCTGAATCCAGTTTGAGGCGAGCTCTGGTGGCCTAGTGGCAAGAAGCTGTACTGCAATCCCAGAGATGCACAGTTCAAATCCACCAGATGCTTTGCTGGAGAAGGAGGAATAATCTCCTCCTGTACCAGTCAGATCTGATTTGATGCTACACACACACCCACAAAATAATAAAACAAAATAAAAAAAAACCCAATGAAAAAACCTGAATCCAGTTTGAATTTCTAGAAGTTCCACATTGAGGTACTATTTCAGCTGCTTTAGAGTAATCTTAAGCAAAATTTTTCTCATGATATCAATAATGTTGTTTGATAATTTATGCATCCTATTGGGTTACATGTTTTGTTTGTTTTTTGAATAAGAACAAATAAAAATATCTTTCTGTTGATTGATCTGTTAGCTATCTTCCAAATTTCTTGGCGTGGAAAAGTGAATACCTCCAGTGTTACATCTGTTTGCTGAAACACCTTGACTGGTATTTCATCAATCCCTGGGGCCTTGTTTCTTCCAAAGCCTTCAATGTAATTTGGACTTCATCCCTTAGGACCTCTGGCCCTAGGTCAAATGCTACTTCATTGTTGACCAGTTGTTCTTGGTACAGTGACTCTATGGTTCCCTCTTCTTTTGGGGATTCCTGCATCATTAAATATTTTGTTCATAGAATCCTTCAGTCCTGTAACTCAAAGCTTGAACTTATTCTTCAGTTCTCTTGGCTTGAGAAATGTTGACGGTGTTCTTCCCATTTGGTTTCCTAACTCCAGGTCTTTTCATATCTCACAACACCTTCCTTTGTCTTTACCTGCCCTTTGAAATCTTCTGCTCAATTCTCCTATATTATTTCTTCCCTTTGTTTTGATTTCTCTAAGTTAAACACTAAGTTTCAGAGGCCTTTCCAACATCCGTTTTGGTCTTTCTTTCTTGTCTTTTTAATGATCTTGTGCTTTCTTCATGGACAATGTCCTTAATGTCATCACACAACCCATCTGGTTTCAGACATCTTCAAGGCATCAAGTCTATTCAGTTGGGATAAAGTCACATGTTGGCTCTTGTGGACTTCTTACATTTTTTTTTTAGTTTCAGTTTGAATTTGCATATGGGTAATTGATGGTAGGTTCTGTGTTGGCCTCTGGCCTAGTTTTGATTGCTGATCCTAAGCTTCTCCTCTCTCGCTTTACACAGATTTAAGCAATCTGATTCCTCTATGTATATTCCTGTATCCCATTCAAGTGAGGTCCATGTGTATAGTCACTGTTGTTGTTGTAATGTGTCATTGAGTCACCTGTGACTCACAGTGACCCTATGTACAACAGCCCTAAACCCTGCTCTATCCTGTGCCAATCTCATTGTCTCTGACACACCCATCCCCATGACCCCAGTCACTGAATCAATCCACCTCATAGAGGGTCTTCCCCTCCTGTGCTGTCCCTCAACCCTCCCAAGCATGACGTCCCTCTCCGAGGACTGGTCCCTCCTTGCAACATGTCCAAAATGTGTCAGATGGAGCTCCAGAATCCTTGTCTCCAAGGAACAGCCTGGTTTCATCTTTTCCAGGATGAACCTGTTTGTTCTCCCAGCAGTCCATGGTATATTCAACATTCTTCTCCAACACTACAGCTCAAAAGCATCAATTCTCCTTCTATAATTTCCAGCTATTGTCTAGCTCTCTGATGCATAGGAAGTAATTGCAAAGACTATGGCCTGGATCAGGTGCACCTTAGTCTCCAGGCTGATATCGTTGCTCTTCATTAATTTGGAGAGGTCTCTGACAGCAGACTTCCCCAATGCAATTTGTCTTTTAATTTCCTGGCTGCTGGTACCAAAAGTGTTGATTGTGGAGCCAAGCAAACTAAAGCTGTTAATAATCTCAATCTCTTCATCATCTATCATGATGCTGTCAATCGGCTCAGTGGTGAAAAATCTTTGTTTTCTTGATGTTGAGTTTCAATCCATATTGAAGTCTGTAGTCCTTAACCTTCTGCAACAAGTGCTTCAGATATTCCTCAGTTTCAGCAAGCAGGGTTGTGTTAATTTAGTTTTTAAAAGGTGTTTGCAATGAATAAATAACTAAGTGTACAAAATTCTATTATGTGACCTCTGGCTTTTTCTGTCACAAGAACCTATTTTCCAATTTTGAGTTTTTATTTTCAACATTTGCCTCCCAGTGATTTATTATTATTAATGAATCTTGATTATATATGTTTGATCAATTTCAGACTGCAAATTTCAGTTGTTGTTGATTGCCTTTGAGTTGAGCACGACTCACAGCAACCCTATGAACAAAAGGCCTGAAGCCCCTCTACAACCATTGACATTTATCAAAGTTCATAGAGTTTCCAGAGGCATATTGGTGAGGAAGTGAATACATTAATTCTTATTATCCATTAACTACTATTTCTTAGGATACAGAAGTACTATAAATGAAATTATGTTGTAAAATCTGTGTATACTGAATTATGTTGTTAGTTACAGTGTTATTACTATTTCATAGTAGCTAAGCAGATCCTTTACTCCTCCTTTTCCTTAACTTACTGTTTTAATTTCCAACAGGTTCTTGAAGTTGCACAAATACTAATTATCACAAAATTGTAGTAAAAATACCAGAAAATTTACAAAATCGGTGACTAAAAATGCCATCAGCAACAAAACCCAACAGAAAACGCCTGTAGAATGAACAAATGAAACCACAGTGATTCTAAGCATTATCATAATTGAGCAATATTGAAAACTTGGACTGGAGGGCATTTTAGAAGGTTCAAAGGGAAAATCAGCATAGAGTTTTAGCCTTGTTGGTATACTGATATATGTAAGCTTGGCTAACAAAAAATGTTTTGTGGTTTATTTTTTGTTTTTTATAACTAACTGTTGTTGTTTTTGATTGTCTTTGAGTTGAGCACGACTTATAGTGACCCTATGAATAAAAAGCCTGAAGCCCCTCTACAACTATCGCCATTTATCAAAGTTTATAGAGTTTCCAGAGGCATGTTGTTTAGGAAGTGGATGCCTCTCCTGCTTCCAATATCACTAACTGCAGGAATATTTTTGTAAAATGTAGTATGTTTCTACTGAAACATTACCCCAAAATTCTAGAGACCAAACAGCTATGAGATACCATCTCATTCCAGCAACAATGACAAAGTTCAGCCAGCCAGCAAACAACAAATGCTGATGATGTTGTGGAGAGAATGGAACTCACCATTGTGGGTGGGAATGCCAAATGGTACAGCCACCATGGAAGGCGGTCTGGCGCTTTCTCGTAAAGTTGGAAATAGAAATACTATGTGACTCAGCTTCGTCTGACATACTTTGGGCTTGTTGCAAGGAGGGACTGGTCCTTGGAGAGGGACATCATGTTTGGGAGAGTGGAGGGACAGTGCAGGAGAGGAAGACCCTCGATGAGATGGACTGATTCTGTGAGTGGAGTGGTGGGCATGAATGTGTTGGAGACAGCGAGGTTGGCACAGGATAGAACAGCGTTTAGGGCTCTTGTACATAGGGTCGCTATGAGTCGCAAACAACTCGATGGCACAGAACAACAACAACAACAACGTGACTCAACAATTCCACCACTGAGAATATACCCTAAAGAAACCAGAACTACTGTCCAAACAGATATATGCACATCCACGTTTATTGCTGCATTATTCACAGTAACAAAGAGATGGAAGTAACCCAAGTGCCCATCAACAAGTGAATGGATAGAAAAACTATGGAACAGTCCATAATGGAATATTATACAGCACTGAAAACCAATGAGCTTGTAAACCATTACACAACATGGGGGAGCCTGGAAGACATTGCACTGAGTGAAATACCTCAGTCACAAAAGGAAAAACACTGCATAACACCACTGTTATAAAATAGGATAGACTTGGGGAGGATGGGGGACAGATGGGAAAAGAGCGGATAGAAAACATTGCATTAGATCAGATGAGGGAAGAATTATCTGGAATGAGTATAAGATTAGGCACTATATGTATGACAACAATCTGGAGCAAGGGGTGCATTGCATTTGGGTTGGGGGGGAAGAGAAAAGAGGGAGATAATGTTCAATAATGAGAAAAAATATAAATATTATTAGAAAAAAATTCTAGAGAGTTCTTCTGGTTTCCTTCCCTCTGAGAATGTTGTCTGGTGTAGTGTGTTCCTCTCCCCTCCCTTGATACTTAGTCATTATTTTTTTTCCCTAAGCTCAACTTGCACTATAGGGCCTGATCCCCGCCCAAGGCAAAGATCAAAAGTACCTTTTGTTTGAGAATTGAGCAGCAGTTATCTCAGCAAATGCTACTCATTCATTATCGTCCTTGTGAGAAAATCATTGGTTCATGCTTCTACACATGTGCGAGAGGTCATGCCCTCTTGAAGCAGATTTTGTGCCTGGCCTTCTTCCATAGACCATATTACACAAGCTCACTCTCCAAGCAGCAAGTTGCTCTGGGCTGCTGTGAGCTCCCCAATGGCGCCTGCAGCTCTGACGGGCTTCCTTGCCCTGTGTGCCTGGCTTCTGCTGACATCTGGCTTTGCTGGAGCCGGCAAGCTGCTGGTTGTACCCATGAGCGGGAGTCACTGGCTCAGCATGCGTGTCGTGGTGGAGAAACTCAGCCAGAGGGGGCACGAGGTGGTGGTGGTCATGCCCGAGGTGGGTTGGCACCTGGACAAATCCCCCAACTACACAGTGAAGACTTACTCAACTTCTTACTCGCTGGAGGACCTGAGTCGTGAGTTCTCCCTCTTTGCTGATAATCACTGGAAAACTCAAGAGTCAGAGTTATTCTTTTTATTTGATAACTCAGCCAGCCGTGTGTTTGAATTCTTTTTTTCCCATTGTAAGAGTCTGTTCGGTGACATGAACTTAGTAGAGTTCATAAGAGACAGTGCTTTTGATGCAGTGTTGACAGATCCTTTTGATATGTGTGGCTTGATTGTGGCCAAGTATTTCTCACTCCCATCTGTGGTCTTCGCCAGGGGAGCATTTTGTCATTACCTTGATGAAGGCACGCAGGCCCCTAGCCCAATTTCTTATGTTCCCAGGTCTTTCCTAAGGCTCTCAGACAACATGACCTTCTGGGAGAGAGTAAGAAACCAAATCTTCTTTTTGGAGGAGCACTTGTTTTGTCATTATTTTGTCAAAGGTGCTTTAGAAATTGCCTCTGAGATTTTGCAACAGCCAGTCACAGCATATGACCTCCACAGCCACACGTCAATTTGGTTGTTGCGAACTGACTTTGTTTTGGACTACCCCAAGCCTGTGATGCCCAACATGGTCTTCGTAGGAGGCATCAACTGTGAGCAGAGAAAGCCTCTGAGCAAGGTGAGTCACCTCTCCTTGAGCCCCTAAAGGACAATCTGGATAGGGCCACCCAAAATTCACGTCTTACTCCTCTGGAATTTGGCATTTACATTTGTCACACTTGTAATTTATATCTTGTTTATTGATTTGTGCTGAGTTCTTTAATTGTTGGTTAATATATTTTAGAAAGTATTGCTCTTGGCAAGCTCTTGTTGTTATGTGCTACCCAATCAGAACTAAGTCATCACCGACCCTCTAGTTTTCAGAGGCAATAGATGATGTGGCAGAAGATTTTTCCATCTTTCTCACCAAGAGCACCTGGTGGATTTGAAATGTGTGCCTTTGGGTTGGCAGTACAACTTCTTAACTCTAGGCCACCAGAGCTCCTTTGATATGTATATGGATATAATTCATGGCTTTTCAAGTTACGCTTTTTAATACTGATATCTAGCACATTTTTTATTTTTATTTAATTTTATTATTTTGTGTGTGTGTTCCGTCAAATTGAATATGACTGGTACAGGAGGAGATTACCCCTCCTTCTCCTGCAGAGCTTCTGGCGGATCTGAACCGCTCACCTCTGGGATTGCAGTGCACCTTCTTGCCATTAGGCCACCAGAGCTCCCTTGCACATTTCTTTTTAAATGATGATTTGATTGAAAGTTGACAAAGTATATCTGTTTTTCAATGAATAATGCACTAATATTTTGATTTATAACATCATAATACTCATATTGTCTGATCATCTACTTCTATATTTTTTTATTTTGATCATCTTAATGAATGTTCACTATTTATTGTGTTGTCTTGGGAAAGTCTGCAATTAGAGACCTCTCCAATTTATTGAGTAGTATTGATGTCAGTTTGAGGACTAAGGTGCATCTGAATCAGTACATGGTCTCTCTGATCACTTCTATGCATCTGAGAGCTGGACAATGAATAGGGATGACAGAAGAATGGATGCCTTTGAATTGTGGCATTGGAGAAGAGCACTGAGCATTCCATGGATTGCCAAAAAGAGTGAACTAATATATGGGAGAGGATGTAGCCAGAGTGCTCTTTGGAGGCAAGGATGACGAGGCTTCGCTCACCTCACATACTTCGGGCATGTTGCTAGGAGGACCCATTACTTGGAGGGGGACTTGATGCTTGGAAAGGTAGAGGGTCAGCGAAAGAAAGGATGACCCCTTGACCAGGTGGGCTGACACGGTGACTTCCACAATGGGCTCTAATGTGTCAGAAAGTATGAGGATGGCACAGGATAGGACAGGGTTCAGATCTGTTCTATGGATCGTACTTTAATCAAGGACACCTAACAGCAGCAGCAACAACAACAATAACAACAACAATGACAACAACAACAACATCTCTTTATCAGTTTTTACTCTCCTGTTTCTCCTTCTGTGGTAACCATATTAAAATGATTATGTGTGTAAACCTTTATGTAGATTTTTCTTTCTTTTTTTTCTATAATTATATTTTATTAATTTTTATAAAAATATGGAACGCTTCACGAATTTGCATGTCATCCTTGCGCAGGGGCCATGCTAATCTTCTCTGTATCGTTCCAATTTTAGTATATGTGCTGCCGAAGCGAGCACTATGTAGATTTTTCTAATAGCAATCTCATAGAACATTTGTCTTTTTGTGACTTACTTACTTCACTCAGTGTAATGTCCTCTAGGGAACTCTGGTCACTTAGTGGTCGGGAGCTTCACTGACAACCCAAAGGCTTGCAATTCGAATCCAGCATCTCTCTGTGGGAGAAAGATGGGTAATCTCCTCTTGTTCGAATTACACCCTCTGAAAATCCACTGAACGGTCAGCTGTGAATTAGTTCTAACTCAAAGGTACACAGCAACAATCATGTCCTTTAGAGTTATCCACGTTATGCAGTGTTTAGAGAGTTCCATGTTGTTTTTCAGGGTTGCATAGTACTCCACAGTGCAGCACATTTTTTTTGCAATCATTACATAAAATGATTTACCTTGGGCGCCCATGGTTCAGTCGATACTGATAGCTATTTAGGCTTCTTCCACTACTTACCTTTATAAAAAGATTGTTCTTAAGATTCTTATACAGGTCCTTTGTCATTGTTATTGAGTCAACTATGATTCCTAGCGACCCTATAAAGAACAGATCTGAAACATGCCCTACCCTGTACCACCCTCACAATCTCTGATACTCTCCAGCTCATTGGTACAGTCTGGTGTCAATTCATCTTGTGCTGTTCATAAGGTCACTAGGAGTCATACCTGATTCAATGGCACCTAACAAGAACAAGATTTTCTAGATATCTAAGAGTATTTGCAATAATGATGTCACTCACTAGTTATGCCACTTTTCTCCACCAGAACATACAACTTCTTCCACTTTTGAATAACCATGTTGGTCCAGCTAGTTGGAACTGGAGTGCAATCGCTTGCAAAGGAAAAAACCTTGGCAAATCCTGGAATAAGATTCCAGCCAAGCTGTGATCTGACCAAAATACTATTTTAAGGGTCTTGAGTCACATGGCTGTGCCCACTCTGCCTATCAAGATCCTGTTTTGTTAAGCAAGTATTTTTATATATTGGAAATTTATGTCTACTCAAACATCTGTCAGTCTATAGTCTTCTTATTGCCTTTCAATAATTTTTTACTCAAAGCTACTCTGATATATAATAAAACCTCAAACTCAGTGTGTTGGAGTTGTCCTTCCAGTAAGTTTTCAGGAGGCTGTAACTAGCACAGGAGGAGATGGTCTCACGGAGTCGCTGGTGACCTGGAATGGCTGGGAGATGTTGTTGAGGGTTAGCAAATGCAACATCACATGTACTGCATTCCCTCTATGATCGATGGCACGGGAATAAACGCAGCAGTTCCTTGTTATTCATGGGGTATATATTCTAAGATCCTAATGCATGAGATCCTGGGTAGTTCCAAATCACATATTTACTGTTTTCACCTATACAAACATTTCCTAGTAAGGTTTAATTGATAAATTAGTACAGGAAGAGATTAGCAGCAATACTTAATGAGCAGACAGCATATATAGTGTGGGTACTTTGGACAAAGGTCCAAACTTTGCAGATATGATGGCGTGGACCAGCCTGAGATTTTATCAAATTACTCCTTTAACATTTCCAGACCGCTGTTGATACCCTGTAACTGAAAGCATGAAAAACTGCAGATAAGGGAGGAATTACTTTCTCTCTTCTCTCTCCTCTCTCCTGCTCTCTCTCTCCTCCTCTCTCCTCCCTCCTCCTCTCTCCCCTCTCTCTCCTCTCTCCTCTCTCCTCCCTCCTCCTCTCTCTTCTCTCTTCCCTCCTCCCTCCTCCCTCCTCCTCTCTCCTCTCTCCTCTTCTCTCTTTTCTCCTTTCTCCTACTCTCACCTCTCTCCTCCTCTCTCCTGTGTGTGTGTGTTTCAGGGAAAGATATGTTAGATGTACCATCAAAATATAAATTCATAGTCAATCTATGTACAATAGAACAAACTCCTGCCTTATTCTTGCACTATCCTTGCTTCTAAAGAGCACTCTTTAGAGTGCATTTTCTCGAAGACAAATTTGTTCTTCTGGCAGTCCATGAGATATTCAATACTCTTCACCAACATCACAATAAAGAGATCTAGTCTTCTTTAGTCTTTGTTATTCTTGTCCAGCTTTCACATGCATGTGAAGCAATAGGAAATATCACTTGGATCAGGAATACCTTAGTCCTTTAACTGACATTCTTGCTCTTTAGCCTTTAAAAGAGGTCTTTGGCAGCACATCTGCCCAATGTAATATAACATCTACTTGCCTGACTGCAAATACCATGAATGTAGATTAATGTGAAATGAAATCCTTGAAAATGTCCATCTTTTCTCCATTTTTCATGATGTTTCTTACTGATCCAGTTGTAAGGATTTTTGCTTTCTTTTTTTTAAAAAAAATAGTCGTTATAGCACATTTTCTCCCTCCTTCCCTCACTCTCCCCTATACCCTACAGTGTCCCCCTTGTTTCAAACTGTTCTCATACATATAATGTATAATCATATACTCCTTTTAAATAGTTCTTCCTTTAATCTGTTCCAATGCTGTGTTTGTTATCTATCTACCCCTTCCCCATTCCCTCTCCAACCTTACCAAGTCTGCCCTATTTTAGAACAGCTGTGTTATGCAGTATTTATCCTTTTGTGATGGAGATGTTTAACTTAGCATAATGCCTTTAAGGTTCCCCCACGTTATATAATGTTTTCCTATTTCATTGTTTTTCAATGCTGCATAATATTCCATTGTGTGGATGTAACATAGTTTTTCTATCGATTTCTTTATTGATGGGCACTTGAATTGCTTTGTTATTGTAAATAACGCATTAGTAGACATGGATGTGCATATATCTGTTTGAGTTGTGGCTCTGGTTTCTTTGCGATATATTCCTAGCAGTCAATTGCTGGGTCAAATGATATTTCTATTTCCAACTTTGTGAGAAAGTGCTAGACTGCCGCCTTTCATAGTCGTTGTACTAATTTACATTCCCACCAGCAGTGAATAAAGAGTTCCAGTATCTACACAACCTTGCCAGTGTTTATTGTTTGCTGCCTGGTTGAACTTTGCTATTGTTGCTAGAATGAGAGGGTATCACATAGTTGTTTTGATTTGTAATTAATAGTTAGGGTTTTTGATAATTTCTTCATTAGTCTTTTTGCCATCTGAATGTCCTCTTTGGTGAAGTACCTGTCCATATCATGTGCTCATTTTGTGATTGTGTTGTTTTAATTTTTCCTGTCAAGGTTCTGCAGTATTCTATAAATTTTAGATACAAGTCCCTTATCAAATATGTCATTGCCAAATAGTCTTTCCCAGTCCGTGGGTTCCTTTTTTACCCTATAGGAGAAGTTTTTTTATGTGCACAGGGATTTGATTCTTAGAAGGTCTTATTTGTCTATTTTATTCTCTCCTTGTTGTAGGTTTCTTATTATGTTTGGAAGATTGTTCATGCTGTAGATTAGGGCTTCTAGAGTTCTTCCTAGCTTTTATCTGATGACTCTTAAAATATTTCATTTTACTTCTAGGTCCCTGACCTTAAGTTGGTTTTTGTGTGAAGTGTGAGATGTGGATCTTGGGAATAGGGGTGCAGACTCTCTGGCTGCTTCATGCTAAACAGGGGCATGAGAGATGAAAGGAAAGGGGAGCCCACTTTTACACTTTACTAGTGGTCTTGAGTTGAAGCTGCATGCCTTCTTGTTCAGTTAGAAGATTTTTTTCATGATGCTTTCTGCCCTCTGGACTGTAAGGTGTTTGTGTGGCTAAGTCCAATGAGAGTGGTTGGCTGAACTGTGAGGCTCCATCCTCCTTCACTTCCTTAGCTGGCAGTTGTATTTCCCTTTTGTCTCTGGAACTGGGCTCAGGGTTGAGGTTCTGGAACAAGACTTAGTGTTCAGGTTACCTATAGGAAAGGGAGCAAACCTAGAGAGAACAAACTTGTGAGTTCAAAGAAATGGGCTTTGGAAGTGTTACAGGTGTACTGGAGGAGGAGGTGGAGTAAAATAGCCTAGATAAAGTTCCTTATACACACCAGGTGGCTCTCCTCAGGGGCAGGTGACTCTCCCCTGCCAGGTGTCTCTTTTCAAGGGCCAGGCATCTCTCCCCTAGGGCCAGGCTGCTCTCCCTAGGGGCTGGACAGCTCTCCCCAGGGAAAAAGTGGCTTTCCTCAGAAGCCAGACGGCTTCCTCGCCAGGGCTCTTTTGAGGTCTGGACCTTGTGCCTCACCAGGGACTGTGGCCAGGAATAGCACTTCTGGCTCTAGTGCCACCATCATTGCCTCCTTCCTGTCCACCAAGTGGTCTAATTGTAAATCCAAGTAGGTGTTATTACTTGCCCCTTCCACAAATGGAGAAGGGGCTTCCAGAGTGGTGATCATACTTGCTCAAGGATGAAAATGTAAAAAGCCTGTAGAACAAGGACGCAAACCAAGCTTGTGTGAAGGCTAGTTGTGAGGTGGTGAGCCTGGTGCAACACTCAGGTCAGCGATCCTTAATCTTCCTTTGTAATTGTAATCTTGCTGAATATTATTTTTAAAATGGCTAGGAGAGTATATTTAAGCACCACGTTGGGCTTCCACCTGCTGCATTAACACTATTTGTTTTTTTTTGTTTTTATTTTTTTATTTATTTTTATTGGGAAAAACATATTGGGGGTAGAAGGAGGTGAGGGTTGGGGCAGAAGGGTGAGGATGGGCCAGGATGCAGTTGCAGAGCTGCACAGTTTGGCCGGTGGGGGGGAGCAGGTGAAGGAAATTATGAGGGTCCAGAGGGGACCAGATACTACAGAGGAATGACAAGCATTTTCCAATGGCAATTAAACCAACTGTCTTATTGACTTGGGAATTGGATGCCGACTCTCTGGCTTCTTCATGCTGAACAGGGGCGTAGATGTAAATGGGGGAAGGGAGGATGCTTTATCACCTTACTGGTGGTCTTGGGTTACAGCTGCTTGCCTTCTTGCTCTGTTAGAAGATATTTTCCTGTCATTTTCTCCCCTCTGGACTGCAAAATGTTTTCCCAGGTGGGTCCAGTGGGGATGGCTGGTTGAACCCAGAGGCTCCATCCTCCTTTGCTTCCTTAGCTGTCAGTTGTATTTCCTTTTTGTCACTGGCACTGGGTTCAGGGTCAATTCTGGAGTAAAACTCAGAGTTAAGGTTACCTATAGGAAAGGGAGCAAACCTAGAGAGAACAAACTTGTGAGTTACAAATAGAAGGGCTTTGAGGGTGCTGCTTTCAGGTTTACTGGGGGGAGGGTGGCAGAAGGTGGCCTAAGTAACATTCTCTGGATACCCTAGGCATTCTTTTTTTTTTTTTCTTCTCCTTCCCCACCCAGGGGTCAGATGCACAATCTGGGGACTGAGGAGCTCACCCTGAGGGCTGCGACGGCTCGCCCCAAGCTGGGGGCTGAGGGCAGCCTGTTCCAGGTAGAGGGCTGTGACGGTTTGCCCCGAGCCGGGGGCCGAGGGCAGCCCGACCCGGGCAGAGGGCCGTGACGGCTCACCCCAGGCAGAGGGCCGTGACGGCTCACCCCAGGCAGAGGGCCGAGGGCAGCCCGCCCCGGGCAGAGGGCCGCGATGGCTCACCCCGGGCCGGGGGCCAAGGGCAGGCCATCCCGAGCACGGCAACACCCCCTAGGAGCTGACTGGTACACTCCCCCTCCAATTACCCCTATCCCAGTCTGGTCCCCTTGCCTGACTGAGGACTCTGTCCTTTCCCCACTTATTTGATTCCATCTCCTCTCTGATCTTTGTTTTCTTGTTGAAGTATAAACCATATTGAAAACTATAGTCTTTAATCTTCTTCAGTAGGGACTTCAAGTCCTCTTCACTTTCAACTTGCAATGTGTCATTTGTATATCACAAGTTGTTGATAAGTCTTCTTCCAACCCCAATGCCATATTCTTTTTCATATACTCATGTAATCTTGAGTCTGACTTCTCAGATTATTTGCTAATCGTATAGCTTGAGTAAGTATGATGAAAGGATACAAGCTTTTTAAAAAATTTTTTAAAATTTTATTATTTTGTGTGTGTACCGTCAAATCGGATCTGACTGGTACTGTCTAATCAGATCTGACTGGTACAGGAGAACATTGCCCCTTCTTCTCCAGCAGAGCATCTGGTGGATTCGAACCACATTCCTCTGAGATTGCTGTGCAGCTTCTTGCCACTAGGCCACCAGAGCTCTCTGAAAGGATACAATCTTGACACATACCTTTCCGTACATCAAACCATTCAGTATTCCTTGGTTCTGTTTGAATGAAGCCAAATTGAATCATACAGAGTTTTAGACATTTTTGGTTATATCTACAAAGTTATATGAAATTATATAGCCACATGTGGTTATATACAACTTAAGGATAAGAACCAGAATCAGCCAAAGCCAGTCCCCTTAGAGGTGAAGGTCAAACATACCTCTACTCTTCAAACTTTTTATTAATTCTCACACAAGCCATCTCCCTAAGGCAATCTCTAGTTCTATGCTATTGTTGTTGTGGCCGGACCCATTAGCTAACCCTGTGGTCGGGTTTTAGACTCAGTAAATTGCACAGGAGGAGACTGCCCATCTTCCTCCCACAGAGCAGCTGGCGGGTTCAAACCATGGAGTGCCTACAGGATTATAGCACAACTTCTTACCACGAGCCTACCAGGGCTCCCTAGCTTTATTCTAGGTTTGATAATCTGTGCAATGGCCACATAGAATTCAGAGAACAAACTTACAGGTAACTAGTTCATTAAGAAAGTAACAGGCTACAGGTATGGATCAGGATCAGGAAGCACATAGACAAAATCTGGAAGACTTGACCAAGGAAGAGACTACATCTCCTCCTTCTTCAGTCCAAGACAAGACAGCTCTCGGAGCTCCTCTTCACCACACAAGCAGACGGGCCCTTCTCTCTGCCACGCAAGTCTCATCTTTTTTTCTC
This sequence comes from Elephantulus edwardii, assembly GCF_000299155.1. NCBI lineage: Eukaryota > Metazoa > Chordata > Mammalia > Macroscelidea > Macroscelididae > Elephantulus > Elephantulus edwardii. The sequence goes on along the minus strand of NW_006399877.1, from coordinate 6,616,553 downwards.
TTGACTGTTGCTACTATGGGTGTTGATTGCAGATCCAAGTGAGATGAAAGTGTTGACAAGTTCAATCTTTCTTCTCCATCTATCATAATATTGTCTATTGGGCTAGTTGTGAGGATATGTGTCTTCTTGATGTTCACATGTAATCCTCAGACTGTGAAAATTATCAATGTCATTAATATCACATGCAAGTAGAATCTTGCTGAAGATTATTAAAACGTGACTGGAGCAGTACACTGACAGGGAACAGCCAGAAAGTCAAGCTGGATTCAGAAGAGGCTGTGGCACAAGGGATATCATTGCTGACGTCAGATGGATCTTAACTAAAAGCAGAGACTGTGTCATAAAGATGTTTACCTGTGTTTTATTGACCATGCAAAACCATCCGACTGTGTGGATCATAACAATTTTTCATTAATGTTGAGAAGACTGAGAATCCTAAAACACTTAATTGCACTCATGCAAAACTTATAAATAAAGCAAGAAACAGTTGTACAAACAGAGCAAGGAAGACTACATGGTTTACAGTCAGGAATGGCGTTCGTCAGGTCTGTATCCTTTCCCCATATGTACTCAGCAAATCATTTGAGGAGCTCGACTATATGACGAAGAACTTGGCATCAGGATCAGAGAAAGACTGATTAACAAACTGAGTTATGCAGATGACACAACCTTGCTTACAGAAAGTGAAGAAGACATGAAGCACTTACTGTAGACCAAAGCCTATAGCCTTCACCAAGGGTTATATTTTAGCATCCAAAAAATTAACAGACGAGAGGTAAATGTGTGGGTGCCTGTGTGCACACATATGCATGACAAAGAGCCTTGGTAGAACAGGGCTTAAAATGCTTGACTAACAGAAAGCCCAGGGATTTGAAAGTATGTGTCATTCCTTGGGAGAAAAATGAGATGGTCTAAAGACTGCAGCCTTGGAAAGCTATGGGGCTGTTACTCCACCCCAGGGGAAACTTTCTCTTTTCTGTTTTGGTTAGGTGCTATTGACGACTCAGAGTGACCCTGTGAACAACAGATTAAAACTCTACCCTATCTTGCCTCATCCTCACAATCTCCATTACCTTCCAATTCTTTGTTACAGTCCCTGTGTCTGTCCATCTCACTGAAGGTCTTCCTCATTTATGCTAATGCTCTCCCGCTCCCAGCATGCAGTCTTCCCCCAAGTACTGCCTCCTCCTGTTGACGTGCCCAGTGACATGAAGCGTGTGAGACACAGTTCCACCATCCTTCCCTCTAAGGGAGACCCTGGTTGCATTTCCTGTCCTAGAATGTTGCTTTGAGTTGGAACCCTCTTAAGGGCACCAGGTTTTGGGTCTTACTGCTGTCTAGACCTGGGTAGGGGTGCTGCCACCTGCTGGTCCTCATTGCTCCCTTCCATAAAGAGCTAAGAATCTGTGGTCAACTGCACTTAGTCGCTTTCCCACATCTTGAGCAAATGTGCTTGCATCCTGGCTGTGTTCCTGAGTCAGCTCTGTCTGGGGCAGCATGTGAGTCTCAGTGTTCAAACTTCTTCTCCTTCCCCTGCTGGCAGCATGCCTCCTGCTCCAAGGGACCAGGCTGGGGTTGGCCCTGGTGTGCAAGTTCTGCTGTGTGTGACAAGCCCTGGCAAGTCTGTCCCGGAGTCTGGGTTCACATTTCCCTCTGCAGCCTGCGTCCCGCATCCAGCATTTGTACTGGGTCACGCAACAAGCAAGGCGTGCACAGACAGGGGCCGATTTGTGCTTATTTTGGCATGTGAAACAGTTCAGTTAGTCTCCACAGAGCTTGCTGGCGATCCAGCCCTGCCCACGACTCTCTCAGGCCGCCCTTGGCCACCCATGAACAGGTAGGACACCAGTCACCCTCCTGCCTGTCTGTCACCTGCAACTTCTCTACTGTTTGTAATTTCTACACGTCCCTCTAACTTCTCCTCCCTCCCCTTCCCCTACCTGCTTGTGCACTCTGCACAAGCCCTTTGGCACAAGGTGGGATGTTTGAAACCCCCAGCTCTTCTGCAGCAAAGAGGAGGCCATGTGCTTTGGACACCCTGTGGACAGTGTGCTGTGTCCCACAGGGTCACTATGAGTTAGAATTTGATTGGAGCAGCTTCTGCCCCAGTTTGTGCTGCCTTTTCTCATCTCCCTCTCTTTTATCTCCTGCTCCCATACTTCTCCCTCATCGTGGTCTGTCTTCTCCCTTCACCCCTCCCTCACTGCCCCCTCAACCCTGCCCCCTCCTCTCCCTCCCTTTGTCTCTGTTCCCTCTTCTTCCTTCACCTCTCTCCCTTTTCTCCATCTCTCTCCCTCTCCACTTGTCCCTCCCTCACCACCTTTCTCTTCCCTCCTCTCTCTCTGCTCCTCCTTCCTTCTTTAGCCCTCCCTCTCCCCTCCCTCTGGGAATGTTGCTAGAAGAGGCTAGGCCTTGGAAGGATGCATCAGGCTTGGAAAGGTGAAGAGTCATTGAAGGATAGGGACTCTCTCGATGAGATGGAATGACAGTGACTGCAGCAATGGGCTCAAGTGTGCCAGAGATGATGAGCATGGCCCAGGGAAGGCCGGGGTGCCGAGATGTGAGGATAGCCCTGGGCAGAGTAGGGGGCAGAGATGATGAGGTTGGCCCAGGGCAGGACAGGGGGCAGGTCCAGGGTTCACAAGCTCTCTGTGAGTCTCCTGACACATAACAGTAGCTCCTTTCTTTTCTTCCCCGCCCCCCTACCCCTTGCCCTTGGCTTTCACACTCCTCCCCTCCCACCCTTCCCTGGTCAGCTCATGGGGCCCCAAGAGTGCAGAATAGAACTTTCCCAGAGGGTTTTCAAGTTCAACGCCTCACCACTTGTAGTCTCCAGAGACCCTTTCCAAAGGGGCTGAAATCAGGAACATCCTCGGGAGCTCCGTTCTTTGTAACACATAGGATGTCTTGGGTCAGAGTTTGCTCCATAATCCCTAACACCATATTGGAGAGGATAGCTACATGAGGATTAGATTTGATTGTAGGTAACAGAAATCCTACAAACAGCAATAGCTTCCTTAAGAGACAGATATGGTTGGAAAGTTCTTTCTCCTCCAGAGGACAGTGTTGTGAAGTCTTGACTCTCTTATAGTAAAACTTCCTTTCTTCTTGGAGGAAAGTTGTAAAGAAAGTCAAGGCTCACTGACAGCTCTTTACCCTGGACCTCCCTGGTGAAGTGGCATCCAGGGTGCCCAGGGCGAAAGGCAGAGGGGTGCCAAGCATGCCCTCACACTCGCCAGACTTCTCTGGAGATAGGTGTGAGCTATGTGATAAATAAATACAGACGCTAGGCACAAACGGAAAAAATAACTGATTGGCCCAAATTAGTTGTGTGTTGGAAGCAGTTAAATATTAGCTTAGGTTTCTTTCATATCATAGGGCAGAATTCAGAGCCAAGGAGAGGTGGGCTGGGCTTGGACTCGTTTAGGAAGGATTGCTGAAGGTTTGTGAACTAGGTGTAGGCTAATCATTTCCATTTTCATTTTATCCTCCCTCCCTCCAGCATGGCCTACCTTCAAGCATTTCAGAAGGCTTCCGCAGGGCTGTTCTTGTTAGCACTGTGGGGTGTGGTTGGAGGTGAGAAGCTGCTGGTTGTTCCCCAGGATGGAAGTCACTGGCTTAGTATGAAGGAGATCGTTGAGCTTCTCAGCCAGAGGGGCCATGACATTGTGGTGGTGGTGCCGGAGGTGAACTTGCTTCTGAAGGAATCCAGACACTACACCAGGAGAGTCTACCCAGTGCCCCACACTGTGGACGAGCTGAAGGAGCGTTTCCGCTCTTTTGGAAACAGCCACTTTGCTGAGAGGTCTTTCCTGAGTGGCCCTCAGACAGAGTACAGAAACAACATGATTGTTGTTGACATGTTCTTCACCACCTGTGAGAGCCTCCTGAAGGACTTGGAGACCCTGAAGTTCCTCAGGGAGAGTGAGTTTGATGCCCTTTTTACTGACCCAGCCTTACCTTGTGGTGTGATCCTGGCTGAGTATCTGGGCCTGCCCTCCGTGTACCTCTTTCGGGGTTTCCCATGTACCCTGGAGTACACATTCAGTGGGAGCCCAAACCCTGTGTCCTACATCCCCAGATTCTACACTCAGTTCTCTGACCACATGACTTTCCCCCAACGGGTGGCCAACTTTCTCATGAATTTGTTGGAGTTCCCCCTACTTTACCTTCTGTATGGGAAGTACCAAGACCTTGCCTCGAATCTCCTCAAGAGAGATGTGGACTTGGGTGCCTTGTACAAGAAGGCCTCCATATGGCTGTTAAGATATGACTTTGTGTTTGAGTATCCCAGGCCAGCCATGCCCCACATGGTCTTCATTGGAGGGACCAACTGCAAGGAGGGACAACGTCTACCTCAGGTTGGTGCTCGTATCTGTTTTCAGTTGTCTTATTTCTCAGAAAGTAGACAGAAATCATTTCTGTGTGCTTGGTTTCCTTTCACTCAACGTCATCTTGCGTCTGCTGTGACCTGGGAAGGCTGTCTAAGGAAATGACGGGCTTCCTTCTTATAATGGAGAAAGGAGAAGTAGAGTGGGCAAATGCGACATCTGAGGCTGAAGTGATGTAGAAGATTTAAAGGATGCCATAGTTGGTGCTAGGATATCTGGGAAGAGTCCCAGAATCATAGAATGTGCCACACGTTCTGTTGAGAGGACAGAGGAGAAGGTTTGATCAAAGGATCGATGGGAAGACAGCCTAAGTGAGAAATCCTGTTCTAACTCTGTCTCATGCCCTTTCTGCCCTAAGCCAAGAGTTGGCAAATTGCCTGTGGATCAGTTTAGCCTTCACATACTCTTTGATGTTGGGTGCTGACCTCTGATTTTCCCAGAGTTTCTTTTCCTACTCTGTGGGGGTTGAGTATATCTGATCTGGCACTCAGAGCTGTGAAAGTAGACTTTCCTTCATTCTCGAAAGAGTAGGCGTTGGCAATTCCTAGCAGGACCTTGGAGTGATCTAGGAGGTTTTTTGTTTGTTTGTTTTGGAGCTCCAGAGTTCTTTTAGTCCCTATAGAGCATTCTGCACTTTGGTGATCCACCTTTAGACTCCACTGTTGGGAGTGTTTTGTAGAAGTTTGTTTTCAGTTTAGCAAGCAACAGTTACTAATTAGGGCAAAGGTAGTCACCTCCCAAATAGATCCTAATGGAGGTATGCCTCACTGTTATTAAAGCCTGACCTGTAGGTAGAATGCTGACTGAGTATATAAGTGTCACTCAAGATGCCAACTATAAGAGGAGAAGAGACAGATCCAAACTGACTATCCAGGAAGGCTATTGGTTTCAGAAGCCTAAGACTAGGTGCATGGAAAATCAAACAGAGTGCTAATTATGTCAGCAGTCTTCACTGCAGCAACCTTCTCCCTCCTTTTAAAATTATTATTCATTTTAATGAAAATTCACAGAGATGTTGGATTGCCATTCATTCATTGTGGCACTTTTCTCCCTGTCCACCTCTCTTCTCCAGTTCATTGTTTGTTTGTTTTAAATCATAGTAGGAAACATTTTTATTCTTTAAAGCAATTAAGAAAAAGTGGAAAAAAACCCCTCTGTACTTGGTTGGTAATTACACTGGTCATTATCAGAATTATATATGCTTGTAGGAAAAACAAACCCCATTTCTTTCTGAGATGCTTCTCACTGGATGGCTTGCAGCGACCTTTTGTAACAGCCTGACAATGAATAACCAGATGGGAAAGAGGGTGTCATGCTCTGGTGGGAGCCTTATGGAAGTTGGCCTTGTTGTTATTGGTTTCTGGGTAGACCACAGGCCATGAGGGCAGGTTTCACTAAAGGTTCCTGCTCCTAACAGCGATCTCAACCGGCAGACCTCAGTGCTAATTTGAATACTGTCGACCAAATTGCTTGGGAAACTTCCCCCACTCCATTTTATTACTGCATTTTAATCAGTAGAATGGGGCAGAACACTTTTCTCCCTTTATCCTTCTTTTCTTTTAACTACTACTTCATTCTTTAAAAACTTACTGATAGATCTTCACAAATACTGCTTATCATATTATACCCAGATCATTTGGAAAAAACAATCAACTCTCAAACATAGGCACCAATGAAAACAATATCACATTACAGTGTCTGCAAAAAGCCATGGGAGTAATTGAGTAATAAGGACATCTCTTATAAAAAGAAACGAGAAGGTTCAGAAGGTGAATCTGCATAGAGTTTTAGCTTCATAGGGGTATAGGCACATTTAAACTAGGCTTAGGTAAAAATATTTTTTGTTGCTATAACTACCTGTTTACGTACTGTTTTAGAGTTGATTCCCACCCACTCTAAGATACAGGACAGAGAACTACTCCACAGGCTTTTCAAGGCTGCATTTTTTTCAATATCTAAACAGTAGTGCTTTATAGATAAAAGGTTAATTTTTTCTTTCTGTTCACATACTATTTATTAATTTTTTTATTGGGAAAAACATATTGGGGGTACAAGGAGGTGAGGGTCTGGGGCAGAAGGGTGAGGATGGGCCAGGATGCAGTTGCAGAGCTGCACAGTTTGGTCGGTGGGGGGAGCAGGTGAAGGAAATGTTGAGGGTCCAGTGGGGACCAGATGCTACAGAGGAATGACAAGCATTTTCCAATGGTAATTAAACCAACTGTCTTATTGATTTAGGAATTGGATGCCGACTCTCTGGCTTCTTCATGCTGAACAGGGGCGTAGATGTAAAGGGGGGAAGGGAGGATGCTTTATCACCTTACTGGTGGTCTTGGGTTACAGCTGCTTGCCTTCTTGCTCTGTTAGAAGATATTTTCCTGTCATTTGCTCCCCTCTGGACTACAAAGTGTTTTCCCAGGTGGGTCCAGTGGGGATGGCTGGTTGAACCCAGAGGCTCCATCCTCCTTTGCTTCCTTAGCTGTCAGTTGTATTTCCTTTTTGTCACTGGCACTGGGTTCAGGGTCAATTCTGGAGTAAAACTCAGAGTTAAGGTTACCTACAGGAAAGGGAGCAAACCTACAGAGAACAAACTTGTGAGTTACAAATAGAAGGGCTTTGAGGGTGCTGCTTTCAGGTTTACTGGGTGGGGGGAGGGTGGCAGAAGGTGGCCTAGGTAACATTCTCTGGATACCTTAGGCATTCTTTTTTTTTTCTTCTCCTTCCCCACCCAGGGGTCAGATGGCACAATCTGGGGACTGAGGAGCTCGCCCTGAGGGCCACAACGGCTCGCCCCGAGCCGGGGGCCAAGGGCAGCCCATCCCGAGCAGGGCAACACCTCCCAGGTGCTGGCTGGTATACTCCCCCTCCAATTTCCCCTACCCCAGTCTGGTCCCCTCGCCTGACTGAGGACTCTGTGGTCAGGGATAGTGTTTCCAATTCCAGCACTGCCACTTTAACCCCCCCCCCCCATAAGTGGTCCTACTATATTTTGAATTAAGTGTCACTGCCCTCCCCCTTTATATGTGATAAAGGGCATCTGAGAATTGTGAACAGACTCCCCCCAGGTCTAACCATCTTTTGGCAGAAGCATTCAACAGAACAAAATACGTGGTGCATTTAGGATGTGGGTCCTCTTGTGCATGCTGCCACTGTTAAGATCATCAGACTCACAGTGACTTTCAGCAATCCATTGTATAGGTAATCATCTTCTTTGGCCTGTCCAAGGAAACCCAAACCTGCAGATGGCAGGCATGCATACCATCCCCCACCTCCTATGCAGGCGGCCTGTGGGGCGCGAGTGCCCCCAGGGCGGGAGGCCGGTGGGAGGCGCACGGCCCCCCCAGCGCGAGTGGCCATTGGGGGCGTGCCCCTCCACCCCACCACACGGGCACTTGGCGGGTGTGCGGCCCCTCTTGTGCGGGTGGCTGGCAGGCACCCACTTCCCGCACAGCTGCCATCCTGGCTCCAGGAATTCTCTCCAGAACACGTCCACCTTGCGGCAGTGTGGTGGCTTCGCTGTACCAGCCTTGAGGAGGGCAGGTGCCCAGCATCCATCCTGGGTGAGGGAATCCATTTGTTCAGGCTGTGGAAGCCTCATGGAGCTGCAGCGGCTGTTCGGTGTGGCGCGGGCTCTGCAGGGTGGTGGTGGTGGTGGTGGTGGTGGGAGCCACGAGTCTCACCCATTCCTCCTTGGGAATCCTTGAATTCCTGTTGTTGAGCCTCGATCTTCACTGAGGGCCAGTCATCAACTGTTTAAGTGTTCAATTATCAATAAGCCGAAGTCTGTGGAAGACCATAATGGCCCTGCTTTAAGTGGTTCACTGCTCCCGCAGCTCACCACGCTGTCTCTGCCTCCGCCGCCATCTTGGATCTAGGTCTAAAAGGTTAATTTTAATGAATACAAAATTGGTGTGTAAAGTAAGTGTTTTCAAAACAGGTTTCTATAGGTACAGAACCTTTTAGCAATAGTGGTTATGTGCCAGGTGAAGTCTAGCGTTGGGCAGCCAGGGTGAATGTAGGTCCTCTCAGCCACTAGGGTAACAGTTTGTCCCCACGTATTTTGTCCTAAACACACAAGGTTTATACTAACCATTTGCAAAAGTTTTTCTTCCTCTCACTCTTTTAGTTACTCTGTTGTTGTTGCTGTTAGGTACCAGCAAGTAGGACCCATAATCAAGGCTGCATTTTTATAAACTCAATTTGCTACATCTTTTCCCAAAGGAGCACCTGATAGGCTAGAACTGTTGTCCTTTCTATTAGTAACCAAGTACTCTAACCATGCCCCATTGTTGTTGTTGTTGTTGTTGATGGCCATCGAGTTGAGCACGACTCATAGCGATTCTATGAAGAAAAGGCCTGAAGCTTTTCTATAACTGTTGTCATTTATGTTTAGGAATAATATTTTTTTAAAACACTGCATACGAATTTTATCAATAGTCATTTTGGTGTCACCTGCTTTGCCCATGTCAGATAGTGTGGCCGTTATCCTCGAGATGCCCCTGGTCCAACCAGTGCAAAAATGTGCTGAATAATCTGACTGTTCAGTCCACATTGTCACACTGAGCACAGAGCAGAGGCCAAACAAAGCTACTCCTGTTTGACAATCAAGAAGAAGTCACCATCAATTATCATCCTCATGTGCAAATCACTGGTGAGGAGTCTTCATTTCCAGCCATATATAGGCAGGCACATGCTTTTATGGACTAGATTTTCTCCCTGGGTTTCTTCCATAGACCATATCACACAGGTTTCTGTTACAAGCAGCAAATTGCTCTGGGCGGCTGTCAGCTACACAATGAAACCTGTGGTCCTGATGGGCTTTCTTCCTCTGTGTGCGTGTCTTCTGCTGATACCTGGCTGCGCTGGAGTGGGCAAGCTGCTGATTATACCCATGGATGGCAGGCACTGGCTCAGTATGCGTGTCGTGCTGGAGAAACTGAGGCAGAGAGGGCACAAGTTGGTGATAGTCATGCCCGAGGTAACTTGGCACCTGGAAAAATCCAAGTTCTCAGTAAAGACTTACTCAACTTCTTACACTCTGGAGGATTAGAATTGTGAGTTCTTGCTTTTTGCCAATTCTCAATGGAAAACTAAAGACTCAAGCTTATTGTCTTTATCAATGAGTCCAGCCAATGTTGTGTTTGAATATCTTTTTTCACATTGTAGGTGTTTGTTTAATGACAAGAAGTTGGTAGAGATTATAAGGGACTGTTCTTTTGATGCAGTGTTTTTAGATCCTTTTGATCTGTGTGGCTTAATTGTTTCCAAATATTTTTCTCTCCCATCTGTGGTCTTCACCAGGGGGGTACATTGTCATTTTCTTGAAGAAGGCACACAGGTGCCCAGTCCTGTTTCTTATGTTCCCAGGTTTCTCTCAGGGTTCTCTGATACCATGACTTTCTGGGAAAGGGCAAGAAACCAAGTTTCTCATTTGGAGGAGCAAGCACTTTGCCACTATTTTTTCACAAGTGTTTTACAAATTGATTTTGAGATTTTGCAACAGCCAGCCACTGCTTATGACCTCTACTGCCACACATCCATTTGGTTGTTATGAACTGACTTTGTTTTTGACTACCCCAAACCTGTGACGCCTGACATGGTCTTCCTTGGAAGCATCCACTGTGAGCAAAGAAAGCCTCTGAGCCAGGTAAGGTGCCTCTCCTTGAGTCCATCATGGACAATCTGGGGATTGGCATGAAAAATGGACTTTAAAATTTGCCATTGCATTTGCTATTTGTAAATTCCTTCTTGTTCAATGATGATCTATTTTATGCCTACTCCTCTAACTTGGTTGGATGTATTCAGTAAAGTGGTTCCTTTTGATGTGTTGACTTTTACTATCATTGAGTTGGCTACAACCCATGGAGATCCCATGAACAACTCATCAGAACCTGTGACAACTCACTGTCTCTGCCATGTTCAATCCCATTGTTTCATCTGTCTCATCCCAATCAGTCTCATTTAAGGTCTTTTGCATCTTACATTGAAGGTCTCTCCTTTTAAATTTTTCAGAACAATGTCTTTTCCCAAGGACTTGACCATTTTGACAACATGCCAGATATGTGAGACAAAGTATACTTATTTATAACATATCTAATAATTGTGATTTGAAAACTACTGAAAAACGTTGTAGGGAATGATATGGACTCTTTGCCAGATCCTGTGGCACCCTCTATATGAAAATGCTCTGAAATCAGGTAGAAATTGAGAGCAGGGTTACAACTAAATGCTTCCAATTTGGCCACATGTTGAGTAGACTAGACTAGGAGATGACCAGTACCCAATTTCTTTCTGGTTGATCCTGGCTCACAGTGACCTCATTGGTGTCAGGATAGGTCTGTGGCTTCCCTAGGCTTTCAGTCGCTATGACCTTGAGCAAGTGGACAGCTAAGCCTTTCTCCTGAGGTGCTTCTATGTGTACTCGAACCTCCAGATTTTGGTGAGTTTAGAACTCGTCATACAGGGACACTGGGTAATGTAGAGGAAGCTAGAGGAAGTCTGATGCTTTGCGGAACATCTCTGTGGGAACTGTCTGAACACAGGGCATTGCTGTCCACAGACACAGATGAGAAGAAGGAAGGGAGAGGGCTTCTGCTCATAGGCACCTGCTTGTCCACACTTGTTGTTATTGACAATGCAGCTAGTATGTCCCATTCGGGCTCCCTTACTCTTTGCTCTGGAGCTGGCAGGAGCATGGCTTGGTTATCTGCCTCCTTTATGGTACCCCTCTTACACTGTGCCTTCTTCCTGTCTCTCTCAGAGTCTAGATCTTTATTCCTCCGTCAATTATGGCACTTTCTGAGAAGCACCTAGGCATCATCTGCCCACTCTTCTCCTTCTAGCATCTGCACCCATGGTTGGGCCCAGTTACTCCCCAAAATATCTCAGTACTGTCCACTGCTTTGAGGGCACCAGACTCATAGAGGTTAAGAGACATAGGCAACCCTTTTATAAGTGAGGTGTATCCAGGATAGAAGATACATAACATATACAACCAGATAGGGTTTTAGATATTTTAGGGACAAGAACCAGGATAGCCTAAAGGTGATCTCCCAGAGCTGGAGGGCCGACACATTCTCTGGCCTTTCCATCAATGCTCACGCAAGCTGCGCCGCTTATTCCTCACCTGGCTTAATGATTTGCTCTCCGGCCACCCAGGACTCACAGACCATACTTAGAGTTAAGTGACATTTTAAGGCAGTAACAGGATACAACTCAGGAACAACATCAACAGGATGAGGAAATATGGAGGCAAAGTCTGGAAGACGCCTCTGTTGCTGTTGCTAGGTTCCATCAAGTCACCTATGAGTCGTGGTGACTCTATGAACAACAGATCAGAAATCGGCGCTATCCTGTGCCGTCCTCACGAGCTCTTCTGTGCCGAAGCCCACTGTTACAGTCACTGTGCCAGTCCATCCAGATAAAGGTTTCTCCTCCCCTTCTCTGACTCGCTACCTTTTCTATTAATGATGTCTTTCTCCAAGGACTGGCCCTTTCTGACAACATGCCCGACTCTCCTGTGCTGTTGTGTGCCATTAAGTGTTGTATGATCTTCTATTATGTGACTGTACCATGGTTTCCTTAGCCATTTTTCCATTGATGGACACGTAGGTTTTCCCCACCTCTTTGCTGATGTAGACAATGCTGCAGTGAAAGTGTGTATATCTGTCTATCTGTGCCACAGCTCTTACTTCTTTGGAGCATATAACTAGTGCTGAGATTGCGGAGTGAAACAGTGCTTCTACTCTCAACACTCTGAGACTCTCTTAGTGCTTAATAGGTCCCAATATTTTTTGCAAAGATAGCGTGACTCATCACAGTAAGTGGGTCAACGTCCTGCAGAACACCCCACGGCCTGGTCTGTCTGCGTGCTCGCCTGCGGATGTGTAATTTGTTCCGCCACACTGAAAGTCAGCAAGTTTGTTTGTTTTCAGTTGTCCTTGAGTTGGATTGACTCACAAGGGTCAGAAAATGTTGCCCACTCCTGTGCTGCTTGGACGATTGCTGGGATGTTTGGGTTCATTGCCGTGGAGTCGGTAGAGGTTTGGCTGATTCGTGTTCATATTTTTTGACAAGAACTGTCCACTTACAGAGTTATATGTGGTTCACGGTGGATTCCATGAGAAGGGACCCATATCTGGTGTTTTACCTTTAGTGATACTGATATTGTGTGGAGTGTGTGGTAACATTGGGTCTGTGAGTGAACCAGTAGTTTATTTGCCTTAAGGTTCTGAGAGACCAAAGAAAGGGCCTGACAATTCCATGTTGTTAATAAAGGAGTTTTTTTTTTTTTTAAAGTGGCTGCTTACTGAGAGGAAGCTCTGGGCAACAGCAGTTACAGACAAGAGTCCCTGGTTTCCTGAGAAGGACACAGGCGATCTTATAGCTTTGGCAAGGAAAGGTGGTTTAGGGCCAGTGGCTCCATATCCTCAAGCCACTCCAGCAGGTATTACCTGACGTTGATGCAGCAAACAGAAGTGAATTTGCTACAAGCAAGCATATACTCTGGTGCACGGCCCAGGTGGTGGCTAGCAGATTCAGGTGGCTGTCCATAGAGAGCCGAGGTGAGGGGCTCTGAGCTGTTCTTTCCAAGAGTAGCAACCATGGTGGCCTGCACGCCAAGAGCCTCACCACGGTGAGAGCCGGCCCTCACCCAAGGCCCCATGACCACTGCCTGGCCAACCCTCACTCACTGCCCACATTTGGTGGTTTGTCCACCATCCTGGCTCTGTCTCCTGGGTCAGTGGTGTCATGGTTTGTAAGAAACAGAAGACAAGGAGCGATGCAACCACTTCTGCCAGATCTGCTTGCTTTGAGGTCTGTTGGCATTTACAGAGAGGAAAAAACAGCCTGAACATTGTGGGTTTTGGAGAGGGGTGAGAGGAGAGGGTGAGGAAAAAAGAAACCAAGTCTTAGCTCTGTTATGATTTTTCATGACTGCATTTTGGCCGTGACAGTGAATGAAACCAATCGAAGAATTATCTTTCTTTTGAGAAGAGAGAAGCTGACTTCGTTTTCCTTTTTGATTCCAGCCTTTTCTCCCACCGAACATTTCCACATACATGAACGTGTGCACATATATTCAATGCATGTGTATCTCTGTGTGCATGTGTACACATACATATGATTCTTAAACACAGTAAAGTTAGGGAGCTCTGGTGGCCTAGTGGCAAAAAGCTGCACTGCAGTTCCAGAGGCCTGCAGTTTGAATCCACCAGATGCTCTGCTGGAGAAGGAGGGACAATCTCCTCCTGTACCAGTCATATCTGATTTGATGGTACACAAAAGAATAATAATTAAAAAAAAACCAAATAAAAAATTTAAAAAACAAAACAAAAACCAATAAAGTTGGATTTCCTAAGAACAGAGAAATAAAAAATTTGTCCCCCTCTCTTTACTTCACAAAGTGGCATCTTAGCTGGTGTGGTGCAAAGTGGAGTCAGCTCCCTCAGGCCTCCTGCGGAGGAGAAGAGGCCGCCCCCGCGAGTCCTCTGTCATGCGCTGGCCTCTCATTGGCCGTGAAAAGCTGAGCCCTGGCCAGGAAGAGCCTGTTTCAAGGACTTTGCTGCTTGCTTTCTTTCTGGGTCCTGAGAAAATTCCACGGTGGGGGTTCTGCTCATGTGAGGGCGTCTTAGGAAGAATTGGGGTCTCAGATGTCTTTGTTTCTCCTCTCTCCTTACCTGGCAGCTGCCCCACTCCATAGTCTCTCAGAGGCTTGCCTCGCTTCTGCCCATTCAGGACCTGCACTGTGCTTCCTTTCCACCATTCTGGGGTCTTGCTAAAGGGAGCCCAGGTAGTAGAGTGGTTAAGCGCTTGATTGCTAACCTGAATGTGAGAGGTTCTAATCCACCAGCGGCTCTGAGGGAGCAACACAAGGCAGTCTAGGTCCACAAAGATGGAAGGGTCTTGCAGGTCCATAAGGGGCAGTCCTAGTCTGTCTGTGGGGCCGCTGTGAGTTAGAATCCACTAAGGGTGACGGGTCTGAGATCTTGCTGCAGTCTCGACGGACACCTAGATGCTGCCAATGGCCAGTCCTGATGGTGATGGGCAGGACTCACCGAGAATGCCTCTTCTGAGGATGGACGCCAGCCCATGACCATGTGCACAGAGCAGTGTTCCCACGGCCCCACCATCCCCTGAACCATGCATCCTGGCTGCACTCCCAGGCCAGCCCTGGGCTTGCTTGGGTGGCAATTGGAGGCCTGTTCTTCCAGCTTCTTCAGCTTCCCCACCCTTAGGCATACCTCCAACCACAATGGCCAGGGTGGAACAGGGCCTTGTGTGCCACCTCTGCTGTGTGTGACAAGCTCCGGCAAGTTTGTTCCAGAAGTTTGAGAAACCACCTTGCCTTTGACCATCTGCTTCCCAAATCCACTGTTGCTATTGGGTCACTCAACAAGCAAGGCCTGCATGGGCTGACTTGTGCTTCTTTACCCAGGTGATCCGGTTCACGGCAGACTAGCACGTAACCACAAGTGGGCCCAGGTTACTTAGCTTGTCTGGTGATCTGGCCCTGCCCAACGCACTCCTGGGCTGCCTTCCGACACCTGTGAGCAGTTAGGACACAGGGCACCATCCCTCCTGTCCTGCCACGTGCAACTTCCCACCTTTTGTAACATGTGCACGTTCTTCCCTCTTTCATGGGTTACTCGATCCCTGGGCCTGTTTACAGCCTCTCTCCTCCCACCTACCCTCCTCTTACTCTCTCTCCTGCTTTCTCTCTCACCTTTGGAACTCTGGTTTTAGCTACTAAAGGTCTTGCTGAGATCTACACCTCCTTTCAGGTTCTCAGACTGCAAAAGCAAGAACCCCTCTCAAGGACTCACAGAGATAAACTTGGGGAATTCTCACAACAGTGTTGGGGGTAGGTGGTGATGTAGCCCCACTTTCCTGCCTAGGAAATTCAGGCACAGAGAGGCTCAGGCACACAGCTAGGAGGGAAGTCTGACTCCACAACTACCCCTCTTACCTGCTTTGAAAGTGGAACTACTGATCTTAGAGCATATAGGCTCCAGCCCACGTCAGACCAACCCACCACCATTCCAGCTCCTAGCTAGTCAGCTTGGTCCTGCCTTAAGGCATCGTCAAGGCTGTAAATCTTTAGGAAAGCTGATTGCTTCATCTTCTCCCACCAGCAGCTCCTAGGTTTGAACCACTAACCTTTTGGTTAGCAACCAAGCTTTAGCCATGGACCTCCATTTTCACTCATCTCCTAAACTAAGGGTTGATGGTTTGAGCCCACCCAGCAATCCACAAAAGCCCAATGACCCACTTCATTAAAGATTGTCATGAGTTGTGTCAAGTAGATCCTGACTCACGGTGACTGTATGTCCATAGGGTAGAACTTCTCAATAGGGTTTTAGAGACCGACTTTCTGGAAGCATCTTACTAGGTCTGTCTGAGTGAGTTTGAACTGCCAACCACTAGGCAAACAGTTGAAAGCTTAACCTGTTGCATCACCCAATGACTCCTTCTAAAAACACTGAGATCAATGAAACCCCCTGGAGCTCAGTGCTACTGTAACACATGGGAATTCTCAGTTGGAACTGACTTGGTGGCAACTGACAACAAAGGTTGTATCTGTGAGGACTGGCTTTGGCCTGGCTAACAGAAATCCTGCTAAGAGCAACAGCTGTTGGCTGTTTGTTGTTGTTGTTGTTATGTGCCATCGAGTCGTTTCCGACTCATAGCGACCCTATGCACAACAGCTCTAAACCCTGCTCTATCCTGCG
>NW_006399877.1:6589725-6598228 GCF_000299155.1 Elephantulus edwardii | reverse complement strand
TTGCATTCCAGTCACCCATTATTATCAATGCATCTTGATTGCATGTTCGATCTATCTCCGACTGTAAAAGTTGGTAGAAATCATCTATTTCTTCTTCGTTGGCTCTGGTTGTTGGTGCATATATCTGAATAATAGTGGTATTTACTGGACTTCCTTGTAAGCGTATGGATATGATCCTGTCAAATGCCTTTGCATAGTCAATGAAACACTGATAGACATTCCTCTGGTACTCCCTACTTTCAGTCAACATCCATCTAACATTAGCTATAATATCCCTTATACCACGGTCTCTTCTAAACTCAGCCTGCACATCTATCTGGCAGTTCTCTATTGATGATCCAGTCTCTTTTGGATAATTTTCAGTAGAATCTTGCTTGCATGTGGTATTAATGATATTATTTGATATTTTCCACATTGTCTGGTCATCTTTCTTTGGAATGGGAACAAATATTGATCTCTTCCAGTCAGTTGGCCAGTTGATTATCCTCCAGATTTCTTGGCACAATTTGGTGAGCACATCCAGGGCAGCCTCTGTTGAAATATGTCAATATTAGCTTGTGGTTTTTTTCCTATCACAGGGCAAAATTCAGAACCAAGGCAAGGTAGACTGCGCATGAGAAGAGTACTGCTTAGTTTGGGGAAGAGCACTAGAAGTCCGTGTTTTGAGTGGTATAAGCTAGTCATTTCCATTTTCATTTTATTCTCCCTCCCTCCAGCATGGCCTGCCTTCTCCAAGCATTTCAGAAGGCTTCCGCAGGGCTGTTCTTGTTAGCACTGTGGGGTGTGGTTGGAGGTGAGAAGCTGCTGGTTGTTCCCCAGGATGGAAGTCACTGGCTTAGTATGAAGGAGATCGTTGAGCTTCTCAGCCAGAGGGGCCGTGACATTGTGGTGGTGGTGCCGGAGGTGAACTTGCTTCTGAAGGAATCCACACACTACACCAGGAGAGTCTACCCAGTGCCCTACACCATGGACGAGCTGAAGGAGCGTTTCCGCTCTTTTGGAAACAGCCACTTTGCTGAGAGATCTTACCTGAGTGGCCCTCAAACAGAGTACAGGAATGTCATGATTGTTGTTGACATGTACTTTACCAACTGTGAGAGTCTGCTGAAGGACTCAGAGACCCTGCAGTTCCTCAGAGAGAGTAAGTTCGATGCCCTTTTTACTGACCCAGCCTTATCTTGTGGCGTGATCCTGGCTGAGTATCTGGGCCTGCCCTCCGTGTACCTCTTTCGGGGCTTCCCATGTACCGTGGAGTACACATTCAGTGGGAGCCCAAACCCTGTGTCCTACATCCCCAGATTCTACACTCAGTTCTCTGACCACATGACTTTCCCCCAACGGGTGGCCAACTTTCTCGTGAATTTGTTGGAGTTCCCCCTACTTTACCTTCTGTATGGGAAGTACCAAGACCTTGCCTCGAATCTCTTCAAGAGAGATGTGGACTTAGGTGCCTTGTACAAGAAGGCCTCCATATGGCTCTTAAGATACGACTTTGTGTTTGAGTATCCCAAGCCAGTTATGCCCAACATGGTCTTCATTGGAGGGACCAACTGCAAGGAGGGACAACGCCTACCTCAGGTTGGTGCTTTTATCTGTTTTTAATCACCTTATTTATTTCTTTTTAGCTAGCAGACATAAATCATTCATATGTACTCTGTTTCCTTTCACTCAATGTCAACTTGTGTCCACTGTAATCTGGGAAGTCTGCCTAAGGAAATGGTGCACTTCCTTCTAATGATCGAGAAAGGAGACGTAGGTAAGACATCTGAGGCTAAGACAATATAGACGATTTAAATGAGCACATAGCTGGATATCTGAGGATATCATATAATGAACTATAGAGTTGGTTGATAATGGCAAGGTTAACAGTTTGAACCCACTTTCTGGAGAAAAGACCTGCGACTTAGTAATCTACTTTCTACGTTTACAGTCAAGAAAACCTTACGTGGCATTTCAATTCTGTTATGTGGGGTTGTAAGGAGTATGAAACTCCCAATGGCATCTAAGAGCATCAGAAACAATGGAGATAGAGACAAAAATAGATAGATAGACACATAGATAGATAGTTGTTGTTGTTAAGTGCTATCGTGTCACTGGCAACTCATAGCTACCCTATGTACAGCAGCCCTAAACTCTGCTCTGTCCTGTGCCAATCTCATTGTCTCTTACACACTCATCCCGATTACCCCAGTCACAGAATCAATCCATCTTCTAGAGGGCTTTCCTCTCCTGCACCTGCTCTACACCCTCCCAAGCATGATGTCATTCTCCATGGACCGGTCTCTCCTTACAACATGACCAAAGTATGTCAGACGAAGCCTCAGAATCCTTGCCTCCAAGGAGTAGCCCGGTTTAACCCTCTCCGAGATGAATCTGTTTGTTTTATTAGCAGTCCATGATACCCTCAAAACTCTTCTCCATCACCAAAGCTCAAAGGCATCAATTCTCCTTCTATCCTCCCTAGCTATTGTCCAACTCTCTGACGCATAACATGTGATTGCAAAGACCATGACCTGTGTCAGATGCACCTTAGTCTCCAGAGAGACACCGTTGTTCTTCAGTACTTTAGAGAGGTCCCTAAGAGCAGGCTTTCGCATCGCAATACATCTTTTAATTTCCTTGCTGTTGGTGCCAAGAATGTTGAATGTGGAACCAAGCAGACTAAAGCTGTGAACAGTCTCAATCTCTTCACCATCCATCCTGATGCTGCCCATTGGTCCAGTGGTGAGAATCATTGTCTTCTTGACATTGAGCCTCAATCCATATTGGAGGCACAGTCCTTGACCCTCTGCAGCAAGCGCTTCAGGTCCTCCTCAGTTTCAGCAAGCAGGGTTGTGCCATCTGCATAATGCAGATTGTTGATAGATCTTCCACCAATCTTGACCCCACATTTCTCCTCATACAGGCCAGCCTCCCAGATTATCTGTTCTGTGTACAGGTTAAAAAAGTATGGAGACAGGACACATCCCTGGCATACACCCTTCCCAATTTTGAACCATACAGTGTTTCCTTGCTCTGTTCTGATGACTGCCTCTTGATTCAAGTATAGGTTTCACAGTAGCATGATCAAGTGTTCTGGGATTCCTATTCTCAGAGTCAGCCACAGTTTGTTATGATCCACACAGTCAAACGCCTTTGCATAGTCAATGAAACACAGATAGACATTCCTCTGGTACTCCCTGCTTTCAGCCAAGATCCATCTAACATTAGCTACAATATCCCTAGTACCACGACCCCTTCTAAACCCAGCCTGGACTTCTGGCAGTTCTCTGCTGATGTGCTGTTCCAGTCATTTTTGGATAATCTTCTGCAGAATCTTGCTTGCATGTGAAATCAGTGAGATTATTCTGTAGTTTCCACATTCTGTTGGGTCACACTTCTTTGGGATGGGAACAAATATAGATCTCTTCTAGTCAGCTGGCCAAGTGGTTGTTCTCCAGATTTCTTGACACAACTTAGTGAGCATATCCAGGGCAGCATCTGTTAGCTGAGATAGATAGATAGATAGATAGATAGATAGATAGATAGATAGATAGATAGATAGATAGATAGATAGAAAGAAAGATAGAAAGATAGATAGATTATATATAATGGAGCTCTGGTGGCCTACTCGGTGAGGAGTTGCATGGCTAGCTCAAAGGCAGGTAGTTGGAATCCATCAGCTTCCTTGAAGGCGAAAGATGAACAATCTCTTCCTGTTAGAATTTTTAGCCTCAGAAACCCGATGGAGGGTCCTTACGAGTCAGAACTGATTTCATGAAATGAGCTTCATGTCCCGTAGGGCAGATTCTCCTTTAAAAAGCAACAAGATTCATTACTGTTGAGTCGTAATAGACCCATGGCTGACCATCCATTGGCTTCAGAGGCTATAAATGATGGAGATTGCTTTCATCTCAAGGAGCAGCTACTGGATTTGAACCACCTGCCTCTACTTTGGCAGCATATATCATTCCCAAGTTCTACTTGTAATCATTAGGAATTAAACAACAGTCATCACAGTCTATAGTTTCTTTGGTCAAATTGTTTCAACTTTATGCAGAAAATATTCAAAACATTTCAAAGGTTCATCAATAGCCTAGGTTACTCAGATGACACAACCTTATTTGCAGAAAGTGAAGAAGACTTAAAGGAATCACTGGAGAAGATCAAGGACCACAGTCTTCAATATGGATTACTTCTCAACATCAGAAAACAAAAATTCCTCACAACTGGACCAATAGACAATAATTTTTTAAAATTTTTTCATTATTAATTTTAATGAATGTTTATAGAGATTTTGGATTTCCATTCATTCATTCATTGTTGCATTTTCTCCCTGCACCACCCCACCCCCTGCCCGTTCACTCTTCTCTTTGAAAAGTAAAAGAAAAATTCTTTCATTGGTGTATAATTCCCCCCACTCCCACCCCCAAGTCCAATCCACTATGCAGCCTTCATTTTGAACTCTTGTCATGACCATAATACCCAATCATATATTGCTTTTAAACAGTTCTTTCCCCCTTCTGTTTCAATGCAGTATACATAATTTATCCAATCTTTCTCAGTCTCACCCCAAACCTGATGTCAGTCCCATTCCACAATAGTGGCACTATGCAGTATTTGTCCTTTTGTCACAGATATTTCACTCAGCATAATGTCCTCCAGTCACCCATTTTGAATATTTCATGAGTTCCTTGTTTTTCAATGCAACGTAGTATTCCTTGTGTGAATATACCAGAGCTTCTCTATCCATTCATTTGTTGATTGGCACTTAGGTTGTTTCCAACTCTTTGCTATTGTGAACAAATCTGCAATAAACATAGGTGTGCATATATTTGCTTGGGTGGCAGTTATGGTTTCTTTAGTGTATATTCCCAATAGTAGAATTGCTGGCCAAATGGTATTTCTATTTTCAACTTTTTGAGAGAGCTCCATCCATACAGCCTTCCACAGTTGTTGCACCATTTTACACTCCCACCAACAGTGAATAAGGGTTCTAGTTTCTTCACAACCTCGCCAGCATTTGATGTTTGCTGATCTGTTAAATTTTGCTATTCTTACTGGGTGAGATGATATCTCATAGTTGTTATGATTTGCATCTCTCTTAGAGCTAGGGATTTTGAGCATTTCTTCATGTATTTGTTTGCCATCTGAATGTCTTCTTCAGTGAAGTCCAATAGACAACATTATGATAGGGGAAAAAAAGAATAAAGTTGTCATGATGAAATTTTGCTTGGATCCACAATAAATAACCATGAAAGCAGCATTCAAGAAATCAAAATCAATGTTGCATGGGAAATTCCACTGTAAAGACCACTGTCAAGGTGACCTTTCCAAAGTGTTACAAAGTAAGAGTGTCAGTTTAAAGACTAATGCATATTTGATCCCATCCATGCATGGTATTTTAAGTTGCTTTATTGGCATCTGAAAGTTGGACAAGCAATAAAAAGACTGAGGAAAATCCATTCCTTTAAACTGTGGTGTTAGTAAGTAGTATTATGGATACACCATGGACTTCCAAAAGAACAAACAGATCTATCTTATTTGGAAGGAAGTGCAACTGAGGCCCCATTTAGAGGCAAAGATAATGAGACTTCATCTTCCATACTCTTGGAATTTGCCAGGGTGCATCAGTTCTTGGAAAAAGATCTCACCTTGGAAAAATAGCAGGTCAGTGAGAAAGAAGGCTCTCAATGAGATGGATTGGCACAGTGACTGCAACAATGACCTTGAGCATGGAAGAGATTGTAAAGACGGTGCAGGATAGGGCAGGATTTGATTTCTTGAACATAAGATCATCATGCGCCTTAATGGACTCGGGGTCACCTTACCAACATTAACATAAACTCACTGTAGTTCAGTTTCTTTTTAATTCTTTCTCATTGGTATTTTCAATTTGCTCTCACATAGATCATATAAAAACATAATATTCAAGGTAGACCTCCTTTTACTAGTAAACACAATTAGTTTTCTTTTTTTTGTAAGCAAATCAATATGAAAAAAATTTATTTAAAAAAAATGTGCAGTCTGAAATTGACCAACATGCAGTCAAGATGTGTTGTAGCAAACCGGATGCAGAAAGGAAACAGGGACACAAGGAAATGAATTCTGAAAAAGAGGGAAGGTTGAGGCAGAGGTCCTCTCACAGCTTAGCCCTGTGAAAAGGCCCCTTTCTTAGTCTGCCTATGGTTTTTATTTAGTTTAAGCCAGTCATCCTCAAAAAGTTCAATCTCCAGAGACTATATTTTCCTTATACTTCAGTGTTGGCAACAAAACAATGGGTAAGCTTAATCGTTAAACTAAGACCAAAATTCAGATACAGCATCCCTGTGGGTCGGGGGCTAGGCAGAATTCTCTGTGTGCAGAGGGTGCCCAGTCCTGTCTGGACTCTGATCTCAGCTGTGGCCTGGCTAGCAAACACTATGCCGGGGAATCCACATTTCCCCCCCTCAGTTGATTAGATATCACTTAGTCATCAAAGTAAAATATAGCTTCTTTTCCCATTTCCATGATTCTTTTTTTCTTCTCTTTACATTCTCCATCCTTGCCATAAAAACATAAAAATAAGAATTATAAGACAAAACATGATTATAGAAGAACTTCCAAATATTTTAACATGATCAAAGGGATTAAGATTAGAGATTCCTTCAGTTATTTCTTCCAGAAAATCAGTATTACTGAATTATCTCAATTGTTCATTAAAAGGATCATGAATTTGAGCTTGTCACCTTAGTATCTCATTATTCTTGATGTGTTTGAGAACTTTACCCCCATGTCATTCAGTATTACTTCACACAAGAGGAGTCACACTAATTCGAGTAGTATTCTAGTCACATTTAAATTTCAATTGTCTCTGTAAGTTAGTGATACGATCACCTATCATAACTACTGAGTGTTCTAAACTAGTTAATCGAGGATTGATTTCAGAATCTATTTGTCTTTGAGATGACTGTAATTTTTCAGAATCACTATGCCATTGTTTGACCTAATCTACTGTTTGAACACTTTGGTGCAGAGCAACTCCTGCAGTAGCTGCTGTAGCCGTTATACTTATGATCCCTAGAACAGCAGCAATTAATGCTTCAATAAACTTCTTGCTTCTTTTTAATACCTGATTCACAAGGTGCTCTAAAAGCATCATCTCAGGAGATGACTGCCATTTATGACCCAAATTAACAGGAAGCCGTAACCCAATTCTAGATCTATCTATCTATCTATCTCATCTATATCTATCTAGCAATCTATCATTAGGTGGTAGAGAAACAGAAAAATGTAAACAAGTATACAGAGAACATTTGTTGCAAGTCAAAGTTAAATTATCTGCCTGCTAAAAACACAAGATAATATAGCAAGCTTAGCTAAAAAACAAATTCTCAGAGGAATCTGTTGCCCAGTATTCTTAATCACTTTCCTCCCTTCTGCCATCAGATTCTTCATCTGGCTCCGAGTCAGTGTCTCTGCTTTCCTGGTCTCTGGTAGCAGTCTCCTCTTTTGTCATTTCTCTAAGGTCCTCAGAATCATCCATTCTGCTATTCCAACTTCATCGGAGTATGGCCTCTTTCAGCTTATCTCGGGGTTTCACGTTTCTGGATGGTAACCCACAGCGTTTCTGTGCCTGTAGAAATAACAGCAAATCCTCACACCTAGTGAATGACAAATCCCTCTTTCTGTTCATTAGTTAGAAGTTCTCTAAAATATATCTGTATTGATTCAGCTCTTTGATTGTAATATCCAATGTCTTTCAGCTGGAGTTTCTCTTTTCTCATTAGAACTTAAAAATTTTTAAATAATTCTTGTTGTAAAATAGTTTGAGGAGATATTATTCATCCTACTCCCATCTCTTCCCTTTTTGTTTTTTCAACATAGTTTGTAAGGTCCAATTAACCCTTTTTATTATAGCTTGTCTTTAGGGACTACAGGGAATAACAGAAATATATTTAATGTTTCATTTTTTGAAAAATATTTGTGTTTATCTTGCAGTAACATATAATTCAGTCTGTTGAACAGAAGTCAAATTAGTTTTAACTATTTTATTATCTTACCACTAGTATAAGCTGTATATCTCATCTTGTTAGCGTCTGTATAGTATTAGCTGTAAGCGGATAAGTTCTCACCTTTTCAGATAAAATCCAATTAGTTATTTTGATGAATTGTTCATTTTGTGGATATGAATTAGAAATTTTACTTATGTAATTAGGAAAAGCAGCTTGCCAATTTACAGAAATGTTCTATAAGTTATTAATTTGGGAAGTAGTAAATGGGACTATAATTTTAAATGGACCAAATGCCAACAACTGTCTTAACTGTAGTCATCCTTTAATAATCAAACACATTTTCTCCAACATCAGCAACTAATTTTTATTATACTTATTTCCCCAAAATAACCATTTTAATATTTTTTCTTCTTGATATAAAATACCAGTAGGAGAATGTAGAGAATGAATAATTATTAATATAACAGGTTTTTTCATGTCTATATGACTTAGTTGGGCATCATTAATTTTTTGTTTTATGATTTGTAGTT
>NW_006399877.1:6554807-6589236 GCF_000299155.1 Elephantulus edwardii | reverse complement strand
GGGTCTTTTACATTCTAACATATATATTCACTTTGTTTACTCCTGTCATAGTTCCTATTCCTGTAAAAGTATCAGAGACATCTTTTATTTGTAATTTTCTAGGCCAATGGTGAGTAGCAATAATAGATACATCAGCACCAGTATCACCTAATCCTTGAATTTCATATCCTTCAAATTTTACAGTCATTTGAGGACGGGTATCATTAATGATAGTATTCCAATAGATATTACTCCCAGTACTGCCAAACCTTCTTTGTCTTTTTATAGGAACTGCCCTTTGTTTTATATAAGGCAGGAGCAATAATTGAGCTACTCTCTGGCCTTTTAACAAGATTTGATGTTCTTGAGATGATATCATTATAATTATCTCCCCATCATAACTGGGATCTACCACCCCAATATGTTCAAATATTCCTTTACTTATGACTGCTTTTTCCTATAATGAATCCTACAGTATCTTTAGGAATGGGCCCATAAATATTAGTTCTAATTTTACAAACTGCTAATCCAGGAGTGAGACTAACATTTTCAGGGTGTGCTGTCTAGTGCAGCACTTCCTCGGGCAGCCTGGAACAAGTCTGGGCTATAAAGCTGCTTTCCATGGGGCAGCCCCTGCTCACTGGATATTGAAGACAACTTGCTTGTTTTAAAGCCTTTAGTTTCTTTCTTGTTAGGGGCGACTGCTCTGCCCTGCATCTGTTCTCAGAGGCGTATCTCTATTATAATGAACATGGCACTTATGCTTAGAAAAAATGGCTTTGTTTCTTATCACTTCAGGAAGTCCAACTTTTTGGATTTTACAGCTATTTTACTTTTATGACACTTTTCTTTTTATAATTTTTGTTCTTTACATTTACCCTGGGAACAAAATTACATTTTCTTTCTTACCTGTTTCTAAACTTTTAGATCACATTTTCTATGCAGCTTCTAATTTATTTATCTTCATTCTATTACTTACTTTGTGGCCTTTTTTAATCTTCTAAATTAAGAGTTTTCTTTTATGTAAGCTTCATTCTCATGTTTTTTTACTTTTCTTATTTTACTGATTATCAGATCATATGAGCTCAAAACTATTATCACATTAAACTTAAGGCAAAAAAACAAAGAAACAACAGCAAACTTAAAACAAAAAAGAAAACAATCAACAAAAATACTTAGGCTTCTGCTTTGAGATTTAGCACTTTTTCTTTCTTCTTTCTTTTTCTAAATCACATTTTAGTTTGTAAATAATTTCCCAGGAAGAGCACTTTTTGGGTCAATGCATCCTAATGAAGAGAAAATAATAATTCAGGATTGCATCATCCTAAGGCTCTTACAAAAGGTGACAAAGGCTGTTTCTTGCCTTCAGCTTTAACCTTCTCTAATGTAATATCACTTAATTTATATTCATGCAAAGATTCAGCCATCTCTCTTTGCAAAATTTTTTTATTATGTGTACAATCCTGCATGGACGTTATTACTTTTCTTATCAAAGCCAATGCTGGCTGAAAAACAATAGGAATTTGTTCTTTTTTTTATGTGATCTTCAGAAGTCTCTCATAACATTATGCCAAGTTTTTAAATCCAATTGAGATCTACCAACTGGCTGAAATCAGCAACAGTATTTTTTAATACATTTAAACAATTGCATAAAAGATTTTTCTTTCACTTTTACCCCAGAGCTCTTAATAAGCAGCTCCTTTAAGAGAGAAATATATTGAGCTTCAGAGGATGGTGTGTTCTATATGGCTCTTTTTCACTTCATTTTCTGAGGTGTTTTAAGCATTTTACTTCAGAGGTTGGAGAAAGTCCCCATGAAAGTTGTTTTCTAATTCTTCCCTTGACTTTGTCCTTCAAGGGGTGAGGGAATCCTTATGAAACTTTTTCTACTTCTACCCTTGACCTCCAAGGGGTGAGCATTTCCTCTTGACTCTCTGCCTGAAGAAAATTTTCCTGAAAGACTTCACTTACCTTTCCATTTCCCTGTGCCTGGGAGAGAGAGAGAGACTGTCACTTCTTTCAGGTCCCTGGTTCTGGCACCAGATGTTGCGAACTGGATGCAGAAAGGAAGCAGGGACACAGAGAAATGAATTCTATAACAGAGACCGAGGCAGAGGGCTTTTCACAGCACTAAGTTGTGAGAGGACCTCTGCTTCAGTCTCTCTCTGTTTCAGAATTCATTTCCTCGTGTCCCTGCTTCCTTTCTGCGTCTGGTTTACAAAAGGTGTTAATGAGGGAAACTGGAAGATTCTGTCCTCAAAAACAATGTATTCAAATTTTGTAAATAAACTAGTATTTTTAAAAAGTCAACTTGGGGAGGAGAAAGTGTGTGTGTATGGGGGGGAATGTGCAACAATGAATGAATGAAAATCTAACATTTCTGTAAATTTTCATTAAAATAAAAATTTAAAAAGTATTTTGAAAAAGATGTGTTAATGATAATTGGTGACTAGAATGCAGACGTTAAAAATAATAAAAAAGGGAAGGTAGTTGGGAAGTACAGTCTTGGTGACAAAAATGAGGTTCTCAATAAAATTATCAAATTTTGTACAGTCAGTTTAAAAACGCAAGTGGTGGCTTCACACCTAGACCTCACCAGATGAAATGCCTAGAAATCAGACCAATTACCTCTGTGGGAGAACGTCAGCAGTGAAAACTAGACCAGGAGCTGATTGTGGAACAGATCATCAATTACTCATGTGCAAGTTCAAATTGTAGCTAAAGAAAATGGAAACAAGTCTGCAAGAATCAAGATACGATCTTGAGTCTGTCCCACCTGAATTAAAACATTATCTTAAGAAAAGATTTGAAGCACTGAACACCAGTGTTTGAAGACCAGAGGAGTTGGGGGGAGACTACGGACATCATCCATGAAGGGTGCAAAAGATCACAAAGACGTCAAAAAGAGTAAGTCATAAGTCACTTCCAATTTAAAGCAATGGGTTGAGTGCATCACAAGAACAAATAAATCTGTCTTGGGAAAAGTACATAATTCTCTTAGAAGTGAGGGTGGTGAGATTTCTTTTTCTCCTGTGTGTGCCACATGCTATCTGAAGGGATATTTTCTCCAAACATGGTGTTTGTTAAAGCAGTTTGTAAGTGAGGAAGAAGACCCTCAGTGAGGTGGCTTGACACAGTAGCGACAAACATGGTCTCAAATACAGTAATGATTGTAAAAATGCCTGAGGACTAGGCCGTGTTTCATTATGTTGTTCACAGGGTCATTGCGAGTTGAAACTGACACGAAAGCACCTTGAAACAACGTCTTTACTTGGATGTTGCTTTTCTTGTAGTCATTGTACTTATATATCCTAGTTTACTCAGCTATACTATCTTTGATTAAGGGAATCGGGGCCCTAGTGTGTAATAAGTTGCACTGCCAACTTAAAGGTATGTAGTTCGAATTCACTAGTTTCTCAGGAATTAGTTTTCTTTTTAAAGACTTTAGGGGATTTCTTTGGGGGGGGGTGTTTGTTTAAGGATTAAAGATTATTTGAAGACGATGGCTTCATGTGTCACCCTGACCATCTACAGAAAGTCTAGAATGTATAATTGAAAATTTTGTTCTATATTTTACTTGTTTTGACTGAGATTCTTCTATGGAGTCCTGGGTGGCAATGTTCTCTAATTGTTAAGCAACGTCTCCTTCTGTCTCATGGAAGCAGTAGCTGATCACGGAAGCAGTTAGCTGCTCACACCACATCCGCCTCTTGCTCTGCTCTCTTACTCACCTCTTTATCCAGGTGAATAGAGAGTAAGGTTGGACTTGCACCCATACTAAGGTTGACTGGTGACTTGCAAGTTCTTAGACCCCAGGCTCTGCTCGGTTAATCCGGAGGTAAAATAGAAGCATTAACTGTGTTATTAGACTTATTTTTAAGCCCTATGAAACCATGACTCACACTTTCAAGCCAAGAAGTGAGTCTTTTTGGTTCTCTTCTTGGCATTTGCATATTGTTAAATATATTTTCCTAGTAGTAACCGTGTGTATTTTATCTATGACTGTATTTATAACATGGTAGGGTCGGTTGAAGTGAGCTCTGGGACTATCCTTTGTAGGGAGCTGCATTGTTAACTCAAAGGTGACATCTCTCTGGAAGTTTGAATTCATCAACTACCTCAAGGGAGAAATATGGGCACTCTACTCCTGTGCAATTTACAGCCTCTGAAAAACCACTGAATAGTCAGTTATGAGTCAGTTCTGACTGATGGCAATGAATATTGTTGGGTTTTTTAAAAACATTTCTTCTTTTTTTTTGAGAGTCAGTTGTACCACTTATAAGTCAGTAGCATATGTTGTTGTTGTTGTTAGGTGCCGTTGAGTTGCTTGCAACTCATAGCGACCCTATGTGCAACAGCCCTATACCCTGCTCTATTCTGTGCCAGTGGCACTGCCTCTGACACACCCATCCTGATTTCCCCAGTCACTGAATCAATCCACCTCATAGAGGGTCTTCCCCTCCTGCGCTGTCCCTCCACCCTCCCAAGCATGATGTCCCTCTCCAAGGACCCGTCCCTCCTGGCAACATGTCCAAAGTATGTCAGACGAAGCCCCAGAATCCTTGCCTCCAAGGAGTAGCTAGGTTTAACCCTCTCCAGGATGAATCTGTTTTCTTGGCAGTCCATGGTACAGTCAATACTCTTCTTCAGCACCACAGCTCAAAGGTATCAATTCTCCTTCTATCCTCCTTAGTCATTCATTGTCCAACGCTCTGATGCCTAACAAGTGATTGCAAAGACCATACAGTAAAATATTGACAATTTTTATGACGTTCTTCTTCTTCTCCTTCTGTTGTTATCACTGATTATTCCAACTCATTGTTGAGTTGGAACCAAGTCGTAGCTGATCCCTCAGAACATTTTTGGTTGCTGTAAACTGCGTGGGAGGAGATTGCCATCTTTATCCCAAGGAGTCAGTGGTGGATCCTCTGACACCAGCAGAGAGGTCCCTCCTTCCGGTTAGCAGCGCAGCTTCCCATGGGTTACATCACCTCAGCCCCTTTCCATTATTTAGTTCTATTCACTACTGTCCTGTTACATGCTTCCATTTTTCTAATCTGTCAGTCATCCCTAGATTTTGCCTCCCTTGTCAGAGGAGCTCTGATGGTGTAGTGCCTAGAGGGTTGTGCTGTTAACTCAGAAGGCACACCTCTCTGAAAGTTTGAATCCACCTGCTACTTCTGGGAGAAAGATGGACAGTCTCCTCCTTTGCGATTTACAGCCTCTGAAAACCTGCTGTTGCATCTGGAGGGCCCTGAGAGCTTGGAGCTGTCTTGTTTACGCAGATGGGTCTTTTTTGTGCTGTTCTATGTCTGGGAATTTTTTTGGGGGCATTGACATTTTTCAGAGTGTTGACTTTCTCAGTTCCTCCCAGTGTGTGGTGTTTTTGCATGAACAATTTTCTGCGAGACACTCTAATATAGGTAGAACTGTTAGCTTTTGCTCAGTGCTGCTTCTCTCTCTGTGACGGCTCAAGGGAGAACGGCCTCATAGCATTTCCAAGGATGTACTTTTAAAAGAAACAAACCACCACATCCTTCTGGCCCTGAGGGGTTCAGAACATTGAGCTTTCAGTTATCAACTAAGCACTTTAACCATAGTGCCTCCAAATGCATCTTATAACTAACTACAGAAAGATGGGGAAACCCCGCCCCAAACAAAACCCCCAAATTTCTGCCAAAACATTGAACACAAATCTTACAGTGTAAAATTCTGGAATCTCCTCTGACAGTTTCACCAAGTGTGACCTTCACCTTGTATTTATAGTCTGCTGATGACTGTGAAAACTGTTTTCGTAATTTTGTTTCAAAACTTACTCTGCAATTCTGAACATGACCCCGCCCAAGGCAAAGACCAATAGCCACTTTTGTTTGAGAGTCACACACACACACGGGTCACCTGAACAAACTCTACTTGTTTAGTCCTGAACTTTTTAGTGAATCATTGCCAGTGAGTGCACGCTTCTCATTGCATCTCAGCACACACACCCTCTCTCGGCGCAGGTTGTGTTCCTGGGCTCCTTCCACCGACCACAGAGCACAGGCTCTCTCTCCAAGCAGCAAGTTGCTCTGGGCTGCTGTGAGCTCCCCAATGGCGCCTGCAGCTCTGACGGGCTTCCTTGCCCTGTGTGCCTGGCTTCTGCTGACATCTGGCTTTGCTGGAGCCGGCAAGCTGCTGGTTGTACCCATGAGCGGGAGTCACTGGCTCAGCATGCGTGTCGTGGTGGAGAAACTCAGCCAGAGGGGGCACGAGGTGGTGGTGGTCATGCCCGAGGTGGGTTGGCACCTGGACAAATCCCCCAACTACACGGTGAAGATTTACTCAACTTTTTACACAATGGAGGACCTGGACCGCTCATTCAAGCTCTTCCTCAATTCTCAATGGAAACATCAGCCTTTGAATTTATATTCTATATTAATGGGTCCAGCTTTCGATGTGTTTGAATACTTTTTTTCACATTGTAAGAGTTTGTTTAATGACAAGAAGTTAGTAGAATTCATAAGAGACAGCTCTTTTGATGTAGTGCTTACAGATCCTTTTGATATGTGTGGCTTAATTGTTGCCAAGTATTTCTCACTCCCATCTGTGGTCTTCGCCAGGGGAGCATTTTGCCATTATCTCGAAGAAGGCACGCAGGCCCCCAGTCCTGTTTCTTATGTTCCGAGAGAATTCTTGGGGCTCTCGGACACCATGACTTTCACACAGAGAGTAAGAAACCAAATTTTCCACTTGGAGGAGCACTTGATTTGCAGCTATTTTTTTAAACGTGTTACAGAGACTCTCTCTGAGATTTTCCAGAAGTCAGTCCCTCTTTATGACCTTTATAGTCTTCCATCGATTTGGTTGTTGCGAACTGACTTTGTTTTGGACTACCCCAAGCCTGTGATGCCCAACATGGTCTTCATAGGAGGTATCAACTGTGAGCAGAGAAAGCCTCTGAGCCAGGTGGGTCACCTCTCCTTGAGCCCCTAAAGGACAATCTGGATAGGGGCACCTAAAATTCACATCTTACTCCTCTGGGATTTGTCATTCACAATTGTCACCTTTGTAATTTCTTTCTTGTTTATTGGCCCATTTTATCTGATCCCCTTATTTGTTGATTTACATGTTTTGTAAAATGATTCTGTTATTTGTGTACATCCAACTAATAACTTTCCAATATGCACTTTTTGATATTGCTGTGGGCTTTGTCGAGGGCTCTGGTCGTAGAAAGAGTTGCAAAGTCTATGCCTCTCTGGGAGTTTAAACCCTTTAGCTCCTCTGAGGCTGAAAGAAGGAAAATATTCTCTGGTGTGATTTACAGTCTTAGAAACCCCCTGGAGCTTCTGATTGGATGGTTATGAGTTAATTCTGACTCAATAACAATAACAGAAGACAGAGAGGGACCTTTCTTCTAATCCAGGGCCACTCTCAATAGAAAAATGCCCTGAAATCAGGCAGACAAGTCGGGAGGAGTTGCATCGGAATGTTTTCTGGATGATCAGACATTGAGCACATGAAACTGGAAAATGACCAGTATCTAGCTGCTTTCTGGTTGTTCCCTGCCGATGGTTGTCCTGTGTGTGTCAGAGCACTGCACTCCACCACATTCAGTGACTGGGATTTGGGACGTGATGGTCAGATCTTTCTCTAGGGTGTCACAAGGGGGCTGACCACAGATGTCCACAGTAGGCACCATGCAGAGGTCCTGAGCCTGGAGATGACAGGAAGAGAGAACAAGCCTGAGGCTCTGCACGGTGTCCCTGTTAAGTCACCTTGATTTGCTGCCTCACTGTGTGCAGGGTCAGAGCAGCGGTAGGGAGAGGCCCAGAGGCTGCCCAGAGACACCTGCTGCCCACACTGTGGGTGGTGACAGTGCGGTTGGTTGGTGGCTTTCCTCTCCTGTCTGCCCCCCTCCCACAGCAGTTGGCAGCAGTACTGCTTGTCCAGGGTCCTCTGCCACCTTTGTGCCACTTCCTCTGTCCAGTGTTCTCCTCCTGTTTGTTGATACATCCTGGTCTAGAGGGCGCTGTCTATTCCTCGGGACCTACCAGAGACTCCAGGTGTGCTGTCCACAAGAAAAGTCCCAATGAACAAACAGGAATGTGAAATCCTTTGAATCCTACAAATCGGCAGACTTTGTTGTTGTTATTAGGTACCACTGAGTTGAGCACGACTCATAGTGACCCTATTAACAAAAGATCTGAACCCTGTTCTGTCCTGCGCCATCCTCCCACTTCCTGACACACACGAGCCCATTATAGCAGTCATCGTGTCAGTCCACCTGGTAGAGGGACTTCCTCTCCTTCACTGACCAACATCATGTCCTTCTCCAAGGAATAACACTTTCTATTGTTTGCCTAAGGACAGGGAAGGGTTCAGAGCTGCTGTAACATAGGGTTGCTTTGTATTGCAGGCAACTCATTCTATGACAGGTTTGGAAGGAGGAGTGGCATCCACTTCCTAAACAACTGCCTATGGAAACTCTATGAACTTTGATAAATATCAATAGTTATAAGAGGGGCTTCAGGCCTTTTGTTCATAGGGTCATTATAAGTCGTGCTTGACTTGAAGGCAATCAACAACAACAACAACAACAACAACAACAACATTGTTCAATGATGTTTGTTATTGATTATCCTCGTTTCAACTGACTTCCACTCTGGTCTCTGTTGTTGTTGTGGACTGTCGAGTCAGAACCAACCTATAGCTGACGCTCTGGTGAGTTTTCAGAGGCAGTTAATCACACGGGAGGAGATTGCCCATCCTTCTCCCACGGAGCAGCTGGTGGCCTCGAACTGCGTGCATTCAGGATTGCAGCACGGCTTCTTGCCACTAGGCCATTACCACTTCCCAAATCAGGTCTGGATTTTCATTCTCCATCACAGCAGAATGTGAGTCTTTCGATGGCAAAGAGAAGATAGTTCAGGACTCTGTGTGGAACTGAGCCTGGTCCAAGGACTTGTTTCTTTATTCCTCTGTCAATCATGGCGCTGAGCTGCACCTGGAGGGGAAAGACATCATGCTGTGGGGCGGGGGGTTGAGGGTCGTAGAGAGGAAGGCTCTCAACAAGATGGATTGAAAACCTGACTGTAACGTTGAGCTCAAGTGTGTCGGAGATAGGATGGCACAGGACAGGGCATGGTTCATATCTGTTGTGCATAAGGTCACGATGAGTTGTAGTCAACTGGATGGCACATAACAAAACAACGTAACTATGAAGTGCTGAGCCGGACTGAATAGTGCACATATATGTTTGGCTACATCTGTACATACATATGTACTAACTTATTTTGGACATGTTGTGAGGAGAGAGCGGTCCTTGGAGAGGGACATCATGCTTGGGAGGGTGGAGGGACAGCGCAGGAGAGGAAGGCCCTCTATGAGGTGGATTGATTCAGTGACTGGGATAATTGGGATGGGAGTGTCAGAGACAGTGCGATTGGCACAGGACAGAGCGGAGTTTAGGGCTGTTGTACATATGGTCGCTATGAGTCACAGGTGACTCGACGGCACATAACAAGAACAACAACACATCTGTACAAGTATGCAATTGTTTACCTAAGAACCTGGATCCGCTCAAACTTGGTCCACTTAAGATGAAGGTCAGACTCCCCGCCCCCCCCCTCCCCCACTTTCCAACCTTTTTACTAATTCTGACAATTCGTGACTTCTACAGCTCTTCTCTTCTGGGCTCCATGCCTTGTTGTAATGAGAACATAGAACTCATTGATCAGATCATACTTCTTCTTAAGTGGCATATTAAGGAAGTAGCAGGTATAACTTGGGGTGAGGACCAACAGGATTCTACTTGGGATCAAGCTCAAGAAGCATGATTCATCCCCATGTTTATTGCAGTATTATTCACAGTAGCAAGGAGATGGAAGCAACCCAATTGCCCATCAACGACTGAATGGATAGAGAAATTATAGTATTATCACACGATGGAATATTACACAGCACTGAAAAACAATGAACTTGTAGAACACTACACAGCCTGGATGAGTCTGGAAGACATTATGCTGAGTGAGACATTTTAGTCACAGAAGAACAACTATATATAAGCACACTGTTGTAGTAATAGGATTGTTATGAGAGGAGGAGGAGAGAGAATAAAAAAACAATGAATAGATAATGAACACTGCAGTGGAATGAGTGAAAGAAAGGAGGATCTGGAAGGACTGGAGGATTAGAAATTATGAGTATGACAATTAGTTGCCCGGTGAGAACAAGCATTACACAGGGAATTGGGGGAGAGGGAGGAAAACTAAAGAATGAATTAAAATTAATATCTTTGTGAATCTTCACTTTAAAAAAAAATAAAAGTGAGGGAAATAAACTCAAACCAAACCAAGTCCAGGAAGCATAGAAACAGAGTCTAGAAGGTTCCCTGGAAGGAGAGCAGACCCGTCTGTTTTTCAGTGGGAACAGCTCTCAGCTCTTCTTGGCTGTGTGAACAGAATGGCTCTTCTGTCTAGCGTATACACCCCTCTCATCTGTGTTCTCTTTTCTCAGTCCCCTGTAGACAGGCCTCCTCTGGCCCCGTAAGAACACAGACAGACACGTTTACCACATTGCTTCATTCCTCTTAACATTCTATTATTCTAGAACACTTCCTTTGCTTTTATATATATGTATATGTATACTCTTTTTAAAGAAAACTTTTATAGTTCCTCTTAAAGGACTATCTTACTTGTCGCGCTAGCTAGGTCAGTATCCTGCAGAATGTTTCATATTCTCATGCGTGTTCCATTGTTCGTTTGTAGTATAGTGAACTTGCTTCTGTAAACTGGGGAGGTCGTTTTGCATGGGAACCTGGAACCACGATGAGGTAGAAAGTTGGCCAGGAACGGTGTGATCCATCCTTATTACAGACAGAAGCCTGGCATGGTGGGCTTTGGAAAAGCACTTTCTAGATATCATTCTTTTGCTTTCTGGCTTCCAACATTTTTTTTTTCTTCTTAACTTCTTCTTTCTGGCCTTTTTCAACATTTTCCCAAGTTTCTTTTGATATTTAAGTTTTGAAAGCTCAACTATGGTGTGTCTTACTTTGATTTATCCTGCTTGGGCTTCTTCAAGCTTCTTGGACTTGCAGATTCATGTCCTTTATAGTGGGAAATTTTTAAGTGTTTCAAGTCCTCGTCACTTTTGGTAAGCAAGCTTGCATTATCGGCGTAACACAGGTCATTACAAGTCTTCCTCTGATCTTGATTCCACATTCTTCTTCACAGCATACAGATTAAATAGATATCAAGAGAGAATACAATGCTGAAAAACTTCCTTCTTAATTTTAAACCTTGTAGTATTGTTCCCTTGCTCTGTTTGCACAACAGCCTCTTGGCCTAGGTATAAGTTTCACATGAGGCACAATAAGTGCTATGAGATCCCCATTCTTCTTAATGTTAGCCATAGTTGTGATCCACACAGTCAAATGCCTTTGCATAGTCAATAAAGCTTAAACAGACATTCTCCTGGTATTCTGTACTTTCAGCCAGGATCCGTCTGACATCAGCAGTGATATCTCTGGTGCCATGGCCTGTTCTAAATCCTTCTTGAACTTTTGGCAGTTCTCTATCTATTCCCTGTTCTAGATGTTTTTGAATGATCTGCAACAGTATTTTGCTTGCATGTGATATTAATGATATTAATGATATTGTTCAATAGTTTCCACATTCTATTGGATCACCTTTCTTGGGAATGGGAACAAACATGCACCTCTTCCAATCCATTGGCCAGACATCTATCCTGCAAATTTCCTGGCATAGACTGGTGAGCACATCCAAGGCTGCATCTGTTAATTGAAACAAGTCAATTGGCATTCTATCGATTCCTGGGGCCTTAGGGTTTTTTGCCAATGCTTTCAATGCAGCTTCAATTTTCAAATTTTCTCTTTCATCGCCATTGGCTCCTGCTCATCGGGGACTTCCTCAAATTCTTCAGTGTCAGTCAGTTCTTTTTTGATCAGTGACTGACTCAGTGTGTTTCCTCCATAATCTTTTGATGCATCTTGTGTCATTTGACATACATATTCTGCTGGTAAGTGGAGGAATTTCTTTCTGGATTCTCAGTTTTATTCATTTGGTCGGAGTACCTCTCATTCTACCAGTACCACACTGTTTTGATTACTGTGGCTATGTAGTAAGTTCTGTGTCAAGACAGTGAGGCGTCTTACTGTGGTTTCCTTCTTCAGCATTGTTTTGCTCATCTTGAACCTCTGTCCTTGAATCTGAAGTTGGTGGTTCCTTGTCCCATCTCTTTGAAAAGTGATGATGGAATCTGGATTGAGATTGCATTTTATTTACCGATTGCTTTTGGTAGTTTTGCCATTTCCATGAACATGGTCTGGTTTTCCTAGTAAGTAGGTCTTTTAGATTTCTTGTAGCAATGTTTTGTAGTTTTCTTTGTATGAGTCTTTTTTATCTCTGGTTTTACTTATTTCTAAATAGTCTATCTTTTTTTCCTGGATATTGTAAATGGCATTGTTTTCATTATTTCCTTTTCAGAGTTATCTTTATTATGGTAGAAAAATCTGGCTGATTTTTGTATGTTGAGCTATTACCTTTCCACTTTGGAATTTTCTGTATATACAGGATAATATAATAAGGAAAGAGAGTTTTTCTTTTCTGTCAGTTGGGATGCTTTTTATTTCCTTTTCACTTATTGGTCTGGCTAGATGTCCAATGCAATATTGAACAGGAGTGGTAACAATGGGAAACCTTGTCTTTTTCCAAGTCAGTAGGAGAAACCTTCAAACTCTCTCCATTGAAGCCGTTGGTTTTGTATTTATGCTTTTGATTATGTTGAAGAATTTCCTCTCTAATCTTACTTTATTGAGAATTTTCATAAGGAAAGTGTGTTGAATTTCTTCAAAAGCTTTTTCTGCATTGAGTTGATCACATGATTATTTTACTTTTAAAAAATCGATATGTTGCATTACACTGATAGTTTAATGTTGAACCATCATTG
Source organism: Elephantulus edwardii (assembly GCF_000299155.1). Taxonomy (NCBI): domain Eukaryota; kingdom Metazoa; phylum Chordata; class Mammalia; order Macroscelidea; family Macroscelididae; genus Elephantulus; species Elephantulus edwardii. Next base: position 6,576,312 of record NW_006399877.1, on the reverse strand, counting down.
TATAACTGGCGTAAATCCCATTTGATTATGATAAGTTTTAAAAAATATGTTAAAAATATGTTAGAGTCAACTGGAAAGGGGTTATTTTTGAGAATTTTTGCATCAATATTCATGGGGGCTATTGGTCTGTAATTTTCTCTTTGAGTGGTGTCTTTGTCTATCTGTAGTATAAGGGTTAAGCTTGCTTCATAGAGTGAGTTCAAGGGTATTCCATCTTTTTTCTATATTCTGAAATAGTTTGGATAGAATTGGTATCAGCTATTTTCTGGATGCTTGGTGAATTCACCAGTAAAGCCATCTGAGCCAGGACAGGTTTGGTTTGAGAATGGTTTTTTTGTGACTTATTAAATTTTCTCTTTTGTGATGGTTCTACTCAAGTGCTCTATCTACCTCTGTCTTTTCTAGGTTAGGTAAACAGCTGATTTCTAAAAGTTTGTATATTTTCTCTAGGTTTTTGAATTTGTTGATGTATATTTGTTCATAGTTTTCTGTTATTATCCTTTTATTTCAGTTAGTATTAGTGTGACATCACCCATTTCATTCCTTATTCCTCTTGTGTGTGACTTCTTAAATTTTTTCCCTTAGTTACATTTTCCAGGCACTGTCAATTTTATATACCTTTCAAAGAACTGACTGCTAGTTTTGTTAATTTCTGCTATTATATTTTTAATAATATATTTTACTTCCTTTTCTTTGATGACTGTAGAATTTGCTTGCTGTTCCTTCCCTAACTGTTGGAGACATTGGGTTATAATATTGGTTTTGGTTCTTTTTTTCCCCTTCCCATGTGTGTTCAATATTATAAATTGACACAGGCAGTGTTCTTATTGTGAGTCTCCCCAGTTTCCCACTCCGCCTTTGATCTCCCTGTTGTTGATTTTTTGGGGTGTTTGAGAAGCAACTTTATATTATTTATATTCTTTTGAGTTTGTTGAGACTTTATTCCACATCTTACTGTCTATTCTGGAGAACATTCTGTATGCACTGGAAAACAATATATATTATGCACTTGTTGGGTGGAGTTTTCTATATATGTGTACAAGGTTTAGTTGGTTAATTGTATCATTATTTATGTCTTTGTTGAGTATCTTTATAGCAATTCAATTCTTCATCAAAAGTAGGGTATTGAAGTCTCCTGCTATTGTTGTGTAGTTGTGCGCTTTTCTCTCCAAATCTGTCAAGTTTTGCTTTATGTGTCATGTAGCTGTATCATTAGAAGAATAAATATAAACTGTGTCATCTTGTTCAGTTGATCCTTTGATCATTATAATGTCTTTTCTTATCTTTTAAGTTGATTTTTGTCTTGAAGTGTCTTATCCAAATTTGACATTATAATTTCTTTTATTTATATGTTGTTGTTGTTATGTGCCGTCGAGTCTCTTGCGACTCATAGCGACCCTATGTACAACAGCCCTAAACTCTGCTCTGTCCTATGCCAATCGCACTGCCTCTGACACACCCATCCCGAGTACCCCAGTCACTGAATCAATCCATGTCATAGAGGGTCTTCCCCTTCTGCGCTGTCCCTCCAACCTACCAAGCATGATGTCCCTCTCCAAGGACCTGCCCCTCCTTATAACATATCCAAAGTATGTTAGACGAAGCCTCAGAATCCTTGCCTCCAAGGAGCAGCCTGGTTTAACCCTTTCCAGGATGAATCTGTTTGTTTTCCTAGCCGTCCATGGTACATTCAATACTCTTCACCACCACCACAGCTCGAAAGACATCAGTTCTCCTTCTGTCCTCCCTAGTCATTGTCCAACTCTCTGATGCACAACAAGTGACAGCAAAGACCATGGCCTGTGTCAGGCGCACCTTTGTTATTTCTCTTTTTGATTGCCATTAATGGATTCATTTTTTTCCTCACTGTCTGACTTTTAATCTATCTTTTTGTATAAGATGTGTCTCTGATAGCGAGCATATGGACAGGTCATGTTTTCTTAACATTTCTGGTACTCTTTTTCTCTGGACTGGTGAACTTAATGCATTCCCATTCAGTGTAATTGTTGATGTTCATTGTTGTTGTCAAATACAACTCATAGTGACCCTGTGAACACCAGATCTGAACCGTTCTATCCTGTGCCAGCCTCATTGTGTCTGATAGACATGAGGCCACTGCTGCAGTCACTGTGCCAACCGTCTCATTGGGGAGCTTCTTCTCTTTTGCTGACCCTTCTCCCTTCCAAGCATGATAATGCCTTTCTGAGGAGCAACCTCTCCTAGAATCAGGTCCAGAGTACGGAAGAGGAGCTTTGCTGTCCTTGCCTCCGGGGAGCACTCTAACTGCATCTTTTCCAAGATATGCCTGTTGGGTTTTTTTGCAGTCCAGGAATATTCAGTATTCTTCTCCCGTACTATAGCTCAAAGGCATAAATTATTCTTCCGTTATCCTTATTCATTGTTTAGCTCTCAGATACATAGCAACTAATGGGAAAGATTATGACCTGAATCAGGCACACCTTAGTCTTCAAATTGACTTTGCTCTTCAATGTATTATGGAGAGGTCCCTAACAGCAGAGTTGCTCAAAGTAATACATCTCTTTATCTTCTAACTGCTGGTGACAAGGGTGTTGATTGTGGATCCACATAAGATGAAATCATTGACAGTTTCAATCCTTTCTCCATCTATCATAATATTGCCCATTGGCCCAGTGGTAAGGACTTTGTTTTCTTTCTGCTGAGATGCAATCCATATTGAAAGCTGTATTCTTTGATCTTATGCAACAAGCGCTTCAGATCCTCCTCGTTTTTTAGCAAGTAAGGTTGTGTAATCTGCATAATACAGGTTACTGGTGAGTCGTCCCCTGATTCTGATGCCCCATTCCTCTTTGGAGAGCCTAGCTTCATGAATTATTCGCTCAGCATTCACACTGAATAAGTAGGGAGAAATGATACCTAACACACATCCTTTCTTATTTTAAACCTCACAGTGTTCCCTTTTCTGTTTGCACAACAACTCTTTGGTCTAAGTATAGATTTCTCATGAGCACAATTAATGAGATTCCCATTCTTCTCAATGTTAGCAGTAGTTTGTTGTGATCCATACAGTCAAATGCCTTTGCATAGTCAATAATACACAGATACACATTCGTCTGGTATTCTCTGCTTTCACCCAAATCCATCTGATGTTGAGTTTTCCCCACTTTTGTTCCAATTCCCATGAAAAGAGATTCAACAAAATGTGGAAGTTTGAGAACAATATCATTAATATCACACACAAGCAAAATATTTCTAAAGATCATCCAAAAGCAGCTGAAACAGTGCATTAACAGGGACGTTCAAGCTGGGTTTAGAAGAGACTATAGCACATTGATTTGTGTACAGTATTTTGTGTTCCATGCATGTACATTGTGTTTTATACAATCTTTAATATACATAGTATTTTGTTCATTCACTTTGTATTTTATACATTCACATACCTTATATTCTGTATAATTAATCACTATGAATCTATGCCTATTAATACCCCATCTTTTCAAGTCTGCATTGAATCTTTCCTGTTCCTTATGTCCTCCTCCCCATCTACCCACTAACCCCTGCTATCCTGGTGATTTATCTTTAGGGTGCACTTTTTAATATGATTAATTGAAAACTGCTGAAAAATGCAGTAAGGAAAGATGTGGATTTCCCCTTCCTCTAAAATTGTACTGACTGCCATGGGAAAATGCTCTGAGATCAGGCAGAAATGTATGGGAAAGTAACAACTAAATGTGATCTGTGTGACCATATGTGAGTACGTGGGGCTGGCAGGCAGCCACTTGCTAGTTGTGTTACAGTCAATTCCTACCTGAGGTCACTTCATGTGTGTCAGAGTAAAATTGCACTCCATCAGGGTTTTAGTGGATGCAGACGGCCAGCCCTTTTCCCAGGGTGCCTCAGGAGATATGACAATGGATGCCTATTGTTGGCATCACGCAGAAGTCCTGAGACTGGGGAGATTAGGGGAAACCAATGCAAGCCTGAGGCTCTGCATGAAAGGCCTGTGATGCTCACCTTGATTTGCCGCCTCACTATCCGCAGGGCCAAACCGGCGGTAGGGAGAGGACAGGAGGCTTCACAGAGGCACCTGCTGCCCACACTGTGGGTGGTGACAATGCAGTTGGTGGTTTCCCCTCCTGCCTGCCTCACCCCCTTGGCAGTCAGCCATAGCACAGCTTGTCTAGCGTCCCCTGCCACCTCGGTGCCACCTCCCTTATCCAGCATCCTCATTCTGTCTGTCTCTCTGGCAGTTTTAATCAATGCTGGTCTGCACCGTGCATTCTTCAGGACCCATTAGAGACTCAGCAGGTGGTGTTCCACAAGAAAATTCCCAGGCAGCACATGAGAGGGTGGAGTCTTCAGTTTCCTAAATATTGAGAGATTCCTGGCTGTAGAGTAGGAACCAACTCATAGCTGCCCCTCAGCTGGGTTCCTGAGGGTGTAAATGACCCGGGAGGAGATTGTCCTTCCTGTGCCCATGGAGCATCTGCTGGATTCAAGCCACCAGAGAAGCATGGCCTGTCTGTCAGCCGTGCAGCTCCCTAAGGACTGAGCCACAGGCCAAACCCAGTCTGGATTTCACTCCCCATCACAGCAGCTAGGACTCTTGACAGCTAAGAGAAGGAAGTTCAGGACTGCATTTGAGACTGAGCCTGGTCCAAGGGCTCGCTGCTGCTTTATTTGTCTACAGTCCTGGCTTGACCATCACCCAACCTCCACCTATGGACTTGACCTCATTCGCCTCCCACCCAGGGTGGAGCCTGCTGCTGCTTGAACTGGCTCCCAGTCGCTACCACCCACCATGTCCTGGGCACAAGGTTCAGAGGCAACCAAAGATACAGATAACACGTTTACAGCTATCATCTATCATTTACAGGTAGCTAGCAAATATAAAACACTGTCTTTCACTGAATCTCATGGATGTTTGGTTATATCTATAAGCCAGTCCCTAAGAGGTGAAGGTCAGACACACCTCCACTTATCAAACATTTTCCTGATTTTTATATTTACACTTTGTGCTTTTCTGCTGGGCTCTGTGTCTTCTTGGGACATAGAACGTGCAGATCATGCTTCCAATTAGGTGGTTTATTAAGAGAGTAGCGGGTACAGCTTGGGATCAGGATCGAGATTGTTCAGCTTGGATAAGATCAGGGAGCATGGAGGCAGAGTCGGGAAGACTCCCCGGAAGAGGAGAGCACACCCCTCCCTCCATCAGTGCGGATAGCTCTCAGCTCCTCTTGACTGTACAGACAGACAGGCCCTTGTCTCTGTGGTCCCCTCCCCTCTCAGCTGTGTGGTCTCCTCTCAGGACCTAAGAACATTCTCTTACTCTATAGTAGTTTCCTAGCCGTTTTAGAAATGTCTTACTAATGAGGTCAGCATCCTGCAGAATGGCCCACATCTGAGTTTTTGCTTTTACCCTCTAATGGTGTGGTTAGCTTGCTTCTGCAAACTGCACAGATGCACGGAACCTCAATGGGTCAGAACACAAGCCAGGGGAAGCACGACCCTTGCTGATTCTAGAACACTTTCTTGTCTTTTAAGAAAACTGTCACTTGTTTCACTAACTAGGACAGTGAGCTGATGAACGTTCCACATTGTAGTTTGTCTCATGGCCATCTGTCAGTGTGCCGAATTTGCTCCTGAACCTGGAGGTCTGTAGGCTGTGGTTTGTCCCCAAGTGGTCTGGTCTCGTCGCATCTTATGTAGAAAACAAGAAAGTGGTGCCCCTCATGGTGCCATCCTCATGTTGTTGCTATGTTTGAAATTGTGATTGACATATAGACTTGGTTGATCCAAGTTCATTTGTTTTTCATTGATAAAAGCACTCCATATACAGGACAGTGTGTAGTTTTCATTGTCTTCTGTCAAAAGCAACCTGTTTCTGGTGCTCTAGATTTAGGGAGTAATAGGTATTGTACCCCTAAGAAACCATAAAGACAAGCAAGTGTGCAGGCATCATGACCTATGTGACATCTGGCTCCTCTGTCAAGTGGAAACAACTTCAATCTTTATCATTACACTGCTTCTTTGTATATTTGTATTATAACAAATATGAAAAGAAGTGCAGTAAGAAAATGAGAAGGGATTTTGTATTTCTCAATCTGAAAGAATGAAAACCCAAATTCAAACCTCAAGGTGAAATACTGGAGGATGCCATGGGAAAAATCTTGAATGATCCAGGAAGCATTAAAAAAGAAAAGAAGAAGATGGAAGGAATACACAGGGTCACTGTGCCAAAAAAGAACTGGCTGACACAAAACCATTTCATGAAAGAGCATATGATCAATAACTAGTGATAATGAAGGAAGAAGTTCAAACTGCACCGAAGACGTTGGAAACAAAGAAAGCCTCAGGAACTGATAGAATACTAAATGACATGTGCCAGAAAACAGATGCATCCCAGGACAGACACGCTCACTAGATGTGTCAAGACACATGGAGGACAGCTACCTAGTCAACTGAGATTTACTGGCTTAGGATAGGGAAGGATTCAGAGCTATTGTATGTCAGGTTGCTATCAATCACTGGTGACCTGATGGAACAACAACAGTCAAACAATCCCTAAAACAATCCCCTAAAAAAGATACTCCAATAGAGTTTAGAGGTTATTGAACAATATAATTAATATCACCTGCAAGCAAAATATCACTGCAGTTATTTAAAGGTGGCCAGAATATTCACCGACAGAGAACTACCAGAGAAATTCAAGCTGGATTTAGAAGAGACTGTGGCATCAGGGATATTGTTGATGTCTTGGCTAAAAGGAAAGAATACCAGAAGAATGTGTAAATTGTGTTTTATTGACTATGCAAAGGCATTTGATTGTGTGGATCACAACAAATTATGGCTAACATGGAGAAGAATGGGAGTCCCAGAACATTTAATTATGCTCATGGCAGAACCTTTACCTAAACCAAGAAGCTGTTGTCTGAACTGAACAAGTGATTACTCTATGGCTTAAAATCAGAAAGGCATCCATCAGGGCTGTAGTCTTTCTTTGTACCTCTTCAATCTATATACTGAGCAAATGATTTGAGAAGCTGGACTTTTTGAAGAAGAATAAGGCGTCAGGATAGGAATGTTGCTGTCCGTTTGCCGGCAGGGAGCAGCAACACCCTGATGGTGGTAAGTATGATGGAGATACACTATTTCGGGAGCACTGAAGAGAGCCAAACTCAACTTTATTGGGGTTGCAGTGCACTTATATGCAGGCAAGTAAACAAGAAGACAGGATGGGGTGGGATTGTGGACGTGGGACATGCAGATTGGACAGAAGAACCTCAGATCAGTGCAGACTACTCCCACTCAACATATGCGGCAGCCATCAAAGGCTTGCACTTATCTGCAGCTAGGAGATCTGGTCCGGCAAGAGGCCTCCCCCTCTTCCCTAACATTCCCCAACATAGAAGGAAGACTCATCAACAACCTGCATTATACAGATGATGATACAACCTTGCTTGCTGAAAGAAAGGAGCACTTAAATCACAACCTTCAATGGGGGGATTACATCTCACATAATAGATGGAGTCAAGATTGACATTGTCAACAATTTCATCTTACTTAGTCCCATGACCAACATCCTTTGCAGTCCAGATATTAAAAAGACACATTACAGTGGGAAAATCTGATGTCAAAGACCTCTCCAAAGTGCTAGAAGCAAATGTGTCAGTATAGAGACCAGAAGGGTGCAAACAGAGAGAACCTCTCTCAAGGACTCAGACATAAACTTGGGGAGTTCACACAACAGTGTTGGGGTAGGTGGTAATGTAGTCCCACTTTCCTGCTTAGGAAATTCAGGCACGGAGAGGCTCAGGCACGTAATTAGGAGGGAAGTCTGACTCCACAACTACCCCTCTTATCTGCTTTGAAAATGGAACTAATGATCTTAGAGCACATAGCCCACAGCCAAGGTCAGACCAACCCATCACCATTCCAGCTCGTAGCAAGTCAGCTTGGTCCTGCCTCTTGGCATTGTCAAGGCTGTAAATCTTTATGGAAGCCAATTGCCTCATCTTCTCCCACAAGCAGCTCAGAGGTTTGAATCACTAACCTTTTGGTGAGCAACCAAGCTTTAGCCATGGACCTCCAAGACCTCTGGGTGGCACTAATGATTTTCACTCATCTGCTAGGTTGGTGATTAGAGCCCACCCAGCAGTCCCTTGGAGGAAAAGCCCAATGACCCACTTCCTTAAGGGTTGTGATGAGTTATGGCAAGTAGATCCTGACTCACGCTGATGGCATGTTCACAGAGAAAAGCTTTCCTGCAGGGTTTTAGTGACTGACTTTCTGGAAGCATATTACTAGGTCTTGCTGGTTGGGTTTGACCTGCCAGCCCAACCTCTAGGCTAATAGTTGAAGGCTTTATCATTTGCATCACCGGTTGACTCCTTCTGAAAGCGTTGATATCAAGGAAGTCCTTTGGAACTCATTTCTTCTCTAACAAATGGGAACTTTATGAGTTGGAATTGTAATTACATTGTGTGATCTTGCATTTGTTAGGACAACTATTTCTTTCTTCTTGAGAAAAGTTGGTAAAAAAGTTGATACTCACTGATAGTTGTTCACTTGGGACACCATTGATGTTGTGGCATCCGGGGAGTTCAGGATGAAGAGTGCAGCGTGTCCTGAGGGATGTTTCTGTGTTCTCAAGTCACTCTACCTTTTTTGGAGAGGGAGTGGATATGAGTGAAAAGTAAAAGAACACCAGGAAGCTCAGTTGCAATCTGATAAAGGACCTTACGGGTCCGGGTCAGCTGCACATGTAGAAGCAGTTAAATATTACCTTGTAATTCTTTTAGATCAGAGTGCAAAAATCAGAGACAAGTTGAAGTAGACCGGGATCGAGAGAAGTACTACTAAGCTTAGGAAAGAGACCTAGAGTGGTGGAAGCTAGTAATTTCCATTCTTATTTTCCTCACCCTCCATCCACATGGCCTGCCTTCTCCAAGCATTTCAGAAGGCTTCCGCAGGGCTGTTCTTGTTAGCACTGTGGGGTGTGGTTGGAGGTGAGAAGCTGCTGGTTGTTCCCCAGGATGGAAGTCACTGGCTTAGTATGAAGGAGATCGTTGAGGTTCTCAGCCAGAGGGGCCATGACATTGTGGTGGTGGTGCCGGAGGTGAACTTGCTTCTGATGGAATCGAGACGTTACACCAGGAGAGTCTACCCAGTGCCCTACACTGTGGAAGAGTTTAATGAGCGTTTTCTTTCTTTTGGAAACAGCCACTTTGCTGAGAGGTCTTTCCTGAGTGGCCCTCAGACAGAGTACTGGAACAACATGATTGTTGTTGACATGGACTTCACCACCTGTGAGAGCCTCCTGAAGGACTCGGAGACCCTGCAGTTCCTCAGAGAGAGTAAGTTCGATGCCCTTTTTACCGACCCAGCCTTACCTTGTGGCGTGATCCTGGCTGAGTATCTGGGTCTGCCCTCCGTGTACCTCTTTCGGGGTTTCCCATGTACCCTGGAGTACACATTCAGTGGGAGCCCAAACCCTGTGTCCTACATCCCCAGATTCTACACTCAGTTCTCTGACCACATGACTTTCCCCCAACGGGTGGCCAACTTTCTCGTGAATTTGTTGGAGTTCCCCCTACTTTACCTTCTGTATAGGAAGTACCAAGACCTTGCCTCGAACCTCCTCAAGAGAGATGTGGACTTGGGTGCCTTGTACAAGAAGGCCTCCATATGGCTGTTAAGATATGACTTTGTGTTTGAGTATCCCAGGCCAGCCATGCCCCACATGGTCTTCATTGGAGGGATCAACTGCAAGGAGGGACAACGTCTACCTCAGGTTGGTGCTCATATCTGTTTTCAGTTGTCTTATTTCTCAGAAAGTGGACAAAAATCATTCCCATGTGTTCTGTTTCCTTTCACTCTAAGTCATCTTGTGCTGGCTGTAACCCGGGGAGGCTGTCTAAGGAAATGACGGGCTTCCTTCTAATAATAGAAAAAGGAAAGTAGGTAAGAAGGATGAGGATGAGATTATGTAGATGATTTGAATAATAGCATACCTGTGCAAGGATAGGTGAGGATAACTCAGAATCCTATGATGAACCCTTGTGGGTTGCTAGTGGAAAGACTGGAAATCTAAACAGACTTCCTGGACAAAAGATTTGGGCTTTGGTGATCTTCTCTGTAATGCAGAATAGAGGAAAATCTATGTCAGCTCTATTTTGTATAACGGGTCACTATGGGTAGAACTTTCACTGAATGGCATCTAAAAGCATCATCAGTGACAGGTCTGTATACAGATTATTTATAAGAGAGCTCCAGTGGCCTAGGCCTGCATATAGAGTATGTATAAGGGTGCTCTGATGGCCTAGGTCTGTACATAGAGTATATATAAGGGAGCTCTGGTAGCCTAGGCCTGTATATTGATAATATATAAGGGAGCTCTGGAGGCCTAGGCCTGGGTATAGACGATATAGAAGGGAGCTCTGGTGCCTAGTGAGCAAGAGTTGCCTTGCCAACCCAAAGGCAGGCAGCTGCAACCCACTAGCTGCTCTGAGGAAGAAGGTTGGGCAGTCTTGTCCTGTCACATTTTACAGTCTCAGTAACCTGATGATGGGTCATTGCAAGTCAGATCTGACTGCATGGCAGTGGGTTTGATGTCCCTTTAGAACAGATTCGGCCTTAAAAATATATATATATAGGAAACAATACGTATTGCCATTGAGTCAGAATTGACCCTCCAGTTTTCAGAGGCTGTAAATCCTGGAGATTGGGCACTGTGATTGCGGCAACAGGCTCTTGTGTGTCAGACAGTGTGAGGATGGTGCAGGACAGAACAGGCTTCAGAGCTTTTGCTCACAGGGTTGCTATGAGTCGTACTTGACTCGACAGCACCTAACAACAACAACAACAACAACAACAACAAGATAATACTTCTATCCAGGAGCAGCTGGTGGATTCAAACTACCTGCCTTGGGATTGCCAGCACATATAGTTACCAAGTTCTCATTATTAGGAATTAAACAACAGTCATCAGTATCTAGTTTCTTTGGTTGAATTATTTCAACTTAATGAAGAAAACATTCAAAGCCTTTCAAAAATCCACTAGTAGCCTAGGTTATGCAGACGACACAACCTTGTTTGCAGAATGTGAAGAAGACTTAAAGGAATTTCTGGAGAAGATCAAGGACCACAGTCTTCTGTAAGATTACATCTCAGTGTCAGAAAACAAAAATCCTCACAACTGGCTCAATCGGCAATGCTGGGTCAGGTGGAAAAAGGATTAAAATTGTCAAAGATTAAATATTGTTTGCATCCACGGTCAAGAACTATAATAGCAACAGTAAAAAAAAAATAATCAAGGTACATGTTGCATTGGGGAAATCTGCTTCAAGGACCTTTCCAAAGTGCTAAAGAGCCAGAAGGTAACTGAAAGACTAAGGTTATGCCTGATCCAAGCCGTGATATTTTCAGTTGCTTTGTTTGCATCTGAAAGTTGGATAATGAATAAAGAAGACTAAGGAAAATCAACGCCTCTGAATTGTAGTGTTAGTGGATAGTACTGAATATAGACTGTTGTTGTTGACTGATGTCAAGTCGAGCATGACTCATAAGACACTATGAACCAAAGGCCTGAAACCTTTCTATAAGTAGCATTGTTTCTCCAGGTTCATAGAGTTTCCAGAGGCTTGTGGTTTAGGAAGTGGATGTCACACCTGCTTCCAAACCTGTCTTAAACTGGGAGCTCCACCAAACACTGTCCACTGTGGGCAGCTGGTACGACATTTGACCCTCAATGGCACAAGATTCATTTTCACAGTAAACCCAGAGTACCACAACACAGCAAATTGACAGAAGAGTGCTGTACAACTTAGAAGAAGGTTCCTCCAGAATAATAACACTAGGCCGTAGCAACTCTAAGTTACTTCAGTAGACCAAATAGACCGCTGCTGTACCACTTAAAAGAGTGTTCATCCCAAATCAATTCCTCGGGCTGTATGGCATTTTTAAATTCCAGCACACCCACGTGCTGGTGGACTATGAGTCAGAAAACCCCAATTCATCTGGCAAGTCCCATAGTCCCAGGTGGGTGTCGGCGGATGGTACTTGCCAGATGAATTGGGGCGCTCTGGCTCAAAGTCCACCAGCATAGTGTAGATTACCAAAAAGAAAAACAAACACCCTGTCTGTTGTTTGGAAGGAAGTGCAACCAAAATTCTCTTTAAATAAATGTCCACACAGACTTTATAGAACAGGGGGTTAGATTAGAGGCTGGTCCCAGAGAACAATAGCAAGACCTGGGAACTCCACTCTAGAGATGCCAAACGCTGAGTCAACAGATCCACCACACATTCCCTGGATGTAAGTACCGCGTTTGTCCACTCATCTGTTGATGGGCATTTAGGTTGCTTCCACCTGATAGCTATTGCGAGTGAGTGTTTTTGGGTGTCTTCTCCTTTCCAATTTTGTATTGTGTAAGATAGTTTCTTAGTGATTACTTATGTATTGTATTTAAGACTTTATAACATTGTATGGCCAATTTTAGGGGGCTTTAGGGATATAGTCTGTAGGGAGTTGGGCTGGTAACCTAAAAGTAACTCATCTCTGGTGTTTCAAATCTCCACCAGCTGCCCTTTGAGACAACATCCTTCTTTGTCACTTCCTGCCTCTGAAAGCCCCCTGAAGGTGTCAGCTATGAGTTGATTCTGACTGGACAATATTGAGGTTTTTTTGAGAATCTGCTGTACCAGGTTAATTTCAGTAACACATGGGAGAGTGAGAGGCTGGCAGTGACACCAGCTGTCCACTGCTGAGGTCAGTGTCAGTGCGGTTGGTGGTTTCCATCCCACTCCCTTGGCCGTAGCACAGCTTGTCTAGGGTCCCCTGCCCGCTTTGTGGCACCACCCCTGTATACATCCTTCCTTCTGTCTGCTCCCTTGTATTTTTGATCTAAAGTGTATATAGTCCTTTCTTCAAAATTCACCAGAGACTCAGAAAGTGCTATGCAGCAAGGAAATTCCGAGTCATCAGATGAGAATGTAAACACCGGAGCTTCCTACAAATTGAGAGACTTGCTTTAAGCTTTGACAAAACCAGGTCTGGATTCTCGCTCACCATAACAGGAGTCTGTGGATCTTTGAAGGCAATGAGAAGGAAGTTCAGGACCCTGTGTGAGCCTAAGACAGGCTGAAGGGCTAATTTTCTTAAAAATTTCTCTGCCAGTTATCACATTAAGCTGACCTTTAGAAAAAGATATACTGGAAAAGGTGGAGGGTCATAAAAAGACAGGAAGAGTCTCAGTAAAGATGGCTTGAAAAAGTGCTTGTAACCGTGGGCTTGAGAATATCAGAGATGCTGAGGACAGCACAAGACAGGGTCACCATGAGTTGTGGTCAGCTTGATGGCCCCTCACAACAACAACAACTATAAAACACTGAGCTGTGCCAAAATGGACACATACATGTTTGGTTGTGTCTATAAGGACATATAAAATATTTAACTATTTATTATTTTATTTTATATTTTATTTATTTTATTATATTATTTTATATATATCTTGGGATAAGAACCTGCATCAGCCTAAACCTGATGTATATAAGATGTAGATCAGATACAGTCCACGCTCCACCTTTTTTACCAATTCTGACAAATCATGACTTCCAGAGTGTCCGCTTCTCTGTTGCTTTTAATACATTGCTGTAATGAGGGCATAGAACTCACAGCTCAGACTAACAATTAAGTGGCTTATTAAGGAAGGAACAGGTATAACTTGGGATCAGAATCAACAGGTTTCTGATCAGGATGAGGAAGCATGGAGGCAAAGTCTGGAAGATTCCAGAATCTTCACACCCCTCCTTCCTTCTGTGGAAACAGCTCTCAGCTCCTCTTGGTTGTGGGAGCAGACAGACTCTTCTTTCTACCATGTACACACACCCCTCTCAGCTGTGTGCTGTCCTCTCAGTCCCTGAAGACAGGCCTCCTCTTAGTCCACTAAGAATAAAAACACTTTCCCCACATTGATTCATTTCCCCTAACATTCTATTATTCTGAACAGTTTCCTACCCATTTTAAAAAAATGTGTTATTTTTTGCACTACATCAGTGTCCTGTAGAACGTCCCACATCCGAGTGTGTCCCATTGCTTTCTTGAGCTGTGATTAACTTGCTTCTGTAAACTCGAGGTCATTCTGCATGTGAACAGGGAACATGACCCGTGTCTATTAGAGAGGGAAGCCTGGCATGGTGGGCTTTCATAAAGCACATATTGCCCTCTGGCCTCCAACATTCTGAGGAAATCTTTTTTCTTTTTCTTTCTTTTTTTTTGCGATTTAATATTTGAGCTTATTTATTTGCCACACATAGAAAATTCTATTTCTGACTGGATTCGGATTTGGAGGTAGAAGCTCTCAGAGAGGACAGCTTCCGTCTCTTGGCAATCTGCTCCTGGTGTTTCTCTTTGACCTCCTTCATTCTCTTGGCCAAAAGCTTAGCGTTCTCTGCAGCCTCCTCCTCATTTTCCTTAGTGCGCTGTTTCTTCAGCAAAAAGAGCTGGCGCTTGTACTGCAGGACGCGTGGAGTAACAAGACGCTGAATCCTGGGCGCTTTGGTCCTGGGTTTCTTACCTTCTTTGTTTAGTGGCTTTCTCACAACATACTGACGGACATCATCTTCCTTGGAGAGGTTGAAGAGTTTGCGAATTCTGCTGGCTCTCTTGAGCCCCAGGCGACGTGGCACAGTGGTATCAGTCAGTCCCGGGATAGCCTTCTCCCCTTTCTTGACAATGACCAAGTTGAGAACACTCAGATTGGCATCCACAATGCAACCCTGGACAGACTTGTGCTTCCTCTCTCCGGTTCTCCGTGGTCTGTAACAAGAGTGCCCCTTACTCAGCAGCAGGCGAGCTCGGCCATGGGTCCAGACACCCTGCTTCATGGGGAAACCCTGCTTGTGTTTCCACCGCTGATCCAGACACCATATCCCTTCCACTCGTCACCGAGAGAGTCAGCAGCAACTTCTGTGACCATTCTCTTCTCATAAAATGTATGAAGTTTGTGTTCATCGTCCACCTCAATGAGTTTCTGGCAGCCAGTGGCTGGGAAAGAGGTGTTCAGCTTCATGGTGAAGAAGTTGATGGCCCTAGCAGCTCTATGAGAAAGAGCCTGAGGAAATCTTATTGGGAATCCTTTGTATGTGACTGCCTCTTGCTGGTCTGATAATTCACTTTTGAAAACTCAAATAAGAGTGTATTGGTGTAGTTGACTTTACATTCATCCTACTTCTTTGAAATTCTTTGATTTGTAGAGATGCGTGTCTTTCTTTGTATTGGGGAGATTTGATGCTATTTTCCCCCCCATAGCCTCTGCCACTACTGCTCTTTATTGTTGTTGTTAGATGCCATCAAGTCAGCGACAACTCATAGTAACCCTCTGAGTGGCAGATCGGAACCCTGTCCTATCCGTCGTCATGATCTCTGATAGGCTTGAGCCTATTGCCCTGGTCAGTTCCAATCCATCTCGTTCAGGCTATTCCTTTCCTTCGCTGACCCTCCACTTTTCCAAGCATGACGCCCTTTGCCAAGTACAGGGGCCTCCTTCCAACATGCACAAAGTCTGTAAGACTTACGTTTCCCCCTCCCTGCCTCTAAGGAGTACCCTGACTACTTGATACTGCCTTCCACTCTTGCTATTCTGTCCTCTAGTTTGTTACTCTTTCTTCTGATTAAATTTGTAAGTCCTTCTGTGATTTTTCTCCTTCCAGTTATTATCCCTGTCAGTTGCAATATGTCTCTTTTTCTGATCCTCATTTTATTCTTGCATTGTTTTCCTTGTTTCTCTTCACACTTTGCTTGTTTTTCATTGTTGTTGTTCTGTGCCATTGAGTTGCCTGCAACACATACCTAGTACACCCCTACATACAATAACTCTGAACCTTGCCCTGAGCCATTCTGTTTCCGACACACCTACTTCCATTACCACAGTTACCACATCAATCCATCTCATCCAGGGTCTTCCACTCCTGCGCTGTCCCTCCACCCTTGCAAGCATGAGGTCCTTCCCCAAGGACTGGTGCCTCCTGGCAACATGCCCAAAGTATGGAGACAGAGCTTCAGAATCCTTGCCTCCAAGGAGCAATTTGGTTGCATTTTCTCTAGGGTATAACTGTTCTCTTGGTGGTCCACATTCTTCTCCAGCACCACAACTCAGAGTCATCAATTCTTCCTCTGCCATCTTTAGTCACTGTCTAGCTTTTTGATGCATAACAATTATTTCCAAAGACTATAGCTTGAATCAGGGGCACCTTAGTCCCTAGACTGGCATTATTACTCTTTAGTACTTTGGAAAAGTCCCTGACAGCAGATCTTCCTAATGCAATTAATCTTTTGATTTCCTGACTGCTGGTGCCAAAAGTATTGATTTTCAAGTCAAGAACAAAGAAATTGTTAACAATCTCAATCCCTTCTCCATCTATCATGTGCTGCCAATTGGCCCAGTGGTGAGAATCTTTGTCTTCTTGATGTTGAGCTTCAATCCATATTGAAGACTATAGTCCTTGACCTGCTGCAACAAGCACTTCAGGCCCTCCTCAGTTTCAGCAAACATGGTTCTTTTATCATTAGTTATTTAATTATGTTTAATGCTGTTCTTTTATGTTCTTCCTTATTTTTTCATCCCTATATGTTCCTTCCTTTTCATGTTGAGTTTGGGGCCCTTACTTCTCTGTTCTTTCTGTGACTTGTGAATATTATGTTGTTATGTGCCATCGAGTCGCTTGCCATTCATAGCGACCCTATGTACAACAGCCCTAAAACCTGCTCTGTCCTGTGTCAATTGCACTGTCTCTGACATAGCCATCTGATTACCCCAGTCATTGAATCAATCCACCTCATAGAGGGTCTTCTCCTCCTGCGCCATCCCTCCACCCTACCAAGCATGATGTCCCTCTCCAAGGACTGGTCTCTCCTTACAACATGTCCAAAGTATGTCAGATGAAGCCTCAGAATCCTTGCCTCCAAGGAGCAGCCCAGTTTAACCCTCTCTAGGATGAATTTGTTTTCTTAGCAGTACATGGTACACTCTATACTCTTCTCCAGCACCACAGCTCAAAGGAATCAATTCTCCTTCTATCCTCCCTAGTCATTGTCCAACTATCTGATGCATAACTTGTAATTGTAAAGACCATGGCCTGTATTAGATGCACCTTAGTCTCCAGAGTGACACCATTGTTCTTCAGTACTTTGGAGAGGTCCCTAACAGCAGACTTTCCCATGGCAATGTCTTTTAATTTCCTGGCTGCTTGTTCCAAGAGTGTTGACTGTGGAGACAAGCAAACTAAAGCTGTGAATAATCTTAATCCATTCACCATCCATCCTGATGCTGCCAATTGATCCAATGTGAGAATTATTGTCTTCTTGATATTGAGCCTTAATCTATATTGAAGGCTGCAGTCCTTACCCTCTGTAGCAAGTGCTTCAGGTCCTCTTCAGTTTCAGCAAGCAGGGTTGTGTCATCTGCATAACACAATTTGTCAATAGATCTTCCACAATTCTGCTGCCACACTTCTCCTCATAGAGCCCAGCCTCCCAGATAATCTGTTCTGCATACAGTTTGAAAAGGTATGGAGACAGGACACATCCCTGGTGTACACCCTTCCCAATTTTGAACCATACAGTGTTTCCTTGCTCTGTTCTGACGACTGCCTCTTGGTCCAAGTGTAGGTTTCACATTAGCATGATCAAGTGTTCTGGGATTCCCATTCTTCTCAGAGTCAGCCACAGTTTGTTATAATCCACACAGTCAAACGCCTTTGCATAATCAATGAAACACAGATGGAAATTCCTCTGATATTCCCTGCTTTCAACTAAGATCCATCTAACATTAGCTACAATATCCCTAGTACCACGACCCCTTCTAAATCCAGCCTGGATTTCTGGCAGTTCTCTACTGATGTGCTGTTCCAGTTGTTTTTGTATAATCTTCAGTGGAATCTTGCTTGCATGTGTTTGGTCACCCTTCTTTGGGATGGGAACAAATATAAATCTCTTCCAGTTAGTTGACCAGGTGGTTATTCTCCAGATTTCTTGGCACAACTTTATGTTGAGGCACTGGAATTTTCCAGGATGTTAACTTTCTCAGTTTGCTCCCTATTTGATGTTTTCATCTGGAAGAAAAAGCCACCAGAGCTCCTACTGAAGATTAGCCCTCTAAATTTGTTCGCATTTATTCATAATGGCCTTTATAATGTTGGGTTTTATTCCTAGGTCTTTGATGCATCTTGAGTTAGTTTTGTGTATGGTATGAGATCAGGGCTCTTGTTCCAATTTTCTGCAAGTAGATGGTTGCACTAGCACCATTTAAAAAGAAGTCTTTTCCCTACTTCATGAATTTCACTCCTTGTCAAAATTCAGTTGCCTATAGGTGAATGGACTTATTTCTGGGTCCTCAATTTTATTCCTTTGGTCAATCTACCTTTCATTCTACCAACAATAAGTTCTTTAATCACTGTGACTGTGTAGCAAACTTTGAGGGCAAGGGCTTTAAGGCCTCCTGCTTTCGTTTTCTTCTTTAGTATCACTTTTCTTCTCTGGGATCTCTTTTCTTTCCACCTGAAATTAGTCATTACTTTTTCAATCTATGGAAAATGATTATGGGTTCACCAATGTTCACAAAGCGTTATTCACCAACACAAGAACATCGAAACAGCCCAAATGTCCAACTACAATTGAATGAATTGAGAAATTATGGTCCATTTACATGATGGATTACTACAAGCATGCAGGAGCAATGATTCTGTAAATCACTACCTAGCTTGGGAGGGACTGGAGATTATTATGCTGAGCGGACTACCTCAGTCTCATAAGGACAAATACTGTACAAGACCACTATTGTAGAATGAATATGAGGATCCAAGGTGGGGAGAGAGGTAAAAAAAGGGAAAAAGGTGGGGGGGTGTGTGTGGAGATGGGGCGTGTTAATTATAGGGTCACAAAATTTGATGAGTGGAGGGAGGGGTGGGTAAAGGAAATGGGAAAGATCTGGTGTGAAAAACAATGTATACACACTTTGTAAGTAATCTAATGTAAAATAAAAATGTTATTAAAAATATACCATAAAGATCATTCTAAGATAGAAATTGCACATGAGATCTTGGAGGCTAGCAATGTTTTATGTCTAAGTAACCTTTTAAAGAATATTAAATAAATATGATGATGGGATCTGGATTGGGATTGTATCGTATTTTTAGGTTGCTTTTGGTAGTCTTGCCATTTTCACAATGTTAGGTCTTGCAGTACATGAGCATGGCATATTTTTCTATATATGTATTTTATTATTTTTGTTTTAAATTTGTATTGGTTCTTATACAATAATTTGATTTTTTTTCCTACCCCTACCCTCCAGCCACCAGACTGTGACCCTGGGATTCCCCCTCTGTGCCCTCAGCCCCCGTCTCCTCCCCTTCCCTCTTTGACTGTCCGTACACATCTCTCCGGTTAGGCTTCTCTTCTCACAGGAGTGTCTTGTCCAGTGTTTGTTCTGATGCACCTGAGTTAGTTCACTCAGCATATTGGTCTCTAGGCTCTCTCATGTTATATGTTGTTGTTATATGCCATTGAGTTGCTTGTTACTAATAGTGATTCTACAGGTACAACAGTTCTGAACCCTGCTCTATCCTGAGTTAACCTCATTGTCTCTGACACATCCACCCCATTACCCCAGTCACTGAGTCAATCCATCTCATCGAGGGTCTTCCTTTCCTGCGCTGTCCCTTCAACCTCCCAAACATGATGTCCCTTTCCAAGGACAGTTTCCTCCTTGCAACATGCTCAAAGTTACATAGTACTTTTTAAAATCACTGCTCCTGAATACTGCACAGTATTCCATAATCCATCATATGAATGTATCTTTTGGTTTTTTATAGTAATATTTTGTTATTTTCTTTGTAGGGCCTTTTGCATCTCTGGTTTGATTTAAAGATTTCCTCTTTTGAGGGCTTGGTGTAAGGGCATAGTTTCCGTGATTTCCTTTCAGAGTTCTCTTTGTTGCTATAGCGGATTCAGCCTGGTGTTTGTGTGTTGGTTTTGGTCCCTCCCACTTTGCTCTATCAGTTTTTCCCCCAGTCATTTTCTTGCTGGGATTTTGGTGTTCTATAAATAGGATCGTATAATCTACAAGTAGAGTTTTTACTTACTCCTTACCAATTTGGGTGCCTTTTATTTCCTTTTCTTGCCTTGTTTTTCTGACAACAATCATGTTGTTGCATGATGCTGGGAGGGGTGGAGGGTCAACAAAGAAAAGGAAGACTCTTAACCAGGTGGATTGGTGACTGCTAAAATGGGCTCTTGTGTGTCAGGAACTGTGAGGATGGCACAGGATAGAGCAGGGTCCAGATCTTTTATTGACAGGGTTGCTAGGAATAATATTCAACTTGACGGCACCTAACAACAACAACTACTTGTTACTGTGTGCTGTCAGATTGGAACCAACACATTTCAGAAGTTTTCAGAGGTAGTAAATTGCATGAGAGGAGATTGCCCATCCTTCTTCCATGGAGCAGCTGGTGGATTCAAACTGCATGCCTTTGGTCTGCTGGCATAGCTCTTTACTGCTAGGCCACCAGAGATTCCTGCTGGATGCATAGCTAACAATTATGTTGTGTCCTCTTGTTTATAAGACCCTTTGATCATTATATAGTGTTCTTCCTTGTCTCTTCTGCTGTTTTTTGTCCCAAAGAATATTTTTTATCAGAAATTAATATTACTACTGTTTCTCTTTTTTGATTGCCATTTGCTTGATACAGTTTCACACTTTCTAATTTTTAGTCTGTGTTTATCCTTGTTTACTATGTGTCTCTTGTAGACATCATATTTGATGAGTCCTGTTTTCTTAACCGTTCTGTTCCTCTTTTTCTCTTGACCAGTGCATTTTATCCATTCATATTCAGTGTAGTTGTAGTTACTTATTGTTTTATTGCTGCTTCAGAAATCTTAAAAAAAAACCCATTTCTACCCAAAAATGCTGCGCTGAAATTTTATATGGAAGTACTTTGCTGTCACCCTCTCTGACAATGTCAGCCACTTCCTATATAATTTTTAAATTATGTCCTTGAGAATACATTGAATAATAATTTTTGTTCTGAATTCACATTGTACTGGATATGATCCGCGGCCAAGGCAAGGATCAGAAGCTACTCATTTGAGAATTCCTCAAAAGCCGCCTCGGTAATTCCGCTCATTCTTTATGGTGTTCATGAGTAAGTCACCGACAATGACTGCACATTTCGTAACAGTGTCAGAATACACACCCTCTCATGAGGCAGGTTTTATATCTTGTTTTTCCAGGCAAGCTTATTACACCAGCTTTGAATCCAAGCAGCAGGTTGCTCTGGGTTGCTGTGAGCTCCCCAATGGCGCCTGCAGCTCTGACGGGCTTCCTTGCTCTGTGTGCCTGGCTTCTGCTGACATCTGGCTTTGCTGGAGCCGGCAAGCTGCTGGTTGTACCCATGAGCGGGAGTCACTGGCTCAGCATGCGTGTCGTGGTGGAGAAACTCAGCCAGAGGGGGCACGAGGTGGTGGTGGT
>NW_006399877.1:6551234-6554677 GCF_000299155.1 Elephantulus edwardii | reverse complement strand
TATTCTATGCTGATTTCAATCAGAAATGTGTTTAAATACTTTTTTTCACATTGTCAGAGTTTATTTAATGATGCAAAATTGGTCGAGTTCCTAAGAGGCAGTTCTTTTGATGCGGTGTTTACAGATCCTTTTGATCTGTGTGGCTTAATTGTGGCCAAGTACTTATCACTCCCATCTGTAGTCTTTACTAGGGGAGTATTTCGTCACTTTCTTGAAGAAGGCACGCAGGCCCCCAGTCCTGTTTCTTATGTTCCCAGAAGTCTCCTAGGGTCCTCAGACACCATGACTTTCAAGGAGAGAGTATGGAACCATATCTTCCATTTAGGGGAATGTTTATTTCATGCTTCTTTTTTCAAAAGTGGTTTAGAAATTGCCTCTGAGATTTTGCAACAGCCGGTCACAGCTTACGACCTCCACAGCCACACGTCCATTTGGTTGATACGAACTGACTTTGTTTTTGACTATCCCAAGCCTGTGATGCCCAACATGGTCTTCGTAGGAGGCATCAACTGTGAGCAGAGAAAGCCTCTGAGCCAGGTGAGTCACCTCCCCTTAGGTCCTGTAGGGATGCCCTTCTATGGGTAGGTAGAAGCAGCTTCTTACTCATCCAGGACTTGTCATTTCCATTTGCAATTCCTTTCCTGTTTGAAAACATATTTTATGTCAATGTCTTTATTTGTAAGTTAATGTATCTCATAAAGCAGGGTAGTTTTTTTTTAAAAACTTTTTATTTAGATGAGCATGAAATCCAAGACATTCCAAGGTGCACTTTTTAGTATTATTTTTATTGGAAAACTGCTTGGAATACACAGTGAAGAATATGATGGACCTTTAAAAGCTAACACAGTGCTACACTTCATGGCAAAATGCTCTGCGATCATGCAGAAATGTGAGGTGCAGTGACAGCTAAACTCATTTTGGTGTGCTCACATGTCAAGCATGTGGGGCTGGGAGGAAGCATGAAAGGGCTGCTTTGCAGTCAACCCCACCCTCCCGCAATCTTCTATGTGTCAGAATAGAGTTGCTTTCCATCCACCTGTTAATGAATGTAGATGACTGGCCCTTTCTCCAACATCCCAGGGATGAATAACCAGGCATGTTGATATTTGCATCATGCAGTGGTCCCGAGACTGGGGGAGATTAGGGGAAACAGAAATACGTGTGGGGATCTGTGCGGTGTCTCTGGGAGGATTTTCTTGATTTGCTGCCTCGCTATTCACAGGGTCAGACGAGCAGTAGGGAGAGGACAGGAGGCTGCCCAGAAGCACCTGCTGCCCACACTGTGGGTGATGGCAGTGCAGTGGTGGCTTCCCCTCCTGCCTGCCTCACCCCCTTGGCAGTCACCGTAGCACAGCTTTTCTAGGGTTCCCTGTCCCCGTGGTGCCTCCTTCCCTGTCCAGCATCCTCCTCCTGTCTGTCTGTCTGGTAGGTGTTTTTTTTCTTTTGTTTTGTTTTGTTTAAATTTTTTATTTTATTATTTTTGTGTGCGTGTATCATCACATCAGATTTGACTAGTACAGGAGGAGATTGTCCCTCTGGGATTGTAGTTGCAGATCCTTGCCACTAGGCCACCAGGGCTCCCCTTGTCTGGTAGTTTTTATCCTTGCTGGACTGCAGTGTACAGTCCAGTCTCCAGGATGCTCCGGAGACTCAGCAGTGCTGCTCAGCAAGAACTTTCCCAGCCAACAGGTGGGAATGTAACAACCTGAGCTCCCTAAAACTTGAGAGACTGATGCTCAGAAACAAACAGACAAACAAACAAACAATGACAGTAGAGTAGGAACCACCTCATAGCTGCCCCTCAGCTGGGATTCCGAGGATGTAAATGACCCAGGAGGAGATTGTCCTTCCTGTGCCCACGGAGCATCTGCTGGATTCAAACCACCAGAGAAGCATGGCCTTTCAGACAGCTGTGCAGCTCCCTAAGGACCGAGCCGCAGGCTAAACCCAGCCTGGATTTCACTCCCCATCACAGCAGGCTAGGACCTTGACGGCTAAGAGAAGGAAGTTCAGGACTGCATTTGAGACTGAGCCTGGTCCGAAGGCTCGCTGCTGCTTTATTCGTCTACAGTCTTGGCTTGAACATCACCCAACCTCCACCTATGGACTTGACCTCATTCACCTCCCACCCAGGGTGGAGCCTGCTGCTGCTTGAACTGGCTCCCAGTCGCTGCCACCCACCATGTCTTGCACACAAGCTTTAGATGTAAGCAACCTTTGTATAGCTATCATCGATCTTTTACACGCAGCTATCACACACAGAGCACTAAACCATACTGAATTACACACATGTTACATCTCTAAAGATGTATAACAATATACAACCATTTATGGTTTTTCATGTCTTATGAAAAAGAACCAGGAGCAAGCCAAAATTAATTCCTCAGAGGGAGAGCTCAGACACACAACTGCTTTCCAACCTTTTAACAATTCTGACCAGTCATCACTTCCGCAGCACTCTGCTTCTCTGCTTGGTTCATGTATTATAATGGGGACAGAGAACTTGGCAGATTATACTTATAATTAAGGGGCTTTTAAAAGAAATAACAGGTATAGCTTGGGATGGGGACCAACTGCATTAAACTTGGGATGAGGATCTGGAACTATGGTGACAGAGTCTGGAAGACCCCCTGGAGGAGGAGAGCACACCCCTTCTTCTCCAGTGGAGACCGCTCTCTCAGCTTCTCCTGGCTGTGTGATCAGACAGGCACTTCTCCCTGCTGTGCTCCCCCTCATCTGTGTGCTCCCTTCTCTGCTGTGTACTCCTTTCTCAGCTGTGCTCCCTTCTTAGTTGTGTGCTCCCCTCTCAGTCCCCTAAGAACACACGTTTCCCGCACTGCCTCATATCTCCCACTGTTCTATGATTCCAAAACAGTTCTCTCCCTTTAAAAAAAAGTATGTTATGTGTCGTGCTCACTAGGTCAGTGTCCTGTAGGACGCAGCACATTCCAGTGTCCCGCCCTTTCCCGTGGTGGGTTACCGTGTCCCTGTGCCTGGAGGTCAGCATGTTGCTGCTGGTGGTCACTGAGCTGTCTGCACTCACAGCATCTTCTGTAGAATGGAAGGAAACTCAGCCCTGTCCTGCACTGTACTCGTGATTGTTGGTGTGTGTGTGAAGTCATTTTTGTGAAATCACCATGGATTTGGATTTGGATTTGGTTAATTAAAGTTCATCTTTTTGTGATAAGGACACTCCGTGTATAGAACTATGTGGAGTTTACATTGCATCCTGTCAGAAGACACTCATCTCTGGTTTCTCTTTTTATTGACAATATTTTCCCCCCACCTTTTCAACTTGTATATTGTGCAAATAGAAGATAGACTGTGTGAAATAGAATGTGACATCAGGATCGGGGGAAATCTCATCAGTAATCTAAGCCATTTAGAAGAGGAAGAAAAGATCAAAATGGATGTCAGAAGATACTCTGAAAATGGCACTGGAG
>NW_006399877.1:6546427-6549399 GCF_000299155.1 Elephantulus edwardii | reverse complement strand
AACAACAACAACAACAGCAATCTAAGCCAAGGACACACTAGGGCTATACGACCTTGGTTTGGTAGTCCTGGTGTGTCCCCTTGCCGTACAGTAGTAACTCGTGGTTGCTGTGAAGCTGAACACTGTGACACTGATGTGTCAAATGCATTAATGGTCACCCATGGTGGACAGTGTTGGGTGGAGCTCCCCAAGTAAAACAGGCTTGGAAGCAGGAGTGGCACCCACTTCTGTAACAGCTTGCCTCCAGAAACCCTATGAACCTGGAGAAAGGATAAAAGTCACACAGTTGTTGAGGACTTTCATTCATAGGGTCACTATGAGTCGTCTACGACTTGAAAGCACTTAACAGCAACAACAACAACAACAATAATATAAGCCAATGACACGTCTTGCTTACTGAAAATGTGAAGGAAGCCCTGATTAGAGAATATAGAAGCATGTACAACCCTCAGTATGGGTGGGGTACACCTCAATATCAAGAAAGCAAAAGTTCTCCAAAGAGGTCCAATAAGAAGCATCATGAGAAAGAGATAAAATACCTAAGTTGTCTAGAATTTCATTTTCTTTACATCCATAATCAATGAGCTCAATGGTTGGACCTTGAATGATCCCAGGCACGGTTCAGTGAATTAGGAGGTGGGGAAGAAACACTACATATTCCTAAAAATGTAGACCTTTTTCTGTCTCCCACGAAACTGTGATCTAAACCCTCAAACCAAGGAATCAAATCTCATGCGTTGTTTGGTGACGTATAGCCAGCTTCAGCCGCCACTCTTTCAAAATGTTTCTCATTGAAGTAATGTTGTCTGTCACACTGTATTTCTAGTTCAACTCTTTGATAGCAGTGGCAGAAATTGTGCTGTGAGCAATCTCTTCCCATGCGATTAACTGTCTCTGAAAGCTCGTCAGAGCGTCAGCGATGGGTTGGATACAACTCAACAGTCCACAACAGCAACAACAACATTGTTAATCAATGAATTTCCCCATCACTACTATACCTGCTAAATAAAACTCTGCACAAATAAACTCTATTATCTGCCTTTTGTTATGTATTTTTGTATAATTGAGGTCATACAGTACAGTATTTTATTGTCTAATGTCTCTCAACATAATATTAAAATTCTATCCACACTGTCTCATGCATCAAGGTCTCAGGGAGTTCTTGTGGCCTAGTGAAAAGCTGCATTGCAAACCCAAAGGCATGTGGTTCATATTCACCAGCTGATCTGCAGGAGAAAGATTGGCAGTCTCCTTCTGTGCAATTTACTGCTTCTGAAAACCCACTGGAGGGTCAGTTATGTATCAGTTCCGACTCAACGGTTCACAACAACATCCATGTTGTTGCTTGCATCGAGATATAATTTTGCCCTTCTCACTGTATACTATTCCACCCCATTTAAGTACCTCTTTTTACTTAAGTATTCATCTGAAGATGCATATTTAGATTGTTTAGACCTTTTGACTTAAGTAAGCGAACACTTTTTAATGTTTTCTTTTTATTTGTGTATTTTTAAATCTATGTTCTTGGTGGTTATGATGTATATTACATTTAAGACTTTAAACATTTAAGACTTAAACATTCTAGGGTCCCCTGAACCACATCAATTATAGAAACATTCTTTCACCCCAATTCTGTTGTTACGACTCACGTTTTTATGTTTCCTTTTTAAAATTGTGATTTTAATGAACATTTACAGAAAAGGTGAATTTTAATTCATCCATTGTTGCATATTTTCCTCACTACATCCCCCCGTTTACTTTAAAAAAAATTCATTTACTGTTGCGCAGTTTCCTTCCTCTCCTTCACCCCCAATCCACTTAGCGATGCAACTCTTATTCTGGATTTTTGTCATACAAATAATGCCAAATCATGTATTCCTTTTAAACAGTTCTTTCCTTCATTTTCTCTCCTGTAGTGTTCATTATTTATCCACTCTTTTCCTAGTTACCCCTCCCCCTCCCGTGTCAGTGTTGTTTTATAACAGTGATGTTGCGCAGTATTTGTACTTTTGTGACGGAGATCTTTCACTCAGCATAATGTCCTCCCGCATCACCCATGTAGTGTAATATTTTACAAGTTCCTTGTTTTTCAGTGCTGCATGGTATCCCATTGGGTGAATACACCACAGATTTCCTATCCATTCATTTGTTTGTGAGCACTTGGGTCTCTTTGCTATTGTGAATGATGCAGCAATAACATAAGTGTGCACATATCTGTTTCAATGGCAGCTCTAGTTTCTTTATATTCCTAGTAGTGGAATTGCTGGGTTAAGTGGTATTTCTATTTCAAGTTGTGAGAAAGCGTCAGATCACCTTCCATCATTTCACACTCCCACTAGCAGTGAATAAGCATTTCAATCTCTTCACAACCTTGCCACCATTTGTTGTTTGCTTGTTTTTATAGTTCATAGACCAGGTAATTTAACTTTTCCTTACTTCTAATGTTTGTTTTTAATGATATAAGAACAAAACATTTAGACTATCAAGCATGAATACTCTATTCCTCACCCCTTATGCTTTTCTATTCATTTCCCTTTCCAGCACCTTTCTTCTTTTTTTTCAAATTTTTTTTTTACCTTTCTTCTTATGTATCGTTTTGGTCTTGAGCATTTCTTCACATTGTTGATCTCAGAAGATACTTTGTATTATTTTGATTCTCTTGGGTATATTGAGGCTCTCTTTGTGACATATAGTTTATTCTGGAGATTGTTGATGTGCACTGGAGAAGAATGTTTATTATGTTCTTGATGTGTGTGGTTTTCTATATATGCATATGTATTTCAGTTGGTATGGTTTCGTTGAATGTGTCTTGACTGAGTATATTTGTAATCATTCTAACCTTCATCAAAAGTAGTATATTGAAGTCTCTATTATTACTTTCTGTATCTTGTGCTTTGCCTTTGGGTACATAGATATGATAGTTATGCCCACTTGTTCATTGACCCTTTGATAATGATATATATATATATATA
>NW_006399877.1:6535109-6546327 GCF_000299155.1 Elephantulus edwardii | reverse complement strand
GTGCATATTGTTTTAGGCAATCATTCTTATATATATATGTAATTATAATTATAATGTGCTTACCTTGTCTTAAATTGTTTTTTGCCTGAATTGTATTTTGTAAGAAATTATTGGTTTGCTTTCTTTTTTCTATTTAATGCTTAGTCTACCCTTTTCCTTTTGTCTAGATGTGTCTCTTTTATAAAGTGTGTCGATCAAACATATTTTCTTATCCATTCGGCAACTCTTTTGCTCTTGTCTGTTGCATTCAACGCTTTCTTATTCCATGTAATTATTCCTTGGTATGGTTTCATTGCTATTTCAGAGATATATTTTTAAAAAATTCTTAATTTCTGCCAAAAATTTTAGTTACTTTTGTGTCACCCCTCTGACAATGTCATTGAGTGTGGCATTAACGCAATGTGCTCCCCGAGTGATGTCCTGCAGATGTATTATTTAATAGTTTAGATTCTAAATTCATTTTGCAGTACTGGGCATGATCTCTGCCCAAGCAAAGATCAAAAGCCACCCTTGTTTCAGAATCATACAGACGTTCTCTCACTAATTCTGTTCATCCGTTTTTGTGCTGAAGGGTCAATCATTACCATTGAGTGCACATTTTTTAGATTGCTCTTAATGCCATCATTTATACACTTTGTGCTTCATGAACATATATTGCTTTTAATACGGCCTTTTATTTACCTTGTGTTTTTTTTAAATATTTTGACCTATTTTGTTTTTTAAACACTTGTAATTTTGCAAGCTAGCATTAAAATATTGTCCTCAATTTTTTTGCATATCAGAAATGCATTTTTAATTTGAAAACAACTTAAAATTTTAGACAAATGATTTTAGTATATAAATTTGATTTTGTTTTTATACAGAATATAAAGATGTCCCTCATTAATGTTCCATATGAAGGATTTTTACCTTCTGCACACAATTGTGTATCTTACATGTGTCGTACTGGAAACCAGCGTAGTGATCCTACACATAAATTAGGACAGCGCGCATTAAAAAGGAGAGAAGAGAAATACTTTACTGAATCAGATTCATGAAGCAAACATGACACAAAACCTGTGCATTTAAGACCGAGTCAGTAACTTTAGTTAGGACACTGCAGATTATACCAGGATAACAGATTTGTGAGGCTATAAAGTTGTGTGCACCACATTTAAACAGCAAGGAATAGCTATTGGAAAAAAAGGCTGAAAGAAAGGATTTTTGCTAAAGCAAATTATCTTGTCTACTGCCAAAACAAACAAAAGTGAGCATCATAATGAGTGTTAGTATACTGAAGGCGCGTCATACCAGCTGATGTGCAGCGTGCTAAACGTTAGTTAGAACTTCTTCACCAGTGCATACATAGCGTTACTAGTCAAGGAAAGTTTGTTTGCTTTTTTTTTTTTTTGCTTCCTTCTTGCCAAATTTCAGGCGTGTCTTATTTTGGATGGAGTATAACTTTTATCTATTATTTCATCCTGTAAAAACATGTGGAGACAACGTTCATTCTGTGCCAGGGGATGACCAGTGACCTTGTTTATAAACTGCTCCAGCCCTTGCTTTCTTTCCTCAATAAAACTGTCATCAAAGATTCCATCATCTCCTCTGAAAGGAAGTTGACGCAAAAATGCTTTTCCAGGGAGCGGGGGAGCTACAACCTTGCTTTCTCTTTCTAACCCACTTCGAAGCCATTCAAAGTCACTGTATCGTCTTCTAACTGTAGATTCCTTCAGCTTAAAAATAGGAAGATTTGTCTTGACCCTGATTTCATAGGTGGTGAAGCGGCCCTGCCAACCCCCACGGTTTGGGGGTTGCTCACATTGAAGTTGCCGGGCGGCCCGTAGGCGTCATATAGGTTCTGCGGCTTGGTGATCAGCTGCTGGGTGTCTGCCACTGTCCTGTCCTCAATTTTTTGTTAATTAACATTGTAGACCTTTTAAAGCTTGAATAATATTTTATTATAAATGAGTTGCTATTGATAAATGCCCTTTTCATCCATGTGCATTGTGTTTTATATATTCATTCTTATACCTCATGTTTTACATAATTGATTACTATTCCCCCCTTCACTTCTCCCCTTCTCGCTCTTCTCCTTCTGAACATTTCCACACTACTTGCTCCTACTAGATAATTGCAATAGCCGTTCTGTCCTTTTATCAGTTCTTCCCAGGTAATCTGCCCTTGTCCTGATCCTTCATGGTGTTCCTTGACAGCACATTCTTTCCCTGCTCCCCTGATTCGCCCTCTTGTCATTGTTGTGTGCTGTTGATCCGCTTGCTATAGTGCTCCTAAGTCCAACAATCTGAAGCCAGCCCTATCTGGACCCAGTCTCACTGACTATGACACACCTACTCCCATTGCCCTAGTTACTATGTCAATCCATCTCATTGGGGCCTTTCTCTCCTGCACTGTCCCTCCATCCTTCTGAGCATGATGTCCTTTTCCAAGGACCTGCCCCTCCTGGCTATGTGCCCAAAGTATGTGAGGCAGAGCTTCATAAATCCTAGCCTCCAAGGAGAAACTTGGTTTTACCCTTTCCAAGACAGACCTGTTTGTTTTCTTGGCGGTCCATGGTGTCTTCAAGACTCTTCTCTCCAACTCTACAACTCAAAAGCATCAATTCTTCTTCTGTCATCTTAAGTCATTATCAAATTCTCTTATGCATAGCAAGTAAATGCAAAGGCCACAGCCTGAATCAGGTGCACCTTAGTCTCTAGACTGATATCATTGCTTTTCAGTGCTCTGGAGAAGTCCCTGACAGCAGATTTTCATAGTATTAGTCTTTATGCAATATTTGTTCTTTTGTGATCAAGTTATTTCACTCAGCATAATATTATCTGGCCTCTCAAGGTTCATAATATTTTTTTACCTAATTTTATTGGTTTTAATACAATCTTTCTTTGTTTTCATGCATGTGCATTGTGTCTTATACAATCTTCCATTTATTTTGTATTTTGTTCGTGCATATTGTTTTAGGCAATCATTCTTATATATTATATTTGATATAATTAATTACTATTGATCTATGCCTATTTTCACCTCATCTTCTCGACTCTCCATTGCATCTTTCCTATTCCTTCACCCCCTCATCCATCCACTAACTTCTGCTGTTCTAATGATTACCCCTTTTATCAGCCCCTGCCCATTCTTCTCCCCCTTTTGAACATTTAAAGACATCTTGCTCAGTTATCCTCCTGTTGTCACAATAATGGTCTTATACAGTATTTGTCCTTATGAGACTGAGTTATTTCACTCAGCATATTGCTCTCTAGACTCTCCCGTATTAGAAATAGTATCTTATGAAATTGTTGTTCCTTAGTACACCAGAATTTCTCAATCCATTCGTTTGTTGATGGGTATTTAGGCTGTTTCTATTTTCTTGTAACTGTGAGTAGTGTTTCAGTAAACCTCGGTGTACATATCTCCATTGGTGCCTTGCCTCTGATTTCCTTGGGGTCTATCCCTAGAAGTTCAAAAGCCAGGTCATATAGGATTTCTGTATTCACCTTCTTGAGGAAACATCAAACTGCTCACTGTAGTGATTGTACATTTTACAACCCTACCAGTAAAGCATGAGAGTGTCAACAAATTTAGAAGCCCTAGTCTAGAGTATGAATAGGCTTGCAAACATAGCCAAAAATGCACAACCAAGAGAGAATAAAATCGACAAACTGGACTTTCTAACAAGAAAATCCTTGTGTGTATCAGAATCTTTCTCCAATAGCGTAAGAAGAAAGCTCACAGACTAGCGGAAAAAAACATTTGACAATATGATATTTATGACAAGGGACAAAGAACTAAAATTGACAGAGAACTACAGTGCCTCTAACAACAACAACAACAAAGACTAATAAACCAACTAGAAAATAGGCAAAAGACATGGAAAGACTCTTCACCAAGGAGAACGTCACATGGTCAACACACACATGAAGAAATCGTAAAAACCTCTAGATGTTGCTGCTGTGTACCACTGAGTTGGAACCAACCCATAACTGACCCTCCAGTGGGTTTTCAGAGGTAGTTACTCCTAAAGGCCAAGATTGCCCATCCTTCTGTGGGGCATCTGGTGGATTTGAACCTGTTGTGCCTTCGGCTTTGAAGTACAGCTTCTCACCACCAAGCCACCAGAGCTCCCGGCAACTAACAAGATGCAAATCAAAATAATTGCAAAGTGTAACAACAGGAGTAAGCACTTCGGAATGGTGTCAGAATACAAACCCTCACTTAAGGCAGGTTTTGTGAGGCAAGCTTATTACACCAGCTTTGAGTCCAAGCAGCAAATTGCTTTGGGCTGTTTGGAGCCTGCAGCTCTGACGGGCTTCCTTCCTCTGTGTGCCTGGCTTCTGCTGACATCTGGCTTTGCTGGAGCCGGCAAGCTGCTGGTTGTACCCATGAGTGGGAGTCACTGGCTCAGCATGCGTGTCGTGGTGGAGAAACTCAGCCAGAGGGGGCACGAGGTGGTGGTGGTCATGTCTGAGGTGGGTTGGCACCTGGACAAATCCTCCAACCTCACGGTGAAGACTTACTCAACTTCTTACTCGATAGAGGACCTGAGTCGTGAGTTCTTGCTCTTCACCAACTCTCAGTGGAAACGTCAGCCTTCGGATTTGTATTCTATGCTGATTTCAATCAGAAATGTGTTTAAATACTTTTTTTCACATTGTCAGAGTTTATTTAATGATGTGAAATTGGTCGAGTTCCTAAGAGGCAGTTCTTTTGATGCGGTGTTTACAGATCCTTTTGATATGTGTGGCTTAATTGTGGCCAAGTATTCCTCACTCCAATCTGTGGTCTTTGTCAGGGGAGCATTTAATCATTTTGTTGAAGAAGGCACCAGGCCCCTAGTCCTGTTTCTTACTCGCAGAGGTCTCGTAGGATCCTCGGACACTATGACTTTCAAGGAAAAAGTATGAAACCACATTTTCCATTTGGGGGAACATTTATTTTATGCTCCTTTTTCCAAAGGTGGTTTCGAAACTACCTTTGACATTTTTCTAGAAGCTGGTCACAGCTTATGATCTTCAGAACCACATGATAATTTGGTTGTTATGAACTGACATTATTTTTAACTCTCGACAAGACCTTAGACATATCAGCAATCATGAGGACTGAATCATGAGTCTACTTGATTAAGAACTACTCGACTATGAGTCAAGATGAGCCTCTGACAACCAAAGCAACATGCTGACTCCCTGTCTGCAGGAACAAGTTAAACACACAAGAGATCCACAGGGCAAACTGGAATATGAAACATCCCATTGGACACTGACCCAGTTACTGCACAAGTCAAAAGGCTTGTTCAAAGGGGGGAAGCATGAAACATCACAACAGGTACATAGACCCATGGGACAGAACTTTGAATCCCAAAATAAACCCATCCATCTGAGGATAACACATCCTTGGCAAAACGATGGAATCCATGGAAGATAGCCGCTTTAGCAAATGGTGCTCAACTGGGTAACTGCAGGGAATTGAAACAAGATCCATACCTCAAATCATATTAAAAACTTAACTAAGGGTGGATCCAGGACCTAGGAATAAAACCTAAACCTATAAAGAACATAAAATAAAAAATGGAGCAGACCTGGGAGCCCTAATCCATGGCACAAAGACTATCAGCTGTAACAGAAAATGTGCAAAACGCGGAAGGTAAACTAACAATTGGAACCACCTAAAAATGAAATTCTGATTCTGATGAGCATCTGCAGACTTCTCCAGAAGAACTGAAACTAAACTCCTTCAGACTACGGAAAAAATTTGTTAAAGATACTTCAGACAAAGGACTCACTTAGAACATTTATAGAAAACACTAACCCTGCAACATGAAAGACAGTGCCTAATTAAACACTGGGCCAAGTATGTGGCTAGATACTTCCCGGAGAAGACGTTCAGGAGGCCAAGAGGTGCATGTAGAAATAGCCCAGATCATTAGCTATTGTTGTTGCTGTTAACTTGTTGTTGATGTGTACCTTCAAGTCAGAATGGACCCATAGCTGACCCTCCAGCAGGTTAACAAAGGCAATAAATAACACAGGGGGAGGACATCCATCGTCATTCACAGAGCAGCTGGTGGATGAGAACCATGTACCTTTGCATTGGTAGGGAAATTCCTTACCACTTTTCTGACAGGCTATGAGAAACAGCTCTTCTTTCATGGAAGTAGCTGGTGTTCCCCAAGGCGATGGCAGACACTGCTATCCCCCAAGGTTGGGAACTCCCCACCCCTGTTCCAAATATAGAAGTATGGAGCTGGGAGGGAGTCCATCTAAAGCTGTGGCAGCTGCTGTGGGCTCTAGTTCTGTTTCCTGCATCTGCCTTGGACCCTCTTCACCACGTTCCCTTAGGCAAAGATTCTACGGCCTCTACCATGTGGGCTCATAGGCAAGCAGAGCACCTGTGTGAAGAACTGCAGATTTAAGGTCACACACTTTATTTGGACCCTGAGGTCCAAAGCCTATTTATAATTTCACATAAATTCTACCCTACAGTAATGCATTAATGGCAAATTGTCATCCTCACCAAACATTCGCACCCAGTCACATAGCCAGTAGTCAATACTAGTGGAATGCTCAGCACAGTGGCCAGAAATCCAGCAGAGAGTGCAGGTACAGAGAGCAGAAACACCGCCCTGCAAGCATCTTGTCCTGCCATGATTCTGGGCAGGGAGGGGGCAACCGCAGACTTGATCTCTCTGAGCAGGAGCTTTACCATCAGAATCTCTCAGAGTCTGTCATGAGAAACACTTCCCAGGTACAACCAGTCAGAAAAGAGGGGTTTTGTTCTTGGATTAGCACACTGCTGTCCTGCAAGTTCTCCCTTCGGGATGTAGCCAGCCAGAATGGCAACATTCCTAGGAGAGGCTGTTAATTGGAGAAGGATATCGTGCTTGGAAATGCAGAGGGTTGACAAAAGAGAGGAAGACCCTCAACCAGATAGATGACACGGTGTGTGCTGCAATAAGCTCCAATGTGTCAGAAAGTGTGAGCATGGTACCAGGGTAGGACAGGGTTCAGATCTGTGTTCATAGGGTCGTTGTGGGATGTACTTGACGGCACCTCACAACAACAACAATAACAACAACAATTTTTAGAATAGTACATTGACTGACCTGATACAGCATCTTCTGGTTAAGACATTAAGTCTCTGGACCTTTTCTGGTAAATACGTAGCAATCCTTATCACAACTTGCCTTTTTGGTGACCACAAACATGTAAGTAACACACAACAGACACGTCTTCCTTCCACACAACTTGCCCTTCTAGCCAGACTTAACACAGCAAAGTAAGAATTCATTTCTCAACATGATAGTAGCTAATTTACAGAATTATACTCTGAACACTCATTAACTCTAGTATTCTAAACCTTCGCTTTACAGACTCTGTTCTATGTTTCTGGCAATAAGCTCTTAACACTGTCAACTAGTGGGCAGAAGTCAGTGATGCTGCTTAATATCTCATAACACATAGAAACACCCTACCTTTGCAACAATGGAAAATCCTACTTCTCCCCCTCCAAACGTCAACCAAACTAAGGTTGAGAAATCTTGATCTAATTAAAGTGTAGGTGGAAATGGGCACTACGGTGGCCTAGTGGCAAGAGGTTTATCAACCACTACACCACTCAATGGGGCCTCTGGCTTCTGGAAGAGAGTCCATGATGGAATGCTCTGGCACTTGTGGCTTTCTTTTTGCCACAAGTGCGTGTCAGCAGAGTGGACTTGCCAGATGAACTGGGGGTCTCTGGCCCAGAGGTCGCCCGCTTTTGGGAGTGCCAAAATGGTAAAATGCTGAAGGGCCCTTGGGCCTGTGGCCCTCAGGCCTGTTTTTGTAATTGTTTTTGTTAAAACCTTCTTCTCAGTCATATAGCCTTGGTGTGTCCACTTGTGGTACAGAGGTAACTTGTGGATTCTGTGAAGCTGAATGTTGTGACACTGATGTGTCAAATACCTTAGTGGTTACAGATGGCAGACAGTGTTTGGTGGAACTCCCTGATTAAACCAAGCTTGGAAGCAGGAGTGACATCCATTTCTGTAATAGTTTGCTTCTGGAAACCCTATGAACCTGGAGACAGAATGAAAGTCACACAAATATTGAGAACTTCTGTTCATATGGTTGCTGTGAGTTGCTGATGACTCAATAGCACTTAACAACAACAACAACACTCACTACACCACTGGTTTGCTAGTAATAGCAATGGCTTATTCAAGACAAGTGTAGTGTAGGTGGGACATTCTACCTGCTTCCCTCATTCACTTCTTCAAGTTCAGTCTACTTTTAATTCTTCCATCATTGTAATCATCAGAACTTGGTGTGGGCAACCCCATACTGTAATCTTGCATCTATGAAAATAACTTTTGTTTTAAGCCCTGAGAAAATAGGTAAAAGTTGATGCATACCAATAGCTGTTCACTTGTAGAAAAATTGATGCGTTGAAATCTTATGAACTCAGCAAAAATGGTTGCAGAAGGCAACTAGAGACCAGATGGGTCATCATACCTTTGCCCTGCCTCTTTGAAGAGGAAGAAAGATACTGTGAACCAAAGAAAAATAAACGGAGAATCTCAGGGACAAGTTGGTAAGGGACCTAACTGACTTACATTAGCTATATGATTACAAAAGGTTAAATATTAACTTAGGTTTCTTTTCTATAAAAAGACAAAATCCAGAACCAGCAAGAGGTAGAGTAGGTTTGGGAAAAGTACTGACTATTTTAAGGAAGCTCACTAGAAGCCCGTGGAAAGCAGTGGGAAGCAGTCATCAATATTTTTTTACTCTCCCTTTGCCCAGCATGGTCTACCATTTTCAAGGACTTCAGAAGGCTTTTGTAGGGCTGTTCTTGTTAGCAATTTGGAGTGTGGTTGGAGGTGAGAAGCTGCTGGTTGTTCCTCAGGATGGAAGTCCCTGGCTTAGTACGAAGGAGATCGTTGAGCTTCTCAGCCAGAGGGGCCATGACATTGTGGTGGTGGTGCCGGAGGTGAACTTGCTTCTGAAGGAATCCAGACACTACACCAGAAGAGTCTACCCAGTGCCTTACAGCATGGAAGAGCTGAAGGAGCTTTACCACTCTATAGGAAATAGCCACTTTGCTGAGACATCTTTCCTGAACAGCCCTCTAGCAGAGTACAAGAAGGTCAAAGTTTTTGTTGACTTGTACTTCACCAACTGTGAGAGTCTGCTGAAGGACTCAGAGACCCTGCAGTTCCTCAGAGAGAGTAAATTCCATGCCCTTTTCATAGATGCTGTCATGCCCTGTGCGGTGATCCTAGCTGAGTACCTGGACCTGCCCTTTGTGTATATCTCTCGGAGCTTCCCAAGTCTTCTGGAGCACATCATCAGTGCAAATCCGAACCCTGTGTCCTATATTCCCAAATATTACACCTCATTCTCTGATCAAATGACTTTCAACCAATGGGTGATCAACTTCCTCATGAATTTGTTGGAGTATCATCTATGTTATTCAGAAATTCAAGTTATGACAAATTAGCCTCGGATTTGCTGAAGAGAGATGTGAGCACGGTCACATTATACCAGAAAGGTGCCGTACTTCTGTTAAGATATGACTTTGTGTTCGAGTATCCCAGGCCTGTCATGCCCAACATGGTCTTAATTGGAGGTGTCAACTGCGAGAAAGGGGGACACCTACCTCAGGTTAGTGATTTTTAAAAAAAATAATTTTAATGAACATTTACAGAGAATTTGGATTTCCATTCATTCATTGCTGCACTTCTCTACCCGCCCAGCCCTCTCCCTCCACCCCCCAGTTCGCTCCTCTCTTTCAAAAGTAAAAGAAAGACTCCCTCCCTGGCACACAATCCCCCCGCACCCCTCCCACCGCCCCAAGTACATTCCACTATGCAACCTTAATTGTGGACTCTTGTGATAGCAGGTTAGTGATTTTACCCAATTTTTTTCACTGCTTTGTTTCCTAGTAAAAGAAGATAAATCATCCATATATGCTCTGTTACCCATCACCTATTGGCATCTCCTGGCCACTTTAATCTGGATTTTCTGAAGAAATGGTGGCCTTCCTTCAAAGAAAAGCATAGTGTAGAAAAAATATGTAAGATTCTGAAGCCAAGGATTTGAATACAGACGGAAACAGCACTCAAAAGTTCTGGACTCATACAGTGAGGCATACATCTGGTTGAACTGATGGAACAGAAGGCTTGACCAAAGGTGTAAGATCTGGGGAGACAGCCATGGTCACAATTCTGTTCCTTGTAGTTATGTGGACCCGAATCCAGGAATCAACATACTACAACCAGTTCTGGCCAGAGATCTGGTTTTGAATGACCTGGAGCTAAGAACAATTCCCTGTTATTGTTTTGTTTCTAAAAAACCTTGTTACTGTGATTTGGTTGAAACATACAGAGCACATAGTTTCCCGTTTAATAACTCGTGTATACTGTGTTTCCTCCCCATGATGTTTATTGCTGTCTCCACGATGTAAGGGCACTTGCCCCATTTCTTCCTTGTGTTTCCATTCCAATTTGTCATTCTTTCCTACCTGATCCTACTTTATGATCTTTATCCTTGCACCGAATTGTTAAAATTTATAAAAGGATCTTAAACAATAATGAGAAACAATGTGTGACCAAAATATAAGTTGTCTGCAAAGGTTACACAACCTTTCTTTCAGAGCCCCATGTTGTTTTTATCTTGTATTCTTTGAACATTTTACTGTTTGCCTGTTTCCCCTTTAATTATGTTTGATGTTGTATTATAGTCCTTTCTTTTATTCATTATTCCGTAAACTTGAGATGCACTTTCATTCCCTTTGCCCTGGTCATTTGAACAGACTATAGTTTCTCTGTTCTTTGTGATTCTGGCGTATGGGTGTGTGTACGTGTGTGTGTGGGGAACTATTGCATTCATCAGCAATGTTAACTTTCTCCAATGTTTGGTGGGTTTTGCCTGCACAAGGTTCTTTGGTGTTTGCTAAGCATTACCTCTCCCTCTCTCTAATAGCGCCTTCTCCATCCTTTGTTTAATTGGGTTTTGCAAGCCATTTTTGAACTTTTCAATCTCTTCCACGTTAAAGATCATGCTGTGTTCTTTCTGTCCACCAGGGGGCATTGCCACTCAAGTGATTGGCCATGTACTAATCTGTCCACCAGGAGGTGACCTTTTCTGCCCCTGAAGTGTTCTTTCTTTCTTTCTTTCTTTCTTTCTT
Source organism: Elephantulus edwardii (assembly GCF_000299155.1). Classification (NCBI taxonomy): domain Eukaryota; kingdom Metazoa; phylum Chordata; class Mammalia; order Macroscelidea; family Macroscelididae; genus Elephantulus; species Elephantulus edwardii. The sequence continues at coordinate 6,535,173 of NW_006399877.1, read as the reverse complement.
TCTTTCTTTCTTTCTTTCTTTCTTTCTTTCTTTCTTTCTTTCTTTCTTTCTTTCTTTCTTTCTT
>NW_006399877.1:6531415-6535009 GCF_000299155.1 Elephantulus edwardii | reverse complement strand
ATGTACCCAGCAACAGCCTGAGTGTTGCCCTGTGATTTTGGCCCAAGGTGTCCTTCCATGCCCTGTTGTTGTCGTTGTTAGGTTCTGTCCAGTGGACTGATAGTGACTCTATGAACGACAGATCTGAACCTTGTCCTATCCTATGCCATCCTCACCATCCCCTGCTATATCCTGTAGGAGCTGCTTCCATGTCAGCTGACATTCAAGGGAAGAACAGCTGACTTTCTTCCACCTCCAGGAGGTGATCCTGCCAAACCCTAGAACAACCTCTGAATTATTTACCTTGCTGGCTTTAGATTCCCAGAGACTGGAATCCAAATAGTGGTTGCAGGCAGGAGCCTCAGTGAGCAGAGCTCCACAACAGCTGAAAGGGTGAGCAGACAGATCTGAACTGACTCCCAGGAAGGTTGACCTGCTGGTTTCAGAGACCTGAGCTAAGAGGCATACAGTGAGACTGAGTCTTCAGATGAGAGCAGAGAACCCTGCTGGGGCCTGAGAAAGAGAGGCTAATAATAAGCATAGGCCAATAGTAATAAATTTTTAAATACATATTTTTATTAATAATTTTAATGAACATTTATAGAGATTTTGGATTTCCATTCATTCATTGCTGCACTTCTCTCCTTGCCCAGCCTTCCCCCCGACCCCCCAATAATAATTAATTTTGTGAAATACAATGTACGTGAATGATTGTATGAAACACAATTCAAGTGAAGGCTTGTTTAACACACAGTGTGCATGAACAAAATACAATGTTTCCCAATTACTGTATGCAAACCAATACAAAATGGAACACACACACACACACACACACACACACACACACGTACACAGTAACTAAATAGCAACTGATGTGTTTGGGAAGAGAATGTGCTGGCATGCTACAAACAGACCCTCTCCCCTCTAGGAGATCTGCCTTGTTGATTTTAAGGCAGATGGTCAGAGTCCTTTCTTTTTGTAGAGACAGGGAGTGTGGTGAGTGGGTGGCTAGGGATCCAAGTCCTTTCTGAATCCACTGCCATAATTCACAGCAGTCGTTGCCCTATGTGGCTGCAGAGAGGCAAAGAGATGGAGGGAAGAGGTATTTTCCTTTTATAGATAACTCATTGTTGATTCACCTACAAAAGAGTAAGGTGTGTCTCATCCAAGCCAGGCTATTTTCAAACACTTCCTGTGCATCAGAAAGATGGACAGTTAAAGAGGCGACAAAAGAAGAATCAATACCTTTGAATCGTGGTGTTGTGGAAGAGGACTGTATATTCCTGAATATAAAAAAAAGGAAAAGAAAAGATACCCCCCCAAGCCATTCTATCTTGAAGATGTTAGGGACAAGGATGGTGTAACTCCCTCTCACATACACGGCATGTTATCAAGAAGACTAGTCTTTGGAAAAAGACATCGTGTTGGGTAAGGTGAAAGATTAGAGATAGATCCTCAGAGAGATGGATTGACGCCTAGTAGCAAGAAGCTGCACTGCAATCCCGGAGGTACGCAGTTCAAATCCACCAGATGCTCTGCTGGAGAAGGAGTGACAATCTCCTCCTGTACCAGTCAGATTCGATTTGATGGTACACACACACACACACACACACACACACACAGGAAAAAGAAAAAAAGAAGATTGATTGACACAGTGACGATAACAATGGGCTTGAGTATATTGACCTGTATATCTCGATCTGCACATTGAGTGTATTGCTGGTGAGGACGGTGCAAGACAGGCCAAGGCCCAGGTCTGTTGCTCAGAGTTGCCATGAGTGGTGGTTGATTGGAAGGTACTTCTCAAGACAACATTGATTTGTTGGGTTTTGCTTGTTCCAATTTACCACCACTTTTTTTTTGTATCGTGATTCAAAGTCCCGTTAAGCCAAACTGTTGTATTTTCAGGGGAGTCTTGACACAATGGCTTGTTTATGCCATGTCCTTGAAAAATAGTATCAATATCTGTATTAAGATTGCATTGAACTTGCAGATTGCTTTTGGTAAAGTGACATTTTCACAGTGTTAGGTTTTTCTGTTCATGAACATGGTATTATCCTTTGATTCATCTAGGTCTCTTTTTGCTTCTTGCAGTTGTGTTTTGCTGTTTTCCATATATAGGTCTTTTGTGTCTCTAGTTAGATTTGTTCTAAGTATTTAATCATGTGGTTGTTTATTATAATTGATACTGTTTTTCTTATTTCCTCTGTTATGTTCTCTTTGCTACTGTAGAGAAATGAAATTAGTTTTTGTATGTTGATCTTGTATCCTGCCACTTTGCGGAATTAGTCCACTATGTTCAACAGTTTTCTTGTTGAGTCTTTGGGATTTTCTATGTACACTGTAATATCGTCTGCATAAAGAGATAATCTGACACTCTTTTTGCCAATTTGAATGCCTCTTTTTTATGTATGTATGTATGTATGTATGTAGTCTTAATGATTTTAGCACTTCTAATATATATATATATTTAGTATAGGAATGGTGGTAGTGAATGTCCTTCCTGGTTCCTGCTTATTAGAAGAATGCTTTGTGATCTCTCTGCATTAAGGAAGATGTTGGCTTTTGGTTTTCAGTCATGTACCTAAGTATGTGGAAGAAATTCACCCCTGTTTCTATTTTGTTGGGGTTTCTAACCAGAAAAAGGATTTTAATTTTATCAAAATCCATTTTTGATGCCACATTCTTCCTGACATAGTCTAACTTCTCAGATTATTTGCTCAACCTATGCTTGGAAGCACATGTGGCATCCAGTTCCGTAATACCTTGTCTCCTGAAACTCTATGAGGCTGCAGAAAGGATGAAAGTCACACAGGTGTTGAGAACTTTTGATCATATGGTCACTTTGAGTCGCCCATGACTTATCGGCACTTAACAACCAAACCAACAACACATATTGAAGCATCTCTGGTGCCAAGTGGTAAGAAGTTGCACTGCATAGATATGGCAAAAGATTACAACCCTGACACATTCTTTTTCCCTGTGGTTTTAAACTGTACTGTATCCCCTGATTCTGTTTGAATGACCACTCTTGACTTCTGTACAGGTTTCACAGATGCACAATCAAATTTTCTGGAATTCCGGTTCTTCTCAGTTATAACCATAATTTATTATGAAACACTCAGACCAATGTTATTGCCTTATCAATAAAACACTAGTACCAATATTTCTAATATTCTCAGCTTTAAGCCAGGATCGATGTGACATAAACAATGATATCTGACTTGCTGCTCCCTCCTCTGAACCTGGCTTGAATTTCTTATAGTTCCCTGTTGATTTGCAGCTCCAGGCAATTTGGAATCCTCTACAGTAACAATTTACTTGGTGTTATATTAATGATATCGTTTAATAATGTCCACATTCTAGCGGATCACCTTTTTGAGGAATGGGTACAAATATGCATCTCTCCTAGTCTGTTGACCAGGTAATGTCTTCCCAATTTCATGGTATAGATAATGCAGCATGTTCAGGGCTACATCTGCTTGCTGAGACATCGAAATTGATAATCATTCAATTCCTCAGCCTTATTCCTCGTCACTGTCTTCAGTGCACTTTGGACCTCTTCTTTCAATACCATTGGTTCTTGATCATGTGTCTTCCTGAAAATGTCTACCA
>NW_006399877.1:6501003-6508426 GCF_000299155.1 Elephantulus edwardii | reverse complement strand
CATTGCTTTGTTTCCTAGTAAAACAACAGAAATCAACCATATATGCTCTGTTACTCATCAACCATTGGCATCTTCCGGCCACTTTAGTCTGTGAGGATTGTCTGAAGAAATGGTGGCCTTCCTTCAAAGAAAAGGGTGGTGTAGAAGGAATATGTAAGAGTCTAAAGCCAAGGATTTGAATACAGATGGAACCAGCACTCTCCCTCTCTTACCAAAGTTCTGGAATCATACAGTGAGGCATACACCTGTCTGAAGATATAGAACAAAAGGCTTGCCCAAAGGTATAAGAGCTAGGGAGACAGCCATGGTCACAATCTATTCCTTGTAGTCACTTGGACCCAAAGCCAGGAATCAACAAACTACAACCTATGGGCCAGTTCTACCAGAGGTCTGTCTTTGAATGACCTGGAGCTAAGAACTATTTACCTAATATTATTATTTTAGTTCTAAAAAGTCTTTTTACTATGATTTGGTTAAAATGCACAGAGTAGATACTTTCTCGTTTAATAACTCCTGCACACACTGTTTCCTCCGTGTGACGTTTATTGCTGTCTCCACGATGTCAGGGCCCTCTCACCCCATTTTCTCCTTGTGTTTACCATTCCAATTTGTCATTCTTTCCTACCCCATCCTACTTTCTGACCATATCCTTGCACAGAAGTCTTGATATTTACAAAGGAATCTTAAACAGTAATGAGAAACAATGTGTGACGAAAATATAAGTTGTCTGCACAGGTTACACACTGCTTTTCTTTCAGAGCCCCATCTTGTTGTTATCTTGTGTACTTTGGATCTTTTTACTGTTTGTTCATTTCCCCTTTAATAATGTTGGACGCTGTTATGTTATAGTCCTTCTTTCTTCTATTCATTCATTATTCCATAATCTTGAGATGCACTTTCACTCCCTTTGCCATGCTCATTTGAATAGACCATTGTTTCTCTGTGAGTCTGGCACATGGGTGTGTGTGTGTGTAATTATTATATTCATTAGTAGTGTTAACTTTCTCCAATGTTTGATGGGTTTTGCCTGCACAAGGTTCTTTGGTGTTTGTTAAGCATTACCTCTCCCTCTCTCTAATAGCGCCTTCTCCATCCTCTGTTTAATTGGTTTTTGCAAGACATTTTTGAACTTTTCAATCTCTTCCACGTTAAAGAACATGCCGTGTTCTTTCTGTCCACCAGGGGGCATTGCCACTCAAGTGATAGGCCATGCACTAATCAATCTGTCCACCAGGAGGTGACCTTTTCTGCCCCTGAAGTGGTTTGTTTTGTGGTTTGTGGTTTTGTTTTGGTGTTTTGTTTTGTTTTGTTTTTTTAAAATGAATTTTAATGGAAGTTGGCAGAGATTTAGGGTTTCCAGTTTCTTTTTCATTGTAAACATGTACCCAGCAACAGCCTGAGTGTTGCCCTCTGATTTTTACCCAAGGGTCCTTCCATGCTCTGTTGTTGTTGTTGTTGTTAGGTTCTGTCCAGTGGACTGATAGTGACTCTACTAACGACAGATCTGAACTTTGTCCTATCCTATGCCATCCTCATCCTCCCCTGCTATATCCTGTAGGAGTTGCTTCCATGTCAGCTGACATTCAAGGGAAGAACAGCTGACTTTCTTCCACCTCCAAGAGGTGATCCTGCCAAACCCTAGAACAACCTCTGAATTATTTACCTTGCTGGCTTTAGATTCCCAGAGACTGGAATCCAAATAGTGGTTGCAGGCAGGAGCCTCAGTGAGCAGAGCTCCACAACAGCTGAAAGGGTGAACAGACAGATCTGAACTGACTCCCAGGAAGGTTGACCTGCTGGTTTCAGAGACCTGAGCTAAGAGGCATACAGTGAGACTGAGTCTTCAGATGAGAGCAGAGAACCCTGCTGGGGCCTGAGAAGAGAGGCTAATAATAAGCATAGGCCAACAGTAATGAATTTTGTAAAATACAATGTACGTGAATGACTGTATGAAACACAATTCAAGTGAAAGATTGTTTAACACACAGTGTGCATGAATGAAATACAATGTTTCCCAATTACTGTATGCAAACCAATACAAAATGGAACACACACACACACACACACACACACACACACACACACTAGCAAGTTGATGTGTTTGGGAAGAGAATGTGCTGGCATGCTACAAACAGACCCTCTCCCCTCTAGGAGATCTGCCTTGTTAATTTTAAGGCAGATGGTCAGAGTCCTATCTTTTTGTAGACACAGGGAGTGTGGTGAGTGGTTAGGGATCCAAGTCCTTTCTGAATCCACTGCCATAATTCACAGCAGTTGTTGCCCTTTGTGGATGCAGAGAGGCAAAGAGATGGAGGGAAGAGGGATTTTCTTTTTGTTGGTAACTCATTTTGATTCACCTGCAAAAGAGTAAGGTGTGTCTCATCCAAGCCAGGCTATTCTCAAACACTTCCTGTGCATCAGTAAGTTGGACAATGAATAAGACAACAAAGGAAGAATCATCATCTTTGAGGCGTGGTGTTGTGGAAGAGGACTGTCTATTCCACAGAGGATAAACAACAACAACCAAGTCTATCTTGAAGGAAGTGCAGTCAAGGTGTTCGTTAGAGGGGAGGATGGTGTAACTCCCTCTCACATACACGGCATGTTATCAGGAAGACTAGTCTTTGGAAAAAGACATCGTGGTGGGTGAGGTGGAAGGTCAGAGAGAGATCCTCAGAGAGATGGATTGGAGTGGTGACTATAATAATGGGCTTGAGTATATTGACCACTGTTGCTCAGTATGCACATTCAGTGTGTTGCTGGTGAGGACGGTGCAAGACAGGCCAAGGGTCAGATGTGTTGCTTGCGGGTTGCCATGAGTGGTGGTTGGTTGGCAGGTACTTCTCAAGACAACATTGATTTGTTGGTTTCTGCTTGTCCCAATTTATCACCACTTTTTTCTGTTTCTTGATTCAAAGTCCATTTAAGCCAAATACCACATCTTCGTGTTGTATTGTCAGGGGAGTGTTGACACAATGGCTTGTTTATGCTGCTGTCTTCCTAGCTTCCTTTAGGTCTTAAAAGGTTTGAAAGAAATCTCTTTACTGAGATTTTGTAGACCTTGGAGCTGAGTCCTGGCTTGAGCTTGGTCTGAGAATGAGGCTGTCCTCTCTGCCACGTCTGCTCTGTGGGAGGGGATGATGGGACAGTGTCCCTCCCTCTCTTCCCCCACAGCTCCTCCTTGTTCACATTGTGTTAGTAGAGCAAGAGCACTAGGTGGCACTAGAACCGTGGATTTTGACCCAACCTGTGTTGACCCCCCCCCCCCCCCCGTTTGGATGTTGGGACAGAGGCATCACCACTGTTGGTATCACTCTGTGCAGTAACTCAGTGTGTCAATCCTCACCTTCATGGACCGGATCATACAGAAGAACTTCTAAAATAGTAAATATAGCACCCACATATTGGGCAATTTTAGGGTAGCATAAGAGGATGGAAGTCCCTTAGAAATAGTATAAAAAGAGAGTAGGCAGCATAGAGATGGCCATATCTGATCTGTACTAACCACACGAAGAGTCAGGGGACTGTCCCTATCAACATCTACAGCCCAGCACAACTTCCTGTAAGTCAGTTATGCAGTCATATGCTCCTCCGTCTGCTTCTGCTTCTGCTTCCATCACCAACCTACTGCTGTCCTCATTGACAGCGGGATACAATCCTTCAGTCCAGACAGCTTCTCAGTGTGTTTATGGGTCCTCTAACTTTCAGCCTCATGGATCAGGTCAGTGTTACAAAGTTCTCTTGTCCTGCCAGTTATTGGTAAGTTCTGGTAGCAGGGTTGAAGGTGTCCAGGACCTAATGCCTTGGCGGGGACTAGCAAGTTCCCTGTGGAGAAGGGTGGCATACTTGCACCCTTTGCAAGGAAGATACTTGCAAAAGAGAAGAGTATCAGTTTTATTAGTGAGAGAAGAAGGAAATACAAGCAGCCAAGCAAGCATAACACACACTGTCTAAGACGCAGACAACAGGTTCCCTCTTGTGAGAGAGGAGGAACCTCGGTCTCGGGGCAGAGCTCCAATCAGTACATATGGGATATTCTCCATGATCTTACTTTCCTGACTTTCCATTGTGTGGCTGTTTCTGATTGGAGGTGAGAGGTACCTCTTTCTCCCATGGGAATCACAGGGGTTCTCCAAGGTCACAACAGTTGCTACTCTTCCCCAAGGTCACCAAGCGCAGAACGATGGAGTGGGAAGGAGGAGTTTGCCCAAAGCTATAGCAGTTGTTGCTGACACTCTTTCCGTCTTCCTCCTCCTTCCTTGGGCCCTCCTCTCTAAGTCCCCTTTGCTCTCTCTTCCCTCAGTCCTCCAGCCAGCATGGGGAAAGGCCTCTGGCTCTGCTTTTGTCGAGCTGAGTCCCAGGCCAGCTCTGTCTCTTGTTGGTCTCTGGTTCTTTGCTGGATCCTGGTCTGGCTGGTGCAGGAATCTCTGGCCCTGTAGGACGCATGCTGCCCTCTCTTCCTTACTGGGAGTGAGATGCCCATTGTCGCTTCTAAAGCCACTCATTTTAGGTTGGTGGGTGGGAAAAACGGACCTATCTCACAATTACAGCTTTATGTTGTTGTTGCATACAATCCAATCGGAACCAACTCAGAGCTGACTCGCCAGTGGGTTTTCAGAGATGGTAAATCGCACAGGCAGAGATTGCCTACCCTGCTCTCGCAGAGCAACTGATGGCCTCAAACCGCGCGCCTTCAGATTGCAACACAGCCTCTTAGGCAATAGGCCACCAGTGTGCCCGTCCAGCCTTTCACACTCCCTATTTTAAGGTCCCTCCCATTTACGCAGTTATAGTCAAAGTCTGTAGCTAGGAAAACCATTCTGAGCAATAGGCCCTCGAGACCTCCTCTATTTCTTCTTTTAAAGGGGATCAGTTGGGATAAGTGGGGTCAGCTGAGCGCAGCACTGGGTGGAGGAATGTAGAATCCAGCATCTTTTCACCTTCTTACCCGAAGCGCATCTGCCCTCTGTGCACTCTGTCCCATTATGTGAGATCTGGGCTAGTCAAGAAGACGTTAAAGGAGGCTGAGCGAAGAGTCCAGGGTCACGGCCAGCCAAGTGGCCTCGGTTTTCTTATCTGTACAATGAGGTAACAAGTTGTGTTTTCCTGCCTCTCGGGGTTGGGGGAGGGGGAAACGAGGTGCTGGAGAGCTGACGAAAGTGCCCTGGACGCTTCTGGAACCAAACTGCCCCTCTTCTCCTTCACTTGCTTACTGTTCGCTTCAACATGAGCTGGAATTTTCTCTCGACGGTACAGCACCCCAGGCAACTTGCAACATCCTTTAGAGAATTTTCAGAAACCTGTTGCTATTGATTTTGTGTTTTCTTAGAGTGACCATGTAGGACTGCCTCAGAGGTCGCCAAGCCGCCGTCTTCACAGATGCAGACTCCCGTATCTTCCAACCATGCGATGGCTGGTGGGTTCATACCACTGGACTTTGGGTTAGCAGACCAGCACCTAAGTATTGTACCATACAGACTCCTTAGCTATTAAGAAACTAGATCCAGTTCCTTGGGTGCAGCGTTTCTGCTCTTACCTCATTCCCTAGTGTTCCAGAATCTTCTAGATCAATGATTTCTCTCGAGGACAATGTCATCTAATAAGTAGAGGCCGGGAATGCTGCTTAACATTTTACAATACACAGAATATATTCCACCGCTGCAGTTAATCTCGCCTTCCCCAAAATGTCAACATGTCAGCAGTGCTGAGAGTCAGAACTCCTGACCTAATTAAATTGCAGGTGAGCATCAGGAAATTTCCCCCACGAGGGTGGTATGGGGCCGTGGAGGGTCTGTGCCCCACGTTGGAGCTCATCTCATCTTCTTCCAGGGTCTTTACAAACAACACATATCGAGGCTGAAAATCCAACATTTGTGGTTGAACTGAAGGTTGAATTTCTGGGCAAACATAGGGAACAATGTTTAAAAATGCTGAGTCAGACTTAATAAGTACTTTGGAAAGGTCATTGGTCAATGTCTACAATGTGTTATGTCACCTGAATACCTTCCAAAACTTTGTGTTTATCGTTATGATAATGATCTTGTAGAGCAGGAATTTCAGCAGCCGCGTATCTGTGAATGACTGAAGGCTGGTGAGAGTGAATCGAAGTGGAAAATCCCCCCAAAACCAACCAACCACAGGATTCCATAAGAGCCTCCAGAAAATGTGGCAGGTTAATAATTTGGATGATCGCAGGCAGATGACAGAGGATCCGGGGAAAAAAAAACCAGATAATCCTCAGGAAGTTGGATTGCCACCTACCGTGACAATGGGTTTAAGCAGAAGAGATGGGAATGATGGCTCAAGAAGGGGACAGCTTGACATCTGTGGCTCACAAGGACACAATGAGTCAGATCCAATGTGATGGAACCCAACAAGGACAGCATTTTCAAGGTTCATCCGCCTGTAACGTCACTTTCTCTTACTGAATAGTAGTTTTGTTTGTTGGTGGTGTATTTCACACACATCTATGGCTCTGGCCAGGCTCTCCAGCGTGTTTTATGATGATGGCTGCTTGGGGCATTTCCCCTTTGGCTGTCATGACTAACATTATTGGGAACAGTTGTATACACGTGCCGTGTGGTTTTGTTTTCAGTCCTCTTGAATCTGTGCGAGTGGAATTGCTGAGTTGTACGGTGAATCTAAGGAACTCTGCTTGTATGCTGTGTTGCATATTGTCCTATAAATAGAAATATCAGGAGTTAAAATTCAGTAGCTTCTTGTGAGAAAGAAGCAGCAAAGTCCTCGAATAAAGATTTACAGCCTCAAAAACTCGATGGAGGGTTTTCATGACTCAACTAGCCAGCAGCAGGCTAGACTAACTGTTCCCACGTACTTTTCATTTCCTTCTTTTCTCTGGAAAGAGTTCTTTCATTTTTGCTACTTCCAGCAACACATAATATTTTGCCCAATGTATCCTTCAAAGTTCCGTTTAAAAATGTACCTTTTTCTTTCAACTTGAGAAATGTCACACTATTCTTCCCTATAGGTTCTAACTCAAGGTACTTATACATTTCATTGTATTAATTTACTTTGTCTTTTCCAAGTGCCCTTGAGATGTTGTATTTAGCTAATTTATTTAATCATTTCTTCCATTCGCTTATATAGCTAGTCTTTCAGAGATAGGTTTCAGAATCTTTTCTGACATCTATTATTGTCTTTTCTTTCTTTCCTTTCACTGTAATGACCTTCTGTTTTCTTCATGTAAGATATCCTTGATACCATTGGGAACTCATCCAGATATAGAATGTAGAGATGGTCTCTAAATTCAGGTGATTATATTCAAGTTTCTTCCTTCTCATGGACTTCTCTTAATATTCTTCAGCTTCAACTTGAACATGGACTATTGATGATGTGTTACATAAATGATATTAAGCTTCCCCATCATCTCTGTCTGCAGAAGGAGTCCATCTGATTGCTGTGT
>NW_006399877.1:6497647-6499807 GCF_000299155.1 Elephantulus edwardii | reverse complement strand
ATATATATATATCCCATTTATGTTGTTGACATGCAGTATTTGCAGGATATAAAGAAATGGTCTTACAAAATTTTATCATGTGACCTCCTGCATTGTTTCTGCCACCAGAACTCCATTTTCCAGGTAGTTGTCCATCCTTCTTCATTTCCAGTTTTCATATTGCTGTCACCAGTCATTATCAGTGCACACTGCCACATCTCCCTTCCACGGAGTGGCTGCTTATTTCAAACCGCTCACCTTTAGTGGAGCAGCTGTGTGCTTAAGCACTGTACCACCAGGGCTTTTTCTGTCTCCTATATCTTTTTAGGTGTGAATTCCTAGACAAAGGACAAAAGTTGATTTTGGGAGTATCAGAAAGGCTTGTGTCCTCACTTCCCACTGTGCTTCCTCTTTTCTGCTCCAAGCCTTTGCCTGCCCCACCTGCTGATCCCCACCCTCTGTCATCCTAGAACTTGACTGAGGTGCTGAAGGTGTAGGTAAAAGCAAGGCAGATGAGCGTGCCTTCTGAAGTTTCACTCCACCTCTCTCCTGTTGGACCATCCTGCTGATAGGGGCTGAGAGAAAGGGGATTGCTTCTGTTGTGTAAGGTACGGCTTGCTTCTGAGAGGGTGTTTGCATGAAGATCCTTCCCAGGTGTGGGGTTTTGCCTGTGCCCAGACCTTGCAGATCACTCCCATGTTGGCTAGTTGTTGTTGATTGCCTTCAAGGCATCTCCACGTGGGCAGAGCAGAACCTTCCTGCAGGGTCTTCCCATAGGCTCTTCCTGTAGGGTCTTCGATACTGTGACCTTTCGGAAACAAATCACCAGGCCTCACGTCTTGGTGCTTCTGGGTGGGCTTGTTGGCAGTTGGCTCATAGTTGGAGTGCTTAACCATTCACCCCCCTCAAGGACTCCAAGCTCAGAAATGTATCCTTCCTCCTCCTGGAGGCTGTAAGGGAGCTCTGGTGGTGGGATTTCTAGACTTAGGCTGATAAGTAGAAGGCCAGTCACGTCCATGCCTCCCTGGGTGGTAGGAATTCCCAAGCTCCAAGCGAGAGAGATGGGCAGTCTCCTTCCATATGGCTACCGCCTCAGAAACCCAGTGGAGGGTCAGCTATGAACTGGAATCAACTCGATGCCAATGATCACATCACAAAGGCTACACTTCAGAAATCAGGGTGTCGGCCATGTCTATGTCTTTGGAAGTTCTTTTGGGGAATATATTCCTTGTGTCTCTTCTAGTTTCTGCGGACAGCTGGTGAGTTTTGGATTTGTTTTCTTGTGAATCTTTTCAGCATTAGCCCCTGTCATCACGTGTGTGTGTGTGTGTGTGTGTGTGTGTGTGTGTGTGTGTGTGTAGGGGAGTGTGAATCTCTTCTCTTTATTGGATTACGACTCGCTCAATATAACTTCATGTCAACTTTCACATTTCACCTATTTAAAATTCAGTGACAATTAGCATATTCACTGAGATGTGCAGCCGTCAAGGAGCTTGGAGCTTGCCGACTGGTACAGTAGTTGGAATGCTCACCTACTGACTAAAAGCTTGGTGGTTTGAATCCGCTGAACTGTTGCTGGTAAAAAGATATAGCAGTCTGCTTCTGTGAATATTTTCAGTCCTGGAAACACTACAGAGCAGTTTCATTTTGCCACATTGTCAACAGGAGTCTATTCAAGGGGTGTAAGTTTTGGTTTTGATACCAGCTGGTGGCCTGTGGTAAGAAACTGCACTGCAATCCTGAAAGCATCGTTCAGATCTGGCAGTGGCACCAACGGAAAAAGATGGACAATCTCTTCCCATGTGGTTAACTGGCTCTGAAAACCCACTGGAGCGTCAGGTCTGGGTCCGTTCCAACACTATGGTACACAACAACATCACCACAAGTGATTGTTCACAGGGTCACTGTGAGTCATACTCAACTTGACAACAGTATCATCACTACAACAATTTTAGAACACTTTTCAATCAGAAAGAAAGAAAGGAAGGAAGGAAGGAAGGAAGGAAAGAAAGAAAGAAAGAAGGAAGAAAGACAGAAAGAAGGAAGGAAGGAAGAAAGAAAGACGAAAGAAAGAAAGAAAAAGAAAGAAAGAAAGAAGAAAAGAAAGAAAGAAAGAAAGAAAGAAAGAAAGAAAGAAAGAAAGAAAGAAAGAAGGAAGGAAGAGTCCCACCCATATCCATA
>NW_006399877.1:6492359-6497547 GCF_000299155.1 Elephantulus edwardii | reverse complement strand
GAAGGAAGGAAGGAAGAGTCCCACCCATATCCATAAATACATTAGTGATTCCGCTCCATTCTCTCACTTCCTTTAGGCCCAGTTGCTATTGTTGGGTGCCCTCAGTTCTGACACAAAGGAGCCCCATGTAACAAAATGAAATGTTATCTGGTCCTACACAAAACCAACATCGGGTCCCAGGTTGAGTGTATTGCTGCGTTCACGATTCTGCCCCTGCTGTCAGAGGCCCTCTCTCCTGCTGACCGTCTGCTTTACCAAGCCTGGGTCCTCCTCCAGGGGCTGGTCCCTTTTGATGAGAATGTTTGTTGTCTCTATGCTCAGATATAATCCATAATGAACGTGTAGTATTTCATCATCCTAAGCAAGCACTTCAAGTTACCAGTCTTGTAAAATTGTATCATTCGCGCTCCAATATTTTCCCTGTTATCCCTGTATTTCCCAGCTATCGGTTCCCTCTTTGTCTCTAACTTTCATACTTCAGCTGCTAGTAATTATCAATACATTTTGATTGCACATGTGATGAATTTTATATTTAATTTTTTCATTTTTGAGTAGTGATTCATATACACATTTGAGTAAGAGCTATGTTAACAAGTCGTCCCTCACATATGGTTTTTATCCTCTTACTGAAAGCCTTGAACTCCAGTAAAAATCTTGAAATGGTCTTTTTGATGATGAATGGGAAGACATTTCTCTTCAAATTGTCATTCTCAGCGTAGTAGACCTTAGGATTGTCTGATCCAAGTGGCCAATAATGAGTCCATTTCAGCTCAACAAATAGTTCAGTTCAGTTCAGTGAAGCCCCAGATGTTGATCTTTATGTGTTTCATGTGGGTGTTTTTTTACCACTTCCAATATTCCTAAATTCAAACTTCGCACATTCCACGCTCCTTCTATTAATAGGTCTCTGTGGCTGTTTATTCTCATTCTGAGTCAGGTCACATCAACACATGTAGGTCTTGAAAGCTTTACTCAATCGCATCATTAAGGTAGACTTGACTTTGAAGAGGCCAACTCTTCTCCAGTCAAATCCTGAGTGCTTGCCAATCTCAGGGCTTCATCTTTGGCACTATTTAAAGGAATTTTATGCTGTATTTAATAGATTTTTCAGTGATGTGGCCATCTTTTGTCTAAAGTAGATAAGCTGTCTTTATTTCTACTTTATTTTAGTCTGGAAATTCCTTTTTGGAAACTGAAACCTGTCCACCATAGGTGAGTCAGTTGATTCAGTTGATATTTAAACACTAGTGGTACAGTATCCAACATTAAAATATGCAAGTCAGTTCAGTATGATAAATCTGTGACTAAATGGTGGGTTTGGGTAATGCCCCAACATTACACTATGTGGCCTGTCCTTGTGAGAGAAACCCATCCTTATCAAGACTTGAGACCAGGAATGATTTATGGGGAAAGTCTGAAAAGGAACTATAGTGTCATAAATCCATGGCAAACTCTTAACCATAGCAAAACACTGAGACCTCCAGCCTTCAGAGAGGGACAAATCTGGGACTAAGTCACAACCTGTCCCTGTACCATCATAGTGTGCCCAGGAAGTGAATGCTGTCTGTGTCTGTATTAGCACAGCCACTCAGGCATGTCGTGTCATTATGGTTTAGATAACAGTAAACTCTTACTTCGTGGGGTAGATAGAAACTCTCAGCAAATTTCTATGCTGTTTTCAAGTTTTAGGATACTTCCAAGAAGTATCCTAAGCTGAGTATTCAAGAAATGTTTTCCCAAAGGAAAAGGGTAAGGTCTGATGTGAACTTTATGAACTTTGTATGTAAACTAGTATACAATGAAAAAAAAAAAGAAGTGTTTTCCATGGTCATAACAGGAAGATCTTGGTGTGGAAAAAAACACACTGTGAATTTAAAGAATGCACACTTCCTTTGATATGTTCACTGCTATTCATCTTTGAAAGGAAAGACTTTTTGAGTCACCAGTGTTCCATTCAGCAGAAGGTTGTGGTTGGAGTCAAAGGTACCAGTGATGCCTCAAAGTCTAGCCACAGGCTTGGAGAACAGGATTTATACAGAAGTTGAGGTTTCACATTTTTCCTTTAGGAATTGGGTGAAAAATGAGAGTGAAGTATCAGGGTCAAATGAGTTCATCCATAAAAATGAAAGAGCCATGTCTTTACATAGAGGCAGATGAGGTTAGCCAGGGGGTGAAAGTTACCCTAAGTTCATACTGTAATGATTAACGTAGAGAAGATATTCTTTCTTCCATTTTGCTGACTGGTTCAATGATAAGATAAAGTGAAGGAAACCAATACAGTAGATATGGTTTTTGAGAAAGAAGTCAGTGACTTGGGCTGCTGCTGAGACGACTGTGGGACTCTGGATTCTTCCATGGGTTGTCAGGGGACTGCGGCTCTTGCTGGGTGTTGGACCCCGGGCTGCTGCTGGTGTCCACAGAGGGCAGCCACTGGCTCAGCATAAAGAAGGCCGTGCAGGAGCTCCACACCAGAGGCCACCAGGCCGTTGTCCTGACACTTGATGTGAATATGTACACCAAAGAGGAAGACTTCTTCACTCTGAGAACTTAGGCCTTTCCATGCCCTCAGGAGGAACTTGAAGACATTATGAAGCAACACAGTCATTTTCTTTTCACACCTGAACATTTTCTGAAGATATTTTTTAAAACAATGGTAATTATGAAAAATGGGTCTGTAATCTACCAAAAGTCTTGTTCAGACCTTGTGCTTTACAAGGAGCTGATCAGGTATCTGGATGACAGTTCCTTTGGTGTGGTTTTAACAGACCCTGTTAAACCCTGTGCGACAGAGCTGGCTCAGTACCTGTCAATTCCTGTTGTGTATTTTTGGCGTTTCAACCCATGTGAATTGGATTTTGCAGCCACGCAGTGTCCAAATCCACCTTCATATATTCCTAGGTTCTTAACAAGTAATTCAGACCACATGACCTTTCTACAGAGGGTCAAGAACATGCTCTACCCTCTGTTCATGAAGTACTTGTGCCATGTTTCTTATGTTCAGTATGCAAGCCTCGCCTCTGAGCTCCTCCAGAGAGAGGTGTCTGTGACAGACATGTACAGCTATGGGTCAGTGTGGCTGTTTAGAGGAGACCTTGTGAAGGGTGTACACCAGGGATGTGTCCTATTTCCATACCTTTTCAATCTATATGCAGAACAGATTATCAGGGAGGCTGGGCTGTATGAAGAGAAATGTGGCATCAGGATTGGAGAAAGACTCATCAACAAGCTGCATTATGCAGATGACACAATCCTGCTTGCTGAAATGGAGGAGGACCTGAAATGCTTGCTACAGAGGGTCAAGGACTACAGCCTTCAGTATGGATTGAGGCTCAATGTCAAGGAGACAAAGATTCTCACCACTGGACCAATTGGCAGCAGCAGGATGGATGGTGAAGAGATTAAGACTGTTAATGGCTTTGGTTTGCTTGGCACCAGCAGCCTGGGAATCAAAAGACGTGTTGTGATGGGAAAGTCTGCTTTTAGAGACCTCTCCAAAGTACTGAAGAGCAATGATGCCAGGGTGGAGACTAAGGTGCACCTGATACAGGCCATGGTCTTTGCACTCACTATGTGTCAGAGAGCTGTACAATGCCTAGGGATGATAGAAGGAAATTGATGCCTTTGAGCTGCGTGGTGTTGGAGGAGACTATTGAATGTACCATGGACTGCTAAGAAAACAAAGACGTTTGTCCTAGAGAGGGTTAAACCAGACAGCTCTTTGGAGGCAAGGATTCTGAAGCTTCATCTGACATACATTGGACATGTTGTAAGGAGGGACCAGTCCTTGGAGAGGGATGTTATGCTTGGGAGGGTTGAGGGACATTGCAAGAGAGGAAGACCCACGATGAAATGGTTCAATTCAATGACAGGTAATGGGAGTAGGTGTGTCGGAGACAGAGCGACTGGCACAGGACAGAGCAGGGTTTAGGGCTGTTGTACACAGGGTCACTATGAGTTGCAGACGACTTGATGGCGCATAACAACAACAACCACCCGAGGCCAATCACTCCCAACATGGTCTTCACTGGGGCATAAACTGTGTCAACAGGAAACCTCAATCTCAGGTCTGTATTTATTTCTTTATCCAATCAATATTCCAAGTGGCGTAGATTTTTTAAAATTTACTTTCAAGTGCTTCCTCATTTACCAATATTTATAGAGCTGTCTTCCTCTATTTCTCATTCTAACTACTTTCAGTGAGAGGTAAGTTATTGGAGTCTTAACTGTAACCTGGTGACAATTTGGGACAGACGCTGAGAGGAAAGAGACGAGAGACAAAGGTGCATAAGACGACTGACAAGCAGTGGTGTTCCTTAGCCAAGACTCTGCATTGGGAAATGTACTGTCTTGAGAGTTGTACAGTTTTCTTTAGCAGTATATGAGGAAGAAGTTGGATTGTGAACTGATTCATCTGAGGCTTATTGCTTGCAGGTTTTTAATAAAAAAGGGAAAAAATGAATGAATAAGTTGTATTTGTTCACATAGGAGTGTTTATTGGTCTTAAGCGGGAGAGAAACGACTGCTTCCTCCTGAAAATGTGCCCAAGTTAAGGGAGACCAAGTCTCACCATGCTTTCCTCTGAGGAGCACTCTGGTTGCACTAAATTTCCAGGAGGAACCAGTCCTTGGAGAGAGACATCATGCTGGGAAAAGTAGTTCGGTGCTGTTGAGTTGAGTAATGTCTCATAATGACACTATGAACAAAGATCTGAACCCAGTCCTGTTCTGCGCCATCCTCACACTTCCTGAAACACAAGAGCCCATTGCAGCAGTTACCATGTCAATCCACCTGGTTGAGTGTTTTCCTCTCCTTCCCTGACCCTCCACCCTGCCTAGCATCATGCCCCTCTCCAAGGAATAGCTCCTCCTAGCAACATGTCAAAAGTATGTGAGGTGAAGCCTCATCATTCTTGCCTCCAACGGGCACTCCAGCTGCACCATCTCCAAGACAATATCAGTTTGTCCTCTTACACATCCATGGGATGTTCACTGCTCTTCTCCAACACCACAGCTCAGAGGTATCAAATCTTTTTCTGTCATCCTTATTCTTTGTCCAGGTCTTAGATGCACAGCTAGTAATTAGAAAGACTGTGGGGGTAAGACTGAGAAAAACTGGATGAAATATGTTTACGGCATTGAAGTCTATGGGGGAGAGAATAGTCTAAAAGTATTATATTTTAGGGCATTAT
>NW_006399877.1:6486896-6492161 GCF_000299155.1 Elephantulus edwardii | reverse complement strand
TCATTGAAATGAAAAATAAACAACCTAAATTAAAAAATAATAATAAAAAAATAAAAGGGATGTGTGATTAGGTATTATTGTCATGACAGGAGCCCAGAATGAAGGCTGCATAGTGGTGTAGACTGTGGGGAAGGGATAGTATAACCATGAAATAAATTTTTTTATTTTTAACTTTCAAACAGAAGACCAAGACCGAACTGGGGGGTGGGGAGGGGTGCGCAGGAATAAAAGTGCAACAATGAATGAATGGAAACCTAAATAAGTAAATAAATGCCATGTTAAAAAAAAAAAAAAAAGACTGTGGCCTGAATCAGAAGAACCTAGTCCTCAAACTGACATCACTATTCCTCGATAATTTGGAAAGGTCCCTAACTGCAGATTTCCCAGTGCAATGTGTCTCCTTATTTCCTGACTACTAGTAACAAGGGTATTAATTGTGACTCCAAGGAAGATAAAACTGTTGACAGTTTCAATCTCGTCTTCATCCATCATGACACTGCCTATTGGACCACTGGTAAGAATCTTTGTTTTCCCGACATTGAGACACAATCCATACCGAAGGCTTCATTCCTTGATCTTCTGCAACAAGTGCTTCAAGTTCTCTTCACTTTCAGCAAGCAAGGTTGTGCCATCTGCATAATGCAGGTTCTTGTTGAGTCTCCTTCCAATCCTGATGCCACAATCCTCTTCACAGAGTCCAGCGTCTTGGATAATTTGCTCAGCATATAGATAGAACAGGTATGGAGATAGAATACAACCCTGGTGCACTCCCTTCCCAATTCCAAACCATGCAGTGCTCCCTGACTCTGTTAGCACAACAGCCTTCTGATCCAGGTATAGGTTCCTCATGTGCACAATCAAATGCTCTGGGATTGCCATTCTTCTCAATGTCAGCCACATCTTGTCATAATGCACGCAGTCAAATGCCTTTGCACAGTCAATAAAGCACAAATAGACATTTTTTCTGGTATTCCTTACTTTCAGCCAGGATCCATCTTAAATCAGCAATGATATCCCTGGTGCCACGTCCTCTTCTAAATCCTGCTTGAACTTCTGGCAATTCCTTATCTATGTACTGCTCCAGCTGTTTAGAATTCTCTTCAGCACTATTTTGCTTGCATGTGAAATCATTGATATTGTTCAGTAATTTCCACATTCAATTGGATCACCTTTCTTGGGTATAGGAACAAATTTGGACCTCTTCCAATCTTTGGCTAGACAGTCATCCTCCAAATTTCCCTGCATAGACTGGTAAGTTCATCCAAGTCTGCATCTGTTAATTGGAACAAGTCAATTGGTATCCCATCAATTCCTGGGGCCTTATTTTTTGCCAATGCCTTCAATGCAGCTTCCACTTCCTTTTCAATAAGCTGGACTGACTCCCACAGTGACTCCCACAGAGGGCTTGAGCATGAAAGAGCTCATGAGAATGGTTCGGAAGAGGACAAAGTTCAGATCTGTTGTTCATGAGTCCCCATGAGTCATAGTTGACTTGATGGTACTTAACAATAGCAAGATGGTTGTTAGATACAAATGGCTGATAGAGGGAGATGTGCTCAAATTAGAGGGTTGAATTGCTCAAAGACAGCAGAAATTCCATACAGGTTGAATCAGTTGAATGGAATTGAGACAATTCCAGGGAAGGAGAATTGGGAGGAAGGATCAGAGAAAGTTGAGTTCAATATTTCAGAGACGGAATTTTTGTGATAGGATGTAGTCCACCAAGGAGTTGATTGATGCTGGTTACAGAGGATGAGAGAAATCAGTTTTAAAAAGACACTTTAAAGGTTGCATGCCAAATGGATATTCTACTTCGGATATTGAGATCATCAAAAGAGGATGATGGATTAGAGAGGAGAGAAAATTGTGAGTCCAAGACCTCAGGAAATGTAGACGAAGTGGTTAAGACAAGTAAATGGAAAAGCACCAAGTCCCAGTCAATATTGGCCTGAGAAGGAGGAGCAATCTCCTGCGTAATTTTTGCTTCTGAAAAACCCACTGAGGGGAAGGTATGAGTTTATTCCAATTCAGGGGTACACAACAGCACCACTGCTATTACTACACGTAGGACAGGGTACCTGGAGACCATCTGATCAACTAACCTCAAAGATCCATGATTTTTGTTCTGAATTTGCCTGCACATTTGCTGACTACAAAACTCGATCTCAGTGGTTTTGAATGTCAATCAAGTTAATGTTTATGTTCTTTTTTATTTTTTTATTGTTTTCTGTGTGTATGTACTGTCAAATCGGATCTGACTGGTACAGGAGGAGATGGCCCCTCCTTCTCCGGCAGAGCATCTGGTGGATTTGTTCTTTTCTTTCTTGACTACTGTGTCTCTAATAGGTCTATGTTTGTACATTGAGCTCTACAGTGATTAAATAAAGTTGCATTTCCCCCCTACTCATTCTAGATGTGTTTCTGATGGTTTTTATAGACATATTGTTATAAGTGAATTGATGTATAAAATATTATTTACATTTCTATATTCTCCATTTTATGTACAAAATTTTCTTTTTTGTCCCACTGAATTAGTTTTTATTTTGAGATTATTATGCTGTGTGACTTGGCTTGGTTTATACTTATTTTCTTATTCTTAAGTACATTTTCTCCAAACATGAAAGATCAAAGTCTAAGACTTTTATATTGTTTGCTCTGTTCCTTATTTTACATAATCTAAAATTTTGCAATGGGCTGGATGATTTTATTGGGTTTTTTTGAGTCATAGTGTTTGCAACCCTCACCAAGTGACTGGGGGAGACAATGAGAATCAAGTGCTCTGGAGCATCGGGGAGATTGGACAGCTCGTTAATCTTGTAAATAAGGTTCCCAACATCCTTTTGAAAGTGGTGCCATGTGTGTCCCAGACACTGCAGGGTAGAGCTTCATCTTGGTTCGGCTAGGATCTCTAGCATCGAGCGGTGGTTCTTCATTATGAGATCATTATTAGGGCGAGGATTATTCAAATTTGCATCCTTACTAAAGTCAAAGCCCTTAATCAAATACCTCATTGCTTCAGTCACATCTTTTGTTTTACAAGAGATAAGCTGAAAGAGGAACAATCAGAGAAAGGCCAGTTTGTCTAGCAGCCAGAAAGAGTTGCAGCAGCGTGTGTCCTTTGAATCAGTGGGTCCCTGTATTAAGATCCTCTTTGCCCTAAAGACAGAACAATGATTCAGGAGATAGCAAGAGATGCGGAGAGCCATGACAAAGAATTAGCAGCAGCAGCAGAAGCACGGAACCAGGATACCAGCAGGGACTGGTTCTCTGGGCTTCTCATGCCTCTGAGTAAGACGGCTGAGGGTCACAGTGCCAAGGCATACTAGTGGGTTGGGCTGCTTCTGGGCACTTAATGGTACAGAGCTCAAGTACTTAATAACACTTGCCAGAGCAAGGCAGAAACTGGGCTGGCCCGAGGTCTAAGGAACTGAGGAGGAGAAAGAAGTCAGCCTGAGAAGAGGCTGTCTTGATTGAAGAACTAAGTCCAGAGTCTTTCCTAATCCTGCCACTTCTTTAACCAGCCCCCTATCATGAGTATTGATCCTATTGAGTCATAATCAAATCGATGGCACCTAACAATATATGTATGTAAGTTCAGGGACCCTGGGTGGCATATGGAGTGACATGTATGGCTGCTAACCAAAAGCCCAGTGCTTTGAATCCAACAGTTACTACTCTGATGAGAAAAATAGGAAGTAAAGATGTATAGCTTTGAAAATCCTTGGAACATCTCAGTGATTTAGAATTGAGTCCATGATATTGATTTTGACTATTCACATACTCAGTGATAATTTTCCATTACCAATCAGTAAATAATAGCAACTCAAGTGTCTAGGATCTACTAAGTCTTAACCCTACTCTCCCTGGTAACCACAATGAATATATATGTATATATATGCACAAATGTATGTATATGGAGGGATGTGTGTGGATAGATAGATAGATAGATATAGCCTGATGCAGGCCATGGTCTTTGCAATCACATGCTATGCATCAGAGAGCTAGACAAGGACTAGGGAGGAGAGGAAAGTTGATGCCTTTGAGCTGTGGTGCTGGGGAAAAGTGTTGAATATACCTTGTACTGCTAAGAAAACGAACAAGTTCATCCTGGAGAGGGTTAAAGCAGGCTGCTCCTTGGAGGCAAGGATTCTGAAGCTTCCTCTGATATACTTTGTCGTACTTGGTAGCGTGGAGGGACAGCACAGAAGAGGAAGGCCCTCTATGAGGTGGATTGATTCAGTGACTGGGGTAATCGGGGTAGGTGTGTGGCAGACGGTGAGATTGACTCAGAACAGAGCAGGGTTTAGGGCTGTTGTACATAGGGTCGCTATGAGTCACAACTGACTTGATGGCACAGAAAGAGACACAGAGAAACAGAGAGATAGGAGAGAGAGACAGAGGCACAGAGAGACGGAGGGATAGAGATGGTGGGGTGAGGAGAGAGACAGAGAAAGAGCGAAACAAGTGAGAGTACACACGCGCACATGCACGCTCAAGCGAGCGCGCACGCTCTGGTGCCTTACTGGTAAGGCATTCCACTATCAATTCCAAGGCATGTGGTTCAAATCCATCAGCTGTCCTGTGAGAGAAATATGGGCAACCCTCTCCCACGCGATTTACTGCTTCTGAAAACCTGCTGGAAAGTAAGCTATGAGTCAGTTCCAACTCAACAGCACGGAACAAGAAGTGCTGCTATGGAGCTCTGGTGGTGTGGTCCGTACAGAGCTGTGCTTCTAGCCCAAAGGCTCCATGTACCTCCGGTGGTTGGAATCTGCCTGCATCTCCTGGGAGAAAGATGGATGATGTCCTCCTACATTTACAGTCTTTGAAAACCCATTGCAGGGTCATCGATGGCTGATCTAAAATCCCCACTGTTTTTATTTGATGGCAGAGGATAGGATAGGGTTCAGATCCGCTGTTTATAGGGTTGTTAAGAATCATACTTGACTTGATGGCATTAACAGTAACCAACAATTTACTCACCAAGGTAGATCTTTACTCTCAACACATTCTTCTGTTGTCTCCTAATCTTGAGTGCAGACTCATTCAAGGTTTTAGTTTCTTTCAAATCCAAGTTTTCTAGCACTGTCTTCCCTGGCCAATACAGGAAGGAAAACCAACACACAAACAGGGAGAATGCCTATCTGGAGAAAGCACACTTCATTGAGGTAGCTCCATGTCATCCATGCCTTGAAAGGAGGATTTTGAAGAGTCACCAAACAGTGCCCCAGCCAGCAGCTGACTATGGTTCACTCTAGGGCACTG
>NW_006399877.1:6483828-6484917 GCF_000299155.1 Elephantulus edwardii | reverse complement strand
ATTTTCAATGTGTATACAATATAAAATTATTAATGAAATTTTCTCTGATTTATTTAATTTCATTATTACTGTCAGAGACCTCTCCAGAGTACTGAAGAGCAACGATGTCAGTCTGGAGACCAAGGTGAGCCTGACACTGGCTTCATAATTACTTGTTATGCATCAGAAAGCTGGACAATGATTAACAATGCTGCTGTTGTTGTTGTTAAGTGCCATCAAATCGCAAGCAACTCATAGAGATTCTATGAAGGAGCTTCCTTCATGCTTAGGTGCCTTTCTTCCTTTCTCCAGGTTCATAGGGTTTTCTGAAGGCAAGCTATTAAGGACGTATATGCCACTCCTCCTTCCAAGCTTGTTTTCATCAGGGAGCTCCACCTCACTCTCTGTCCGCATTGGGTAACCAGCCATTAATGTATTTGACACATCAGTGTCACAGTGTTCAGCCTCACAGCAACCACAAGTGACCGCTGTACGGCAACTTGTACACCAGGGCTATAGGACCTAGAGGAATGTCCCGCCTCCAGATTCAGAGACCAGAGACCGGATTCAGCTGGCATTAAATATCCCAAGACTCTAGACAGGCTTGACCTTTCTGTGTCTTAGCAGCCCAGCACGCCCCCTAGGGATGTTTGAGCGGTGGTTCTGGATAAGAGAATTGAATGTACCATGGACTGCTAGGAGAACAAACAGGTTTGTCCTAAAGAGAATGAAACCAGGCAGCTCCTTGCAAGCAAGGATTCTGAAGCTTCGTCTGAAATACTTTTGGCATGTTGCAAGGAGTGACCAGTTCTTGGAGAGGGATATCATACTTGGGAGGGTAGATGGACAGCACAGGAGAGGAAGACCCTGGATGAGATGGATTGATTCAGTGGCTGGAATCATGGGGGTTGGTGTGTTAGAGACAATTACGTTGGCACAGGATAGAGCAGGGTTCAGGATTATTGTTGTAGGGTCGCTATGACTCGCAAGTGTCTCGATGGTATATAACAAGAATAAAAGCAGCAACAACTATTACATAGGTGGTGGTGTGTGCTGTCCAGTTGGAACCGATCCATAGCTGATCCTCGGCAGATTTTCAGAGGCAGTTAA